>NW_004443953.1:25432996-25434114 GCF_000243295.1 Trichechus manatus latirostris
AGAAATCTACTGGAACTAATAGAAAGATTCAACAGAGTAGCAGGATACAAGATAAACATTCAAAAATCAGTTGAATTCCTATACACCAATAAAGAGAACGATGAAAAGGAAATCAGGAACATAATACCATATACAAGAGCCCCTAAAAAAATAAAATATCTAGGAATAAATCTAACCACGGATGTAAAAGACCTATACAAAGAAAACTACAAAACACTACTGCAAGAAACCCAAAGGGATCTACACAAATGGAAAAACATATCATGCTCATGGATAGGTAGAGTCAACATTGTGAAAATGACAATTCTACTCAAAACAATTTACAAATACAACGCAATCCCGATCCAAATACCAACAACAGTCTTCAAAGAGATGGAAAAACTAATCATTAACTTCATATGGAAAGGGAAGAAGCCCCGAAAAAAGTCAAGCACTACTGAAGAAGAAGAATAAAGTTGGAGGACTCACACTACCTGACCTCAGAACACACTATACAGCTACAGCAGTCGAAACAGCCTGGTACTGGTACAACAACAGATACATTGACCGGTGGAACATTATTGAGAACCCAGATGCAAATCCATCCCCCTGCGGTCACCTGAACTTCGACAAGGGCCCAAACTCCATCAAATTTGGAAAAGACAGTCTTTTTAACAAATGGTGCTGGCAAAACTGGATATCCATCTGCAAAAAAAATGAAACAGCACCCATACCTCACACCATATACAAAAACTATTTCAAAATGGATCAAAGAGCTAAATATAAAGCCAAAAATTATGAAGTTCATAGAAGAAAAAATAGGACCAGTGCTGCAGGCCCTAATACATGGCATTAACAGGACACAAACCATAACCATCAACACACAAACCCCAGAGGATAAGCTAGATAACTGGGATCTTCTAAAAATCGAACACCTATGCTCTTCAAAAGACTTTACCAAAAGAGTAAAAAGAGAACCTACAGATTGGGAAAAAAAATTTGGACAGTACATGTCAGATAAAGGTCTAATCTCCATAATCTACAACAAAATCCAACACCTCTACAACAAAAAGACAAATAATCCTATTAAAAAATGGGCAAAGGAAATGAACAGACACTTCACCAAAGAAGACATTCAA
>NW_004443953.1:25434887-25462796 GCF_000243295.1 Trichechus manatus latirostris
TCTGGACAGAGCTGGAGAAGGATGTAGAACAAAATTCTAACACACACAAAAAAGACCAGATTTACTGGCCTGAAGGAGTCTGGAGAAACCCCGAGAGTATGGCCCCAGACACCCTTTTAGCTCAGTGGTGAAGTCACTTCCGAGGTTCACCTTTCAGCCGGGGATTGGGCAGCCCCATCAAACAAACAAACAAACAAACAAAAAAGATATTGGAGGCTAGTTGTTTTGACTTTTCTAAAGGCTAAGGATTCTGTTGAAGCGCTGGTCCAGTGAGTCTTGTTCTGTCACTGTTTAATATGCAGAGAGTCCTGGCCACGTATGACTAAAGTGCTATGAAAACCTTGATAAGAAAGGCTTCCGGTAAGCTACAAATTTTGATATCAAATACAATAAAACACCTAGATATTAGGGGTCTATAGATCCCTCATTACTGAAAAAAAAAATCAAGCTAGGGAAGAAAACAGAAAAAATAAATAAAAGAGCATAATCAAGGAGGGCTAATAATTCAAATTTTATGGTACCATGTGCCACAAATTTACAGCAGTGCATTTCAAACTTTAATATTCATGCAAATCACCTGGAGATGCTACAGTGCAGATTTTGATTCCAGTAGATTTGGATGGGGTCTGAGTGTCTGCATTTCCTACAAGTTCTCAAAGGTTGCATACTGCTGGTTTGAGGACCACACTCTGAGAAGCAAAGCTTATAGTATATCTGAAGTTCTGAGATAGTGTACTATCTTTTTCCTGTTAATTATGACAGGGCATGTGCTGTTCTTGGGTCTTGATTACTTCATTGCACTTACCTACATGTCAGAAGAGCAAATTGAAAGCTGATGCCCTGGGCCATCTGCCATTGCAGGTTCCCAATTATGTTGTACTTTTACCATTAGAAGCTGTTATGTTACAAGATCTCCCTGACTAAGCTCTCCAGCGGTTGATCAAATTGTATAGTCATTGTGCCTCACCATGGATGGCTGATAAGGTAAAAAGTAACTGAGGAATTCATGCTGATCACAAACTGTCAGCACTACTTAATCATTTATAAAGAAGGGGGACTCTCCTTGCTCCTTTAGAAAGCAGTCATTAAAGAATCTTGACCAATGAACTTGTTCTTTGTAGAATTGTTCTCACAAAGCATTGGCGAGAAGCAAGCTGTATCTGGCAGGGGGATGGGGAAGAAGGAACTAGTTTTTCATTTGTGCTTTAGGTGGAAGTTTACAGCGCAAGTTAATTTCTCATACAAGAATTCCTACACATACTGTTTTGCGACATTAGTTGCAATCCCACAAAGTGACAGCACACTCTCCCTTCCCACCCCTGGTTTCCTGTGTCCATTCGACCAGTTCCTGTCCCTTCCTGCCTCCTCATCCTGCTTTTGGACGGAGTTGCTCATTTGGTCTCGTATATCTGATTGAACTAAGACGCACATTCTTCACGTGTATTATTTTTTGTTTTATAGCCCTGTCTAATCTTGTCTGAAGAGTGGGCTTCGCGAATGGTTTCCGTTCTAGGTTAACAGTGCATTCAGGGCCCATAGTTTCAGGGGTTCATCCAGTCTCTGTCAGACCATTAAGTCTGGTCTTTTTACATGAATTTGAGTTCTGTTCTACATTTTTCTCCTGCTCTGTTCGGGAATCTCTGTTGTGTTGCCTGTCAAGGCTGTCTTTGGTGGTAGCTGGGCACCATCTAGGAACTGCAATTAATTTTGATTGAGAAAATAGAAAATATTTGTAAAAGTTTATAACATGCTAGGCTACTGAACATAACTTCTATAAATTTCCTATATTTCTATTAAAAGAGGCCAAAAAGCGTTAGTCAAGAACCATATTGAACAGAGCTTCCTTGATTATTTTGCAAAAGTCAAAGATTTTCTGATTTTCTGTAAAACCACTACTGTAATAATCACAGTTTTGTGCCACTGAGAGTGGTTAGATGCTATCTCAGGTGAGTTTAATTCGTCATTGATACCTGATATGAGTGTTAGCACAGCAAGACATTGAAAGAAAGATAAAAGTCCAGAATCAGACACCAGTTCTTCTCACTGGTTCAGAATAAGTGGAGGGTTGTGAGTCATTGGTGATACAGGCTATTTAGAAGCCTCTGAAGCCCAGGGTCTTGTTTTTCTACATTTGAATTTTCTACATTTCCCATATATGAAATTAATATTAGTATGATTTTTATTAACTTACGTGTGAATCATTTTATACTAGAAAATGTGACTTCTTACATCTTCATAACAAATTTTAAAGTGAGTCATCTATTAGAGGACAAAAATGAAGTGAGATGTTAAGTAATTTGGTTAAAAAGGAAAGGGTAGTAGTAGACAAAGCCAGATGCTGAACCCAGAACCCAGCTCCTCTGAGTCCAGTGCTTTTTACATTCAACCAGACTGATCTCCAATGTATCTTTTCATGTTCAACAAATGGAATCAATCCTACTTAATTTATAATGAGGCAACATATCTCAATATCTCCACACAGACTTAACAAAGACAACTTAAACATACTGTGGATATTAATGTATACATGCTGCCTTTCACACATTTGTACCACGAAACTCCTCTTTTCTAGGATCTGTAGTGATGGACTAAGATTGAACTGCTGTTTTCGCATTATTGAGCTCTAGGCCGTGCAAGTTGCAGGTACATACGAACAAGTGTGGTGTTGTCATGTAAACCACAAAAAAGTATTCTTAACCACTTTAAAACCTTTAGAATAACTTCCTGTCCAATGGGTATTATTCAATATATTTGAAGATCGAAACCAAACCCATTGCCATCAAGTCAATTCTGACTCATAGCAACACTATAGGACAGAGTAGAACTGCCCCACAGCATTTCCAAGGAGTGGCTGGTGGATTTGAACTGCCAATCTTTTGGTTAGCAGCTGAGCTCTTAACCACTGTGCCACCAGGGCCCTCAAAAGAGCCATCATGAAATGAATGAAACAGGTCTCTGGCTAACACAATCAGAAGAGAAGTCAGATTTTTTTTCAACCACTCACTAATAGAACACAGTCATAGTCTCATAAAATGGTAGTTCCTTCTTACTTAAAGGATTATGCCTTTCAGGAGTGTATGACAAGGAGTATCAGTATGACAATCTTAATGACTGTTTGATTCCACTGGTGTTCTCCAATGGTTTGTGTAGGTTGTCATGTGTGTGTTGATGAGAGAGCAAAGTCCAGAATCTGACACCAGCTTTAGAGAAGAAAGTTAAATTTAAACCATGTTACAGTATTTTAAAAAAAAATATTTTAATTATCTACTTGTTCGTTGTCTTTTTACCTATTTACCAACATAGCACTTTACTTCTTTTCTAAGTTCCTCTTCTTTGCTTCAGAGTTAATAGTAATGTCCATTTAACATCAAATCTCCAAGAACTCATTATATGGACTATCACTGTGTGCTTTGGCGAATTTAACCTTTCCAAACAATGAGTCAATTTTGATTCCTCAATATCTATGCAAAACAGTTGCTAAATGCTAATAATATAGAAAATGAAACATAATCATCTTTTAGATTTTTTTATGAGAGAGACCATGAGTGAAAATTTAAATCCACACAATTGTTATGAGCTCATATATCTGCTCTGCTTGTAATTACCACAATCATTCTCCAGCTAATAGAATAATTATTACCCATTACTGTCGAGTCAAATTCCAACTCATAGTGACCTTATAGGATAGAGTAGAACTGCCCCATAGGGTTTCCAAGACTGTGAATCTTTATGGAAGCAGACTGCTGCATCTTTCTCCCATGGAGCAGCTGGTGGGTTCAAACCATCAACCATTCAGTTAGCAGCTGAGTGCATAATCACTGTGCCAAGAGGGCTCCAGAAAAATCATTAGGAACAGATAATTTAATAATGTGCACCCATTACTTGTTTCCAAATACACTTTCTTGGCCTTTTAGTGAAAACGATCTCTGGAGAAAAATGGTAGAGAGTTGCAGAGTCCATAGTTGGTTGTTTAGGATGAAGAAAGTCATGTTTTCAGAGTATTTCTAGAAAGACCAGTGGATAGAGGAAAGGAAGTCAGACACATGCAGATAATAAAATAGATAAAGGCATATTCAGTTGATGTCACTATTTAAGAGGAGGGTCCATAACTTATCATTCCCTACTAAAATTTCAATATAAGGAAACCAAGAGTAACTGAAGAAGGGCCGTCAAGCTCATCTCCTAGAGTTATTTCCAGAGTGATTACCAGCACTCATTTCTGACTCATCAGGGGAAAGTCTTGCCTTTTTGTGCTATTGTCATTGCGTCAACTTTAATTAAATGAATTCAATTATTGCGTAGTAAGATATGTTTTATTAATAACTGTGCAAATTATCATGGAAAAATGCCCTGTTCAATAATGCTGTCACATCAAATTCAGGGGAAAAAAAAAAGACTTGACTCAAAGTCCAGGTTTAGCATACAGAAAAAAGCTAGAGTCCTAGCTTCCATGTCTTATTGTCAAGTAATACCCCCATCATAATTACAGCTACCATCAGTGATCACTAGAAACTGACATTATGAACAATATGACTTAAGAAACCTCCAGTTTATACAGTGACATTGCCCTCTTGCAATCCATGTCCTTTGAAAAGGCAGATTTCAGCTTTCCTAATAAAACATCTACATGCTTCTTTTTCTTTGCTCAAGTAAAATTAAGTTAGCCAGTTTTGCTTTTTTTATTACAACATCAGAGCACCAAGTGATGAATGTCTAATATAATTTCAATACTCTATAACATTGTGAAGAATGGGAATTCCAGAGCACTTAATTGTGCTCATGAAGAACCTGTACATAGATCAAGAGCAGTCATTCAAACAGAAGAAAGGGATACTGCTTGATTTAAAGTCAGGAAAGGTGTGCATTCATGGTTGTATCCTTTCACCATACTTATTCAATCTGTATGCTGAGCAAATAACTTGAGAAGCTGAACTATATGAAGAAGAACAGGGTATCGGGATTGGAGGAAGACTCGTCAACAACCTGCATTATGCAGATGACTCAATCTTTCTTGCTGAAAGTGAAGAGGACTTGAAGCACTTACTGATGATGATCAAAGACTGTAGTCTTCAGTATGGATTACACTTCAGCATAAAGAAAACGAAAATCCTCACAACTGGACCAAAAAGCAACATTATGACAAACGGAAAAAAGATTGAAGTTGTCAAGGATTTCACTTTTCTTGGATCCACAATCAACACCCATGGACGCAGTAGTCGAGAAAATCAAAAGATGCATTGCATTGGGCAAATCTTATGCAAAAGATCTCTTTAAAGTGTTAAAAAGCAAAGATGTCACCTTGAAGACTAAGGTGAGCCTGACCCAAGCCATGGTGTTTTCAATTACCTCATATGTATGTGAAAGCTGGGCAATGAATAAGGAAGACCAAAGAAGAATTGACACCTTTGAATTATGGTGTTGGTGAAGAATACTGAATATACCATGGACTTCCAAAAAAACAAACAAATCTGTCTTGGAAGAAATACAGCCAGAATAGTCCTTAAAAGCAAGGATGGCAAAGCTTGTTATCAGGAGGGAGCAGTCCCTGGAGAAGGGCATCATGCTTGGTAAAGTAGAAGGTCAGTGAAAAAGAGGAGGACCCTCAACAAGATGGATTTACACAGTGTCTGCAACAATGTCTCAAGCATAACAGCGATCCTGAGGATGGCACAGGACCAGGCAGTGTTTCATTCTGTTGTACATAGGGTCACTATGAGTTGGAACTGACTCAATGGCACCTAACAACAACAACAACAAATAAACTTGAAGTTATATTATTTGAACAACTTCACTAAAACATACTTATATTTGATATGATTAGGTCTTTCATCTATAAGGTCTTCTGTTCAAAGATAAATGTAAGGAATATTCAAAGTTTTTTAAAAAACCTGCTAATTAGCATTCCAATTACTGTAATTTAAAGAAAGAAAAACTATTAGTTAAAAATACTGTTATCCTTCATAAACAAATTTCTATGTACTTCTAATACATAAACACTATTATGAACCCTATTTCCAATATCATAGCCTTACAATTCTAAAAAAAAAAAAAAAAAAAAAAAACTCCTTGGGAAAAAATAAATAAATAAACACAAAGAACACAAAGCTTTCTACCCCTCCTTCCTCTGTCCAAAGGTGAAGTTGCATTTTAAAATTCTATTTCATGGGGAATGAATTGTTTATGTTATTGCAATAATCAGAAATAGGCTTAAAGAATGGAATGTGGAGTATTAAATTAGTATTTTCCCTCTAATGATCAAACCACTCTTGAATACCCTAATCCACTCATGCTGTCAGATCCATTATTTGCAATTATGTTTATTCAAGTGTAAGTCTAGCATTAAACACAAAGCAACTTAAATGAGAAGATAAATAATATTTAAAAATTCTAAATAAACAGCACATTGACCTGACTCTTTGGGCATTTGGTTTTCTACTATTTTAAAATCAGGTAGGGGTACTGGAAAGAACTTGGATTTTGAAATCAGTTAGCCTTCCGCCACATACCAGCAGTATAACTTTGGTTTGTTATTTAACCTCTCTGAGGTTGTATGTAGGCTGAAATACTAGAAATAACACACAAGAAATATCTGGTTCAAGATAGCTAACTAGGCTCAAGCATTTATCTCTCCTCATTTTCAAATGCTACTAAGATGATACAACACAAATTAAAATAAATCTCAAGGAATGCTGAAAGTCTAGGAGGGCTTCACCAATATATCAGAAGAGTCGGCTTTCTGAAAGATATAAAAGCAGATGACAGAAGGGCAAGAAAACCTAACAGGCCCAAGGAAACAGCAAAGCCATACAGAAAATAAAAGGACACCCTAAAAGAGAATGCTGACAGCAGAACCTAAGAATAGCCTTGTTCATGATTAAGGAAAGGGGCTGTGAAAAGAAATGGTCAATGGGCAGCTAACCAGGTAATTAGCTGAAGAACAGTGCAGTTGACTCCTAGTTCTACCCTGAGGATATAATCATGATAAGAACTTCCAAACTGGAAATTCTTATATTGAATACCTGTGGAGTAGGCATTAGAGGAAAAAAAAAAATTCACAGGTAGTTAATGACCTATTCTTTAGGTCAAGTAAATTATTTAACAGAAATTTAAACAGTAAATACATATATAGTATCCATTGGGTACCATACTACTCAGGAGATATAAAAATATTTATATGGTCATTATTTTCTTAGGTCCTTACTGAAATTCTGGGAGGGTTTGAATGTCATATTTCTGATCTAAAATAACTGGGGTTCGTATGTTTTGTGATCTACCAGAACATTATGCTGTCAGGAGTGTAACCAAAAATTATACTATCAGGTGTGTAACTTCAAGTCAATTACTATTTCCACTAAACCAGGCTGGGAAAATTTACTGTAACATATAAGTGAAATACTACTTTCTTATAATGGGTCATGGGGTATGAAGATTCTATCAAGACCCTACATGCAAAATAATGAAGCTTGTTTTATGCATCACCTCTCAATCTTCACTTACCACTTTGCTCCTGGTGTTCCACCAACTCACACCCTCAGTGACCATTTGGAAAATGCATAGACTTCCAGAAATAAGAATGACTGCTTGATCTTCTCTGATCACAATGCCATAAAAGTAGAAATCAATAACAGGAAAAGCAAGGGGCAGGGGGGAACCAGGGAAACCAAATAATACCTTGATTAAAAACCACTGGGTAATAGAAGAAATCAAAGATGGAATCAAAAAATTTCTAGAATCAAATGAGAATGAAAACTCATCATATCGAAACCTTTCAGACACAGCAAAGGCAGTGATCAGAGATCAATTTATAGTAATAGGTGCACATATCAAAAAAGAAAGGGCAAAATCAAAACGTTAGCCCGACAACATCAACAAATAGAAAGAGAACAGCAAAAGAAGTGCACAGCCACCAGAAGAAAGGAAATAATAAAGATCAGAGCAGAAATAAATGAAATAAAGAATAGAAAAACAATAGAAAAAAATCAACAAAATCAAAAGTTAGTTCTTTGAAAGGATCAAAAAAATTAACAAACCATTGGTCAAATTGACAAAGAAAAACAGGAGAGGACACAAATAACCCAAATGAGAAATGAAATGGGGTACTTTATGACAGACTCAACTGAAATAAAAAGGATCATAACAGAGTACTATGAAAAACTGTACTCCAACAAATTTGAAAACCCAGAGAAATGGACAAATTTCTAGAAACACACTATCTACTTAAACTAACACAAATAGAGGTAGAAAATCTGAACAGACTCATAACAAAAGAAGAGATTGAAAAGGTTAAAAAAAACTCCCAACAAAAACAGTCCTGGCCAAGATGGCTTCACTGGAGAATTCCATCGAACATTCAGAGACGATCTGACTCCCGTACTACACAAACTATTTCAGAATGTAGAACAGGAAGACATAATTCCAAATTCATTCTACAAAACCAGCATAACCCTGATACCAAAACCAGGCAAAGACACCACAAAAAAGAAAATTACAGAGCAATATATCTCATAAATACAGATGCAAAAATTCCCAACAAAATTTCAGCCTATGGAATTCAGCACCACATAAAAAATAATAATAATACACCACAACCAAGTGAGATTTACAGCAGGTATGCAGGGATGGCTCAGAATTAGAAAGTCAATCAATGTAATCCACTACATAAATAAAAGAATCCCATGATCATCTCAATTGACACCGAAAAGGTATTTGATAAAGTCCAACACCCATTCCTGATAAAAACTCTCAATAAGATAGGAATAGAAGGGAAATTCCTCAACATAATAAAGGGCATCTATACAAAACCAACAGCCAATATCACTCTCAATGGAAAGAGATGGAAAACATTCCTCCTGAGAACGGGAACAAGACAAGGATGCCCCTTATCATCACTCCTATTTAACATTGTGCTGGGAGTCCTAGTTAAGCAATAAGGCAAGAAAAAGAAATAAAGGGCATCCAAATTGGTAAGGAAGAAGTAAAACTACCCTTATTCGTGGATGACATTATACTATACATAGAGAACCCTAAAGACTCCACAAGAAAACTAATGTAACTAATATCCAGGAGAGTTGCAGGATACAAGATAGACATACAAAAATCAGTTGTATTCTTATACACCAATAAAGAAAACAACGAAAAGGAAATCAGGAAAACAATACCGTTTATAATAGCCCCTAAAAAAAATAAATTACTTAGGAAAAAATCTAACCAGGGATGTAAAAGACCTATACAAAGAAAACTACAAAATCCTACTGCACGGAACTAAAAGAGACCTACGTAAATGGAAAAATATGCCATACCCATGGATAGGTAGGCTCAACATTGTGAAAAAGTCAGTTCTACCCAAAGCAATCTACAAATACAATGCAATCCCGATCTAAGTACCCACAACTTTCATTAACAAGATGGAAAAATAATCATTAACTTTGTATGGAAAGGAAAGAGGCCCTGGATAAGTAAAGCATTATTGAAGAAGAACAAAGTAGGAGGCCATGCACCACCTGAGCACAGAAACTAGTATACAGCTACAGTAGCCATATCAGCTTGGTACTGGTACAACAACAGACACAATGACCAATGGAACAGAATCAAGGACCCAGATGTAAATCCACCTACCTACAACCACCTGATCTTTGACAAAGGCCCAAAGTCCATTAAATGGGGAAAAGACAATCTTTTTAACAAATGGTGCTGGCAAAACTGGATGTCCACCTGTAAAAAAATGAAACAGGAACCACATCTCATACCATTCACAAAAACTAATTCAAAATGGATCAAAATATAACCAAAAACTATAAAGATCATGGGAGAAAAAATAGTGTCAACTCTGTTGTTGTTGTTAGGTGCTGTCGAGTTGGTTCCGACTCATAGCGACCCTATGTACAACAGAACAAAATACTGCTCGTTCCGGCTCCATCCTCACAATCATTGTTATGCTTGAGCCCATTGTTGCAGCCACTGTGTCAATCCATCTAGTAACTCTAGGGGCCTTAATATACAGCATAAACAGGATACAATCCATAATTAGCAATACACAAACACCAGAAGATAACTAGATAAATAGGATCTTCTAAAAATTAAACACTTATGCTCATCAAGAGACTTCACCAAAAGAATAAAATGAGAACCTACAGACTGGGAAAAAATTTTTGGCTATGACATATCCAACAAAGGTCTAATCTCTAAAAATCTATAGGGAAATCCAACACCTCTACAATAAAAAGACAAATAATCCAATTAAAAAATGGGCAAAGGATATGAACAGACACTTCACCAAAGAAGACATTCAGTAGATTAACAGACACTTTAGGAAATGCTTGCAATCAGTAGTGATTAGAGAAATGCAAATCAAAACTACAATGAGATACCATCTCACTCCAACATTACTGGTAGGAACCAAAAAAATAGAAAATAATAAACATTGGAGAGGTTGCAAGGAGACTGGAACTCTTAAGAATTGCTGGTGGGAATGCAAAATGATGCAAGCATTTTGGAAAACAAGATGGCATTTTCTTAAAAAGCTAGAAATAGAAATACCATATGATCCAGCAACCCCGCTCCAAGGAATATATCCTAGAGAAATAAGAGTCTTCACACAAATAGACATATGCACGGCCATGTTCATTGCAGCATCATTCACAATAGCAAAAAAATGGAAACAACCTAAGTGCCCATCAACAGATGAATGAATAAACAAACTATGATACATACACACAATGGAATACTATGCAACTATAAAGAACGATGATGAATTTGTAAAGCATCTCACAACATGGATGAATCTGGAGTAAATTACTCTGAGTGCAATAAATCAAACACAAAAGGACAAATATTATATAAGATCACTATTATAAAAACACATGAAAATGTTTCCACAAAGAAAGAAACAATCTTTGATGGTTATGAGGGAGGGGAGGAGTACACTAACTAGATAGTAGATGTCTTAGTCATCTAGTGCTGCTATAACAGAAATACCACAAGTTGATGGCTTTAACAAAGAAAAATTTATTCTCTCACAGTCTAGTAGGCTACAAGTCCAAATTCAGGGTGCTAGCTCCAGGGGAATCCTTTCCCTCTCTGTCAGCTCTGGAGGAAGGTCCTTGTCCTCAATCTTCCCCTGGACTAGGAGCTTCTCTGAACAGGAACTCTGGGTCCAAAGGATGCATTCTGTTCCAGGTGCTGCTTTCTTGGTGGTATGAAGTCCCCACTCTCTGCTCACTCCCCTTTCCTTTTATCTCTTTTAAGATAGAAGGTGGTGAAGGCCACACCCCAGGGAAACTCCCTTTACATTGGATCTGGGATGTGACCTGAGCAAGGGTGTTACATCTCACCCTAATTCTGTTCAAAATAATCCAATCTTGCCTCATTAACCACGGGCAGAGATTAGGATTTACAACATATAGGAAAATTATATCAATCACAAAATGGAGGACAATACTGGGAATCATGGCCTAACCAAGTTGACACATATTTTGGGGGGACCACAATTCAATCCATGATAGTAGATAAGTGGTAACTTTGGTAAAAGTTAAGACAGTACACAATACTGAGGAAGTCAGTACAATTTGACCAAGGCAAAGTCATAGAAGCTTCACAGATATAGCCAAATGCCTGGGGGATCGAGCTACTGGGTTAAGGGCTGCGGACCATGGTCTTGCGGGACATCTAGCTCAATTGGCATAACATAGTCTATAAAGAAAATGTTCCACATGGACTGTGTTGAGTAGCATCTGAGGTGTTAAAAGCCTGTGAATGGCCATCTGAGATATATCTACTGGTCCCATTCCAGCTGGAGCAAAGGAGAATGAAGAAAACCAAAGACAAGGAAAAGATTAATCCAAAGGACTAATGGACTACAACTACCACAACCTCCACCAAACTGAACCCAGAACAACTAGATGGTGCCCGGTTACCACCACTGACTGCTCTGGCAGGGATCACAATAGAGGATCCCTGACAGAGTCGGAGAAAAATGCAGAACAAAATTCAAATAACAACAACAACAAAATAAATAAATAAACAGGCTTGCTGGTCTGGCAGACTGGAGAAACATTCAGAGTATGGCCCCCAGATACCCTTTTAACTTAGTACTGAAGTTACTCCTGAGGTTCACACTTCAGCCAAAGATTAGACGGGTCTAAAGGGCCAACAGTAACACGCCTGAGGAATGTGATTCTTAGTTCAATCAAGTATACGAGACTAATGGGCTTACCAGCCCAAAAGCAAAGACAAGCAGGCAGGAAGGGTCAGGAAAACTGGACAAATGGAAACATAGAAGCAGGGTGGAGACGGGAAGAGTGTTAACACATCACTGGATACGCAACCAACGTCACAAAACTATTTGTCTATGAACCGTTTAATGAGAAACTAATTTGGTCTGTAAAATATCACCTAAAGCACAATAAAAAAAAAAATAAAACAAGAACGATTGTTTGTCCTTTAGCAAAGTAGACACTTAAATAAGCTTCTCCTGTAGCAGATAATACAGAAATTGAAGAAGCGATGAAAAAATATACTTCCATAGATTGTAGTTAGTAGCCTGTGAATTCTGAGGGCTCACACATAAAGCTCATTTCAAGATCAAGAGTAAGATGAAATTGCTAAGCATTTGTAGTAATCCAGATTTTCAGAGAAAACTGGTAATAAAATAGGAAAATGGCAATATTGTCCAAATCTCAGCATCTGTTAATCACCTTCACCAGACTGCTCATGCCAACAACAACAACAACAAAAAAAGAAAGATCGGAAAGGTTTAGGTAAGAATTCTGAATTCTGAGAATTTATTAAGTGAACGGAATTAGAAACCTAACTCATTATTTATTAGTATTTTCTTCATTGCCCATTCCTTGAACAGATGAAACTAGTTCTCTTTTATCTCAAAATTAATGTCAGATGGCTTAAAGAAAGTGAAAGCATACAGATGCCATATTCTCATCGATAGCTTCATCTCCAGATTGATGTTAGCATTAAAGATGTCTGCATAATACAAACTGTCTATGTCATAGTAAAGTTTCTGTGGTTGAATCTCCATTTTCCTGAGTTTTCAGATGATTAAGGCAATTTATTGTCCTTGGAATTCATGTTTATTACATAGGCAAATTTAAACTGTCATTTTCTTTCAGCACAATATGTTATAATTTCAGAGCTATTTAAGTAATTCATAAAAAGCACAGAGAGTAGATAAATGGAAATTGCTAAAAGTAATTCAATAAATAATAATCAAAACAGGGCAATCAAGAAGGAAAATCATATGGAAAGTGCCAAGTTTAGTATCTTTTAAGATGAGTGAACTAAGTGTTTTGCTTTTTTTTTTCCTTTTTATTGGTTCTGAGAGGTTAGGTCACAAGTGGAAAGGGGAAGAAGTCCACCCTCCTACTTGGGTACCCCTTCTGCTCTCTGCCCCAGCTTCCCCAATTTCCTGATGCCTCTGACTAGATTCAGACACAGCTACTATCAAACCTATTCACTCTCCACTGCCAGAGGAGTGGAAATACTGACCCCTTCCCTTAGGAAATGTCCATTCAGCTCAATGACTCACGTGAAAATTTTGTTAAAATGCAAAGCAAAAAAGCAGGCAAAGGGTACTGCACGATAGAGAAAACAGGGACTCTTGCTAAGATTAGATTCTCTAGTGGTTTGGATGTTCCACAACGGTATCAAAGTTCTACTAAAATAAAGGTTGTAATCACACCACTTACTTGTCTAGTGAAAGCTTCAACTTTTCTCCAGATTCCTTGCAGTCCATTTCTCCTCACGAGCTGTCCTGGCATTTTTTTGACTCAATTCCTTTGCAAAGACAGGAGCTTAATGAGAAAAAGCCTTTGCTGCACTCCAGGTGGAATAAAATCATCTCTCCAGGCTGGAGACTACTCATAACAAAGAAGAGAGAGGGAGGAAGAACTCTACTGAACTCTGTAAAGGTGGTGAAAGAGGCAACTAATGAGAGAGAAGAGAATCCCCAGTGAGTGATCTAGCCTCAGTGGTTCTTTGGGAGAACTAAAATGTCTAAGGAAGTTTTTCAAGCTACTTGTTGGGTTGGATACCAGGTAAATTCTCTCTTTCATTTGTCCCCCATTTTAAATTATTCTACATTGTTTACTAATGATTTGACAAGGGATAGCATTGTTCAGGGAGACTCAAAGAAGAGGGCTGGGGGTGTCAACCGCCATATCAATCATACACATGCTGTTCTAAATCACTGTTCTCTGGCTTGCAAATCTGGCCCTACCTACTTGCTAAACTCATCTAGACAACAGTAAGAAATTCAGTAATTGTTTCTCTCTTGTGAAAGTTGTACTGCTACAAAGTTCTGTAGTTGACAAAACTTATTTGGCTAGATAAAGGTCTTACATAAAGTACGGGACTAAGAGAAAAGGAATAAAATGGCAATAAATACAACTTTAAAGAAGTCAGCAAACTTTCTAGAAGGCATCTGTTTCTAGACGAAGCTAGATTTGCCCATTAAAACCTGCTTTGGCAGGTGAGTCTTGTTCTGAAACCTCTCTATCAGGAAATGATGCAGAGGGTTTTCTGCTGAGACAAATTCTTTCACAAATTGTATGTTGTGCAGACTCAGTGGCAGCTCCAGAATTTCTATATAAAGAGCTTATGGGCAGCTATCTAGTGAGAAGAGGGGGACTTGACTTGAAGCAAGAGTTACTATAGTAAACACATTGCTCTATATGTTTATCTGGGGATTGATGGATACAGTGGGAGCGGAGATTGTCAGCATCCCCTAAGCAACCCCCTTGACCTCACAGTTATATAGAATATGCTTCATTTTATAGTTTCCAAACTAAACTTGCTGTTTAACATCATTTACATATGCATTCTCCTTTGTTGCAATTGTTTTCAAGAAGTCTCATATGCCTGTTAAAACACTTAGAATTTTCACAAAGTATAACTTTGCTTAATGCTACCCTTTTTTGGGCCTGATCTTCTAGACATATTGAAGTGGTGGAACACTTAAGTTGAATCCACCCAGAGGTGCCTCAGAAGAAAGGTCTGCAGATCTACTTCCAAAAAAAGCAGTCATTGAAAACCCTATGGAGCGTGGTACTACTCTCACACACATGAGGTCACCATGAGTCAAAAAAAACATAAAAATCCAGTGTTCTGTGGAAGAAAGTTTGAAAGATATAAATTTAAGTACATCATGGATAATATCACTTTCCTTTTCCTTTTCCTGTATTACCTTATCATGGCTACATTAGCCAGGAACGGCTACATTATCATTAGGAACAGGAGCAAGAGAAAAGAAATTTCAGAATCTTCTTGACTGAACTTCCGGTGGTGCAATGAATTGCTTCTATATGGCTTTTCCAACCATAGTCTTGTAACTCCCACAGAATAACTGGCTGGGCCACAGTCTTCCAAGGGATTAGCCAATTTACTATACAAATAGTGACTTGAAAATCTTCTCAGTAGGACTGAACCCCTTGCAGTCCAGCTAGGAGAACTGATCAGTTTTGCCATCCGGCTAGGCTTATATAAGGGTCATTCTCACAGAGGTTGAGGGGGACTCACTACTATCAAGAAAAGTTTTGAGCAGAGTATCTCCTTTGGACACAGGGTCCTTGTGCTGAGACTCTCCTAAACCCAGGAGAGAGGGCCATCACACTGAAGATGGGGAGAGAGATGGTGGACTTGCTGGCCATGGAGAGAGGTGTGAGCACCTCAGGACAGGTGGCTTGCCTGCACAGCCGGGTGCCCCTGGCCAAGCCTGGTGGTGCTAAAAGAGCTGTAACATTTCCCCCAGTAGGGCAGAGGCCTGAGTGTGCCCCATGCAGGGCAGGGGTTGCACGCCTTCCCCATCCCCCACTGGGCAGAGTGGCAGGAGCCATGTGGGCCCTCAGCAGCACAGGCCAGGTTGGCATGGCAGGTGGTAGCTTAGTGGCAGCCAGGAGCAGCAGTGACATGAACGTAGCATCTGACCTGAACCACAACACACCTGCCCAGCAACATAAGATAATTTGGGCAAGGGTAAGTGGTTGGTCTTTGAGAGTGTTGTTATTGCTTACTGTATAATAGTTTTCACTTAGCCAACACTGTATAAATGTCTCATGTGTTCCATTTGATCACAGATGAATGTAGCACCCATGGAATTGTTCATGCTGGGAAGTTCGAGGCACAGCCTGTTTGTGTGTGCTACGCAGATAGACAGGCAAACACTTCCATTGCTCTTCTCAGTATAACAGTAACCAAAAAAAAAAAAAAAACCAGTTACTGTTGAGTCAAATTAACAGTAGTGTGCCCTTTATTTGTTGTCTAACTGTTCTATGTGTTTTGGGTTCCTCTAGCTAACTTGTATACTTCCTGAATCACAGAGTTTGTTTTGATTTAGTAAATAATATTGGACTTATTATTCCTTGTCTTCGAACATAGAAACTGTGACCCAGCTGGAGCTGGACTCACAAGGACTCACAAGGACACATCAACTGGACCCTGAAGTATAAAGACAATAGCTAAGATAATCTTGGAAAATATCTTTTAGGGAATCTTACACATAAACCATTAAAACAGAACACAAAAGACTTTCCACTCTTATCTTTTTCTGCTAGCATTTAGTGAATAGAAAATTTGTTGGACCAATGAAGACCCTCCTGACAGTCATTACTGAAACCTGTACCAATGATTGTTAAGAAAGATGATTCAAAATGTAGGATCGTAGTTTGTAGCCAGTCTGTGAAAAGGTGAAGCTTTCGATGGTTTTGCCCATTTTGTAATGTTAACATATACTGATGATTCTAACATTCCTTGGACTCGGGCAGACATGGCTGTAGCAGCATGCTTGTCCGTTCTCCCATTCTTGCCTACTCTGTGATATTTCCTTAGACTCGGGCACACGTGGCTCTAGCAGCATGCTTGTCCATTTTCCCACTTTTATCTGTTCTGTAATATTTCCTTGGGCTCGGGCAGACATGGCTCTGGCAGCAAGGTTGTCCATTTCCTACTTTTGCCTCTTTAAACATATGCCAAATAAAACTTTCTTTTTGCTTTACTAAACTTTTTGATGTTTTTTCCCTACAACAGCTTTATACATATTTTAAAGCCCTAACATTTCTATAGGTCTAGGTAAAAAATTGTCAAGAAAAAATATTTGAGTTGAATCTCAGACAAGATTTTTAAATTTATCAGATAGGAAAGGCATATTCCAGAGAGAACACTGCTTGTCAGAACACTGAGGCATGGGGCAGGCAGTCAGTGGGTTCCCAACAGTTCAGTTGGGGAAAGGGTGTGTGGCGTGGCTTGCAAAGGTATCCTGCATGTCTGTTTAATTTATCCTCTTGGTCAAAGAGATTTCTTCTTGATAAGTTACAACTTTAAATAATCCTTTAAGAACTAAATCTTAGAGGCCTGTCTCCCTCAGTCCCTCTTAGCAGAAATCTTTGCCCACCATTCCATGGTC
This sequence comes from Trichechus manatus latirostris, assembly GCF_000243295.1. NCBI lineage: Eukaryota > Metazoa > Chordata > Mammalia > Sirenia > Trichechidae > Trichechus > Trichechus manatus. The sequence continues at coordinate 25,452,295 of NW_004443953.1, forward strand.
TTTGCACTGGTGAATCTTTCCTTCACCTGAAGTATTTGTCCTCTGGGTCTTTCCACGGCTGCTTCCTTCTCATCATGAAGGACTCAACATACGTGTAATCTGGGCATAGTGTCCTTGCTGATCACCCCCACTAACCAGACCCCTGTCTCCAAGTGCTCTATATTGTAACGTCATTATATCTGCTTATGTGCCAATGAACTTGTTTGTTTGTTTTCATCATCCCCATCCCCTCCACTTGGCATTATAATTTGAGCTACTAAGGTCAAATCAGAGTACCTTTTTTCAATGTATCCCCAGCAACAAGAATGGTGCCTGGTCCACAATGGCACTCAGTATCATTTTGTTGTCTGGCACTGACTTGCTGACCCTCTACTGACTGTTCCGAGCCAGTCCTGAAGAAAGCAAGGAGATTATGAGCCATGTCAGCCGAAAGCTGAGGAAGTCTTACTGCTCTGGCCTGGGCAGCCAGCATGCTAGGAATAAGCTCTGAGTATCCATATAATCTCTGAGACACAGTTTCTCCTCACCCTACATGTTTTGGAGCCAGTTGATGTTAATAACAACGTTGTTGTTATTAGGTGTCCTCAAGTCAGTTCTGACTCATAGTGACACCATGCACAATAGAACAAAACACTGTCCAGTCCTGTGCCATCACCATGATAGTTGTTATATTGGAGCCCATTGTTGCAGCCACTGTGTCAATCCACCTCATAGAGTTGATGGTCTTCCTCTTTTTTGCTGACCCTTTATGATGTTCTTCTCCAGGGACTGATCTCTCCTGGATAACATATCCAAAGTATGTGAGATGAAATCTCGCCATCCTCGCTTCTAAGGAGCATTCTGGTCGTACTTCTTCCAAGATAGATTTGTTCATTCTTTTGGCAGTCCGTGGTATATTCAATATTCTTTAAACTTCCTTCAGGACTTTGCGTCTTTATATTATGAACTCCCCATCCCTCATGACTCAGCATTAACGTCATTTCTTCCAGGAAGCCTTCTCTGATTCTCCAGGTTCAGGTTAAGTGCCATTCCTGGTGTTCACGTGCTGCCTATGCTACCCTTATCAGAGCACTTCTCGGCCTATGTTACACTTGCTTATTTATTCGCCTGCTTCTTCTTCCCAGACTACAGGCATTTGGGAGGCAGGAACCATATTATCTCATGTATACCTAAATAAATAGACTATCTTTTATATACCGACCGCTATCACAGTGCCCAGTACAGTGTAAAATGCCCATTAAGTCAATGTTGTGAAGGAATGAGTAAATGAATAGTGCTCCAAGGACTGAGTACTGATGTAAAAGGAATGATCTCTTAGTCCATCCATGCCTCTACCACTGACATCAGTATAGACATCACTTCTTATCTGTGCTCCTTTTGTTACTCTCTGATCTGCTAGATTGAATCCCTTTATAATTTTCACTGAATCTACCATATGGACGCTACAGAAGATTACAATAAGCTCTTGGAAGGCAGAATAATGTATGATGTTCACTACTTCATCCTCAGAACCTAGATAGGACAGTGTCTGGCAATTAAAAGTGAATAAATAAGTATTTGTTGAAAGAATGAATGAATAAATAATGTGATAGTGAAAAATACGTTGAACAGCCCAACATCTCCTCAGAAACCAGTCTTTGGAGCCAGGACAGGTTATTCCTACTCATTTCCAACCAACTTGGGTTCCTTTTCTTATTTTATTTTGTTGATGTTGTTGTGGAAAATGTACACAGTAAAACATACACCAAATAAACAACTTCTATATGTGAGATTCATTAACATTGACTGCATTCTTCAAGTTGTGCACCCATTTTCACCCTCATTTTCTGAATTACTCCTCCTCAATTAACAAGAAATCACTGCCCCCTAAGTTTCTTCTCTAACCTTTTGAGTTGCTGTTGTCAATTTGATCCTATACAGATAGTTCTTTAAAAGAACACAGTGCTCAAGGCAAATATTCATTGCTAATTAAACGAACCTATTGTTTTATTTAAAGATTTCAGGGGATATTTTTGGTTTAAGGTTTAAAGACTATTTCTGGATAATAGTTTTGGGGGTTCATCCAGCCTCTATGGTTCCAGAAAATCTGGATTCCATGAGAATTTGAAACTCTGTTTTGCATTTTTTCTCCCTTTTCATCAGGATTTTTCTATAGCATCTTTGACCAAAACATTCAGTTATGGTAGTTAGGAACCATCCAGTTCTTCTGGTCTCACAGCAAAGGAGGCAGTTGTTCATGGAGGTAATTAGCCACACATTCCATTTCCTCCTATTTCTGACTCTCCTTCTTCCTCTGCTGCTCCAAGCCTTAGGTTTCTTTTCTATCTCCACTAGCCTCGGATATTATGGGTCCAAACAGACCTTAGGTTCCAGAGTGCCCAAGGGTGTCATTACAAACCTGTTCTCATTTAGATTGAGATATCTTAGATGTGATCATCTGCCTTCATCTGTGCCTTTAAAGCAGTCAAACTCTCCTTGCACAGTTCACCAGTGGCCAATGCAAGCAAGTCTCAGACCTTGAAAATTCATTCATAGCAATCTCTTTGCTCCATGAGGCCTTAGATCTACCTGGCTCAGCCTATTCCCCATTTTTGGCCTGGAGTTTCTGAATGATGTAAGAAAACTTAATTCCAGATTTTAAATACCATTAAAAGTTCACCCTATTAAAAGACCATGTCCTTCATGTATATTTAAAATTTAAACTTCTTACTATGGCTTAAAGCCTTTCAGATCTAGTCCCAGACTATTTCTTATTCATGGGCTTAAACTTTGCTTTCAGTTTACCCAGTTTTGACCCTCAACACTTAATAAGAACTTTAGCTCACGTACTCATTTTCTTCTTTTGACTCCAGCTACCTAAGGTAAAATACTTTGCCTTAATTTTCAGCCCTTAGCACACAAATCCCAGGTGATATTTTTTTTCAAGGGAGTGAAATTGATAGAATACTTAATGTGTTGGAATGTGTTGAAAGAAAATTCAACAGCTTCCAAAAACAAAAAAAAAAAATGGCAATTGAAAGAAAAACATGACAAATATTATTATACACATACATGCATATACACACACATATAGTGTACTACATGGCTTAATTGTGCATCTTGTTACATAATCATAATAATATAAACACTGTATATCGATCTAACTAAAATTACAATATATCTATGTACACATATGCATATATGTAATGAGGCAGAGCAATCAAAGAGGGTTAAATCCTCACGTTCTATAGCTGGAAATCAGTAGATAACAACTAAAGCTCTAAATAAAAGATAAGCAATGTAAGTATGTTGTTTAGATATATGGAGGTAAATGTCAACAGGATCTCATCAATGTAGTATAAAGTGAGAGGACAAGACATAAGAGGCTCTTACTATATTTCACTCTCCTTGGAAAATGTCTTATAAAGGACAGATCACCTTCTTAGCAGAGACAACTTCTCAATTTGCTATGATCATACACCTACATCCTCATATAAAGAGCTATCAGTCCTTGGAGAGGTTAGAGAGCCACTACCTTACCTTCACTCTAGCTTCAGGAATTTCCATGTCCTTCACAGGTGGTTATTCATTTTGACATAGTTTATATTCACTATCAGTGCTTTCCTGCAAAGTTTAGTCTTTCCATTTCCACATTCAAATCTGCAATATCTACCATGTCCTCCACTTTGCATCATAGCCACAAAGAACTATTTCACTCATACGTGGCTGCAACATGATCGCCTTTCTATTAAATAAAGGTCAAAGACAGGCACTCTCTGTTCCTCAGGCCGACACGGCTACTCTGACTGATTACTAATCTTACCAATATTGATGGCCTGATTAGATTCCAATTACAGCTCCCTTCAGTCTGATACCTAATTGAATTAGAATCTGGAGGCTTCAACTACACAAGCTTCCTCTGCTCTTAAAAAATACAGATGGTCTTTAAGAAAAGATGCTCTGCTCTCAATGAAATTTGGTACACGATAGACCTGATTTGCTTTGGTATTAAGCTCCAACATAGATATCTGTTGTGTAGGAGGCTAGGGGCCAATTAATAAAATAATTTTAAATTCTGACAGCAAAAAAAAAGAAAACACCACTGAGTAGGAAGGCCATAATAACACTATAGAACAACAATTAGTTTGTTCATTTACTCATGCATTTATCAACAAGAATGTGATGATAATCTACTCTCCACCTAAAATGCTGGTCAATAGGATGAAGAATAATGGAGGCATGGCCTCTGCACTTTGGAGCATCTATGAAGTCATCATCCGTGAAGTCATCATCAGAATAATTGATTATGATGTGTGTTCTGATAGCTCTGTGAGAAAGACTTAGACCTTTTTCACTCGTAATTCTAGGGCACAACATTTTCAAAAACATGAAAGGTACTCAAAATTCCAAACAAAGCTTTTTCAGATATGGGGTGGTGTAAAGACAGAGGGATATTTATTATACAGTCTTGCCAGAGCACCGGGTTCTCCAGCTAGTGGTAATGGGATACCACTCATCTCAACCACCTATCTCTGATTATTTGTGGTAAGGAATTCTTGTGGAGAGACAGGAGTCATCTGAGAATCCATGAAAGAAATAAAACTCTCCAGAATGAAGCCAGGACCATTACCCTCTATTCTCTGTCTAATTTCCAACTGCACAAGCAATGTTTTCCAATAGCCTTTGAAGTCCATGGACTACAGAGCCAGTCCAGGTTCACTTGCTAATTTTCCCATTGTAAGCCTGAAGTAGACTCTCTTACTCTACAGCAGTGTCAGCAGAAGTAGCTGTGGTATAATTTTCCTTGACAGTTAGAAAGAAAGTCTGATTGCTCTAAAGGGTCCCATGATAAAGTTCTGTTGAGATTTCCCAACTGACTGTTAACATGTCTTACTGAACACACTCCTAGCAGACGAATGACATCACATGTGATGGATGCTCTGATGTGCTCTCTAGATTCCTCGTAGGAAATGAAGGACTTCTTCCCCCAGCTGTTGGAAATACGGATGGAACATAGTCTTCCATCAACAGCCCTCTTTGAGGATTGCCTTAGCTGAAGAAAATTGCCCTGCTCAAAGTTATGTGTCTTTACAGGGTCACCTCACATTCAGATATCAGTGTGGGATTACAGTGACCTGGCTCTCTTATCCCTGCTCAACAATGTTCGGAAGGGCTGTTCCAGCTCCTGAACTCCCCATGAAGTCTGCTGAGACCTTCATGGGTACTGCATTGCAGGTCAGTTTCTCCCTCTGCCCAGTACTGCTTCCTTCCTATCTCTTTCACAACCGAGTAAAAACCAAACCTACTACCATTGAGTTGATTCCAGCTCATGGCGACCCTACAAAAAAACCCTACAAAAACCCATTGCCATCAAGTTGCTTCTGATTCATAACAACCCTCTAGGACAAACTGCCCCCGTAGGGTTTCCAAGGAGCAGCTGGTGGATTCAAACTGCTGACCTTTTGGTTAGCAGCCTATAATGTCCTGCTTATTGCTCTCCATCTCAAAGTCTGTTTCCCAGGAAGCGCAGTCTGTGACAGCAGATTAACTATTTTAGAAACATTATGCCTCCCTGGTTTAGAGTTTTGGCTAAATAGAGAGTCTGGAAAGTAGTTTTATGCTGTTTTATTAAATTCGGTTGATGTTCTTGTTGTGTGCTGTCAAGTCGATTCTGAATCATAGTTATTGGTAAACATCAGCAATGGAATTGAAACTCAAGAATGATGAGGTCTCATGTCATGGGGTTGTTAACCAATGTCATAAAACAATATACATACTGTTTAATGAGAAACTAGTTTGTTCTGTAAACCTTCATCTAAAGTACAATAAAAAAATAAATAAAAAAAAAAAAAAGGCCAGACTTACTGGCCTGACAGAGACTGGAGAAACCCCAAGAGTATGGCCCCCCAACACTGTTTTAACCCAGTAATGAAGTCATCCCCGAGGTTCACCCTTCAGCCAAATATTAGACAGGCCCATAAAACAAAATGCAACTAAAGGGACACACCAGCCCAGGGGCAAGGACAAGAAGGCAGGAAGGGACAGGAAAGCTGGTAATAGGGAACCCAAGGTTGAGAAGGGAGAATATTGATATGTTGTAGGGTTGTTAACCAATGTCATAAAACAGTATGTATACTAACTGCTTAATGAGAAACTAGTTTGTTCTGTAAACTTTCATCTAAAGTACAATTTAAAAAAAAAAAAGAATGATGAGGTCTCCTAGCCTTTCCTCAAACCTCTGTCACAAAGAGGATTCTGACTTGGCTGGCTTCATGTCTCTTCTCTTCCCTCATCCTATACTAAAGTCATTCTTGCTTGACTGCAGAATCAGGAAGGAACAGGGAGAGAGAACAATAAGAGGCAAATAGTGATCAGAGCTAGGGAACTTTGCAGAAGAGTTGGGAGTGAAGGGTACAGGAGCAGTAGTGGTACGCATGGACAGTGGGTGGGAGAGGAGATAAGGGAGGATATAATAATTATTACTGGACATTAGGTGTTTCCTTCGTGATGGTTGTTGTGGATCGGATTGTGGTCCCCAAAAAGATATGCTGAAGTCCTAATACTTGTGCATGTGAATGTGACCTTGTTTGGAAGTACAGTCTTTTAAGACATTTTCAGTTAAGTTAACATGAGGCTACACTGGAGTGGGACAGCTCCTAATCCTATGTAACTGATGTCCTTATAAAAGGAAAAAAGACACACAGAAACAGAGAGAGACAAAGAAAGGATGGCCATGTGGAGATGCATCTACAAGCCAAGGAATGTCTGCTTACTGGAAGCTGAGAGAGAGACAAGATAGAATCTTCCCCTAGAAACTTCACAGGAGCATGATTTGGCTGACATGTTGATTTGTACTTCTAGTCTCCAGAACTGAGACAATAAATTTCTGTTTTTATAGGACACCTGGTTTACAGTATGCTATTATGTCATCCCTAGGAAACTAATTCAATGATCACAAGTACAAATAGAGAACTCAAGTTATTTTCAAATTTCATTTGTTTGTATATGCTCTTTTGACTAGAGCATCACTTGGGATTGGAACTTTGGGACATGCCTTAGGAACATTACTCATCTCACTGAAGAAGAAATGGGCTTCAGTCCACCTCCTCCCACAGCACCCAAGCAAGCTCCTCTTTGACTGGACACATTCAGCTCTGAGTAGTAGATATGTGCATTTGAGTGAACACAAAGTATTCCCAATATTGACCCAAAATTGCATGAAAGGGACTGAACTCAGTCACTTGTGCTCTATGTATTGAATACAGGAGATCAGCCAAGAATTTAAGTTAAAAATCAGAGTAAATAATGTTTAAAATGTGAAGAATTAATACTGCAATATAGTTCATTTTACTTAAAATAATCATTACTTAGTACTTTAAAATAGATTACTTTGTTGTAAGATAAATAGAACCTGAAAATTATGCCTACGAGTAAGATAGATAATCCGCTTTCTAAACATTATGTATTGGTCTGAAAATTTGCCTTAAACTGCAGAAACAGGCATGGAAGTTTTTACTACACAGGTGATGATGAAGTGAAGCTGATATGATTAGATGAAATACACAGCCTTTTGGGAAAATTCTGAATGCAAGAGTATTTCTTTCCCTGTTATAAGTCAGCATAACTTGAATTCCTATTCCTAAGATTGGGAAGTAGACAGTCACCTAGAGGAATTTTAAATATACCAAAAAACCCATTGCCTTCGAGTCAATTCCAACTCACAGCGACCCTGTAGGACAGAGTAGAACTGCCCCATAGGGTTTCCAAGGAGAGCCTGGTGGATTTGAACTGCTGACATTTTCGTTAGTGGCCAAACTCTTAACCACTGTGCAACCAGGGTTTCCAACATAAATTTGGGCAAATCATGCATCAAAGAGAAAAGGTTACATACACAAAAAGGAGTGATTTCATAGTGACCAACTGTATCAGTCTGGGTCCAATCAGGAGATAGAAACCACACAGCATGTTAAGCAGAAGTTTAATATAAAGAGTGATTAAGTATGGTAAAAAGTAACTACAATATAAGGAAACTCTGTATGGTACCCTAGAGCTGAGGATGATACTCAGGAAGGACAAACTTGAAGGATTTCAGACCTCATTGGAGAAGATGTGGTTTGGCTTACTAGATATCACAGAAATTTGCTGGTTTGTCCAAGCTAGAGATTGTTTGGACCCACAGGGAAAGTAATAGGCCACCCTCTGTATTGCAGGCAGAAATCAGGTGATTAGCATCTACTTCCTTGAGGTTATAGGACAGAAGTCCCTTTTTCTTTGCTGGCTGTCAGCCAAGGGCTGCTGTCTGTCAACAGAGGCCACCCACCTTCCTTTTCAGGTGATTCAATCTATCTCCAAAGCCAGCAAGTGTCCATCAGGTCCTCTCACAATTTTAATCTAACTTCTCTTTCCATTACCACTCTTTGCTATTAAAAAGATTAATGAGAATCTGAAATTCTGTTTTGCATTTTCTCTCTTTTGATCAGCATTCTTCTATAGAATCTTTTATCAACATGTTCAGTAATGGTAGCTGGGCACCATCCAGTTCTTCTGGTCTCATGGCAAAGGAGGCAGTGCTTCATGGAGGCAATTTGCCACACATTCAGTCTCTTTCTTCCTATTCTTGACTCTCCTTCTTCTCCTGTTGCTCTAGGTGAATGAAGACCAATTGTTGTACCTTTGATGGCCACTTGCCAGCTTTTTAGACCCCAGGCAGTAAGCAACAAACTAGGAGATACAGCAGAAAAACTAAAGATGATATTAGGCCAATTAACTGGGATGTCCCATGAAACCATGACCCTAAACTTCCCAAACCAAGGTACTAAATCTCATGAAGTGTTTGATTGTACATAAGCAACTTCAATAGCTGCTTTTGGTTATTGGTGGTGTGTTGTAAATATACGTATCATGCAGTATTCGCCAATTCAGTTTTTACAGGTGTACAATTTATTGACAGCAATTACATTAATCAGCTGTGCAATACTACCCTAGTGCATGTGATTTTTCCATCACAGTAAACAGAAACTCAGTGCTCCATAAGCAATAAACCTCCCCTTTCTCCCTCCCTCCCACCCCTGGTAACCACTAATAAACTTTGTTCTCTATATATTTGCTTGTTCTTGTCTTTTTATGGAAGGGAGATCATACAATATTTGTCCTTTTGTTATTGACTTATTTCAGTCAGTGTAATGCCTTCCAGCTCCATCCGTGTTGTAACATGTATCAAGATTTCATTTCTCTTTCTAGCTGAGTACTATTCTATTGTAATGTATGTGCCACATTTTTTATTATCCTTTCATCATTTGATGGGCATTTAGGTTGTTTCCACCTTTTGGCTATTGCGAATAATGCTGCAGTGAACATTGGTATAATTATAACTATGTCTTTTCTGGGGCCACAGAGTCTGGATGAACCCTCAAAACTGTTGCCCTGAGTTAATCTTTAAACCTTAAACCCAAAATATCCCCTGAAGTCTTCTTAAAACCAAACAATAGTTTAGCTTAATTAGTAAAAAATGTCTGCCTTAAACATTGTGCTCTTTTAAGAATTAGCGATATGGGATCAAATTGACAACAGTAACCCAAAAGATTAGATAGAAAACTTAGAGGCAGTGAGTTTATGTTAATAAAGGAGGAACAATTTGGAAAAGGAGAGTGAGAAATGGTTGCACAGCTTTAAGAATGTAATCAATGTCACTGAATTGTACATGTAGAAATTGTTGAATTGGTGTATGTTCTGCTGTGTATATTCTCAACAACAAAAAATAGTAATAAATTATTTTTTAAAAGGCTATATTATTAGAGTAAACCCACCCAGATAATCTCCATATCTTAAGATCCACTAATTAGTAGGCATAATTATGTCTGAAAAATCCCTTGTGCCATGTAAGATGACATAATCACAGGAGTAATACCAGGAAGCAAAGACCATCTCAAATTCTGCCTAACACAGAGCTTTATTTTAATCAACTCTTACTGGGGACACTTTTTCAGATTACATTATTGATTAAACCAGGAAGGCAACGGTGGTTCAGTGGAAGAATTCTCACCTTCCATGTAGGAGACCTGGGTTCAACTCCTTGACAATGCACTTCATGAGCAGCAACTACCTGTCAGTCAGTGGAAGCCTGTGCATTGCTATGATGCTGAATAGGTTTCAGTGAAGATTCCAAACTAAGAAGGACTAGGAAGAAAAGGTCTGGTGAACAAGTTCCAAAAATCAACCAGTGGAACATTATGGATTACAAGAGTCCTATCCACAACCAAAAATGGGTATGATACAGAATTTCACTCCACTGTGCATGGGGTTGCCATGAGTAAGAGGCCTACTCAACAGCAGCTACAACAACATGGATTAAACAACTCTTAAAACTAGAAAACTGTGGGGACCTCATACCATCAAGAAAGCAGTGCCGACGAATCAAAAACACTGGAAATAACAAATGTTGGAGGGGCTGCAGGGAGATCGGAACACCTATGCACTGCTGGTGGGAATGCAAAATGATGCAACCATTTTGGAAAATGATATGG
>NW_004443953.1:25463883-25465093 GCF_000243295.1 Trichechus manatus latirostris
AAAATAACATGTGTACTTCTGTTTCATAAGAAATTATTTGTTCTGTAAGCCTTCACCTGAAGTACAATAAAAAAAAAAGAAAAAAGAAAGCAGTGCCGGGAGCAGAGCGCGTCCTTTGGACTGGGGTCCCTGCGCCGAGAAGCTCCTAGTCCAGGGGAACACTGATGAGAAAGACAACAGAGAGAAAAAGACTTCCCTTGGAGCTGACACCCTGAATTTGGACTTTTAGCCTACTTTGATTGTGAGGAAATAAACTTCTCTTCGTTAAAATAATCTACTTGTGGTATTTCTGTTATGGCAGCACTAGATCACTAAGACAGAATTTGGTACCGAGAGAGTGTGGTGCTGCTCTAACAGATACCTAAAACGTGGAAGTGGTTTTAAAACTGTGAATGGATAGACATTCGCCAGTGACAGAGGACCAGCAGCAGCAGAGAACCTCCAGCAGCAGAGAAGCAGCAGCAGCAAAACCAGGAGACCGGTGAAAGAAGGCGTTGGAGTCGACCCACGGAGTGAGAGAGCTGAATGCCTGTGAGCAGGAGGCTTCCTGGCGGAGTGGGGTGCCTCTGGGCACTTATCGGTGGAGCTAGGCTTGCCGACCCACGGAGGGAGGGAGCTGAGTGCCTGTGCGCAGAAGGCTTCCTGGTGGAGTGGGGTGCCTCCGGCACTTACCGGTGCAGCTACAGAGCTTTGGAACACTTGCCCCAGCAGGGCAGATGCGGGCATGAGGCCCGAGAGCCAAGAGGCCATAGGAAAACAGAAGCTGAAGAGACAAGGGACACAAGAAGCCAAGCTGCCTCAGTCTCAAACGGTATGGCCATGACCTCAGGGGTTTCAAAGGGTAGAGCCACGGCCTCTGGTGTTTCTAAGGGTGGAGTTGTCACTCTGATGGAGTAGGAGAATGGTCTGCCTAAAGCCAAGGGAGCAGAGTTGCTGTTCCAGTGGGCCTGGAAGGCGGAGCTGAAGCCCAGGGCTGAGGGGCCTCCACTCAGAATCCGGAAACTGTGGTCAATACCTAGAGTCTGGAGGGTAGGGCTATTGTGTAAATTGTCTCAGAGAACAGATTATTTTCAAAGCCTTGAGGGCTAACCTAATGTGTTCTGCTCACTTGGCTTGGTGCCTGTTATGCTTTCTTTCCCTGCAATTTCTCCCATTTGTAATGCAAATGTCTAGCTTGTGCCTGTTCTGCCATTGTACCTTTGGAAGCAGA
>NW_004443953.1:25465193-25486742 GCF_000243295.1 Trichechus manatus latirostris
TTCCATGTTGCAAGGATGTGATTTTTTGGGGGCCAAAGTGTGGAATGTCATGGATTGAATTATATCCCCAAAAAAATGTGTGTTATCAGTTTGGCTGGGCCATGATTCCTGGTACTGTGTGATTTTCCTATATGTTGTAAATCCTGCCTCTATGATGTTAATGAGGGAGGATGGGTGGCAGTTGTGTTAGTAAGGCAGGACTGGATTCACAGACTGGATTGTGTCCTGAGGCAATCTCTTGAGATATAAAAGACAGAAGTGAGCAGTGAGACAAGGGGACCTCATACCATCAAGAAAGCAGTGCCTGGAGCAGACCGCGTCCTTTGGACTGGGGTCCCTGTGCCAAGAAGCTCCTAGTCCAGGGGAACACAGATGAGAAGGCCGACAGAGAGAAAAAGCCTTCCCCTGGAGCTGACACCCTGAATTTGGACTTTTAGCCTACTTTGATTGTGAGGAAATAAACTTCTCTTTGTTAAAACCAAAAAAAAAACTACAAAACTGTGACTACAGGCTCATCAATGTCAGTATGTTGATGATGAAGTCTATGTTTGTTTGCTTTTAAATTCTTGGAGAGATAGAGTATGATGATTTTGAATCAGGGTTTTTATCAGTCTAATTTCTCTGGAATATTACATTAGTGCATAATAGTTGGCGAATATCAATTTTTCTGTCATTGCTTTCTTACTCTGCACTCCAGATGCCAAGAACTGTGGGTGGATCTGTCAAGAATTATATGTGGTCTTTCAAGCTGACATAAGGCATACTGCTGTTAGCTTACAGGCTGTGGTGTTACTCAGCAGGATGATTTGTGCTGCCAGGAGAAGCACCCAACTCTACATATGCCTTTATAAACCAAGATACATGGTTTAAGGGGTTAGAACCAGCTAAGAGTTACAGTGGATACATTCAAAAGCATCTTGAATTCAATACATAAGCAAGCATTCTATCAATATTCAATGCATACATGTTGAAGATCTATTCTCTGACCTATACTAGGTCTTTGGGTACTGTGGTAAACAAGATAGATATGATCTGTGCTCTCAAGAAGTTTACACTCCAGTAGAGTCAGTAAAGAACTAACAAACATACATATAAATAATATAAATAAGAAAATACCAGAAAGTGCTAAGTGTTATGAAACAATTTAAACAGGATGGTGTGAAAAAGAGTTACCGAATGAATATTTTAGTTTGAGTGGTCAAGGAAGGCCTCTCAGAACTGATGACATTCAAGATTACATCTGAATGGCAAGAAAATCTGGGAGGGCAAGCAAAGGTTAAGTGAAAGAACATCCTAGGCATAAGGAATAGCTGGTATAAAGGCTCTAAGACAGAGATCCGGCATTTTTGAGGAACAGAAAGAAACCAGTGTGGCAAAAGCATAGTGGGCTGGGGGGATTAATATGAGATGAGGTAAACAAGGTAGACAGGGGCCAGATCATACAAGGTGTAGTAAGCCAGCTGTCTTAGTGTTCTCTAGAGAAATAGAACCAGTAAGAGATATATCTATATCTATCTATATTGAGAGAGAAAGAAAGAGAGAAGGAAGTTTAAGGAATTGACTCACACGATTGCGGGGGGCTGACAAGTTCAAAATCTGTGGGTCTGGTGACAGGCTGGAGAGTACTGCAGTCTTGTATCCCCAAATCTGTAGGTCAGGTGACAGGAATTGAAGAGTGAAGGAACTCTGGCAAAATATCTATTTGTAGTATGAAGGCAAAATACATCCTAGGGAAAACTCCCTTTTTGCTCTGAAGACCTTCAACTGATCAGGTCATTCCCATCCACAACAGGGAAGGTAATCTGCTTTACTTAAGACCAACTGATTTAATCTCATGTGACTACTCTATAGCAGCATTTAGACTAGTGTTTGACCAAATGACTGGGCACTATAGCCTAGCCAAGTTGACATATAAAATTAACCATCACACCAGGAGAAGCATTGAGTTTGGAGTTTATTCTAAGACTGATGAGAAGCCTCTTGGGTGTTTGATACGGGAGAGTGATATGAGCCTATTATTCCTTTTAAAAGAACACTCCTGATGCTTTAGTGAATGATAGGAAAAATAGAGGTAGAAAAAGCAATTAAGATGCTACTGTAGTAACACAGGCAAGAAATAATGGTGACTTGGACTAGGGAGGCAGAGGTGGAAATAAAGTGAAGAATAAGGATATGTTTTGAGGAGAAGACAACAGAATCTACTGAGGATTTGATATTGGGTTGAAAGGAAAAAAAAAAGATTTGAGAATAATCCCTAGGTCTGTGCTTTGAGCACCTAACTGGGTACACTGTGATGCCATTTGCTGAAGCGGAAAAGACTGAGGGAAAAAGTCTGGGAAGAAAACCAACATTTCTGATTGTCTGTGTTAATATAAATACATATACCAAAACAAAACAAAACAGAGAAAAGCCAATTGCCTTCGAGTTGATTCAGACTCATAGTGATCCTATAGGACAGAGTAGAATTGCCCCATAGGGTTTCCAAGGAGCAGCTGGTGGATTTGAACTGTTGACCTTTTGGTTAGCAACTGAACTGTTAACTACTGAGCCACCAGGGCTCCATAAATACATATAGAGATGTCAAATACACATTAATATATTTTTAACAATTAGAGGTGTGGTAAAGGCAAGGACTGGAGATACAGATTTTGAGGATGTAGACGGCATTTGTAGCTGTGGGAGTCATAAGCCCACCCAGAGAAAGAGAGAGCATAAATAGAGATGGAAAAGGGGGAGAGGGCTGTAGGACAAAGCCCTGCAGCAACCTAAGCAGAGGTTGAGGCAGCAAAGGCAACTTAGATGAAGTGGCCAATAAGACAGAGAACACAGTGTCCCAGAATCCAACAGAAGAAAATGGTCCAAGAAAGATAGAATAGCTGACTGTATGAGAGGCTGCTGAGTGGAGGGGGTAAAAACCCAAGTGGAGTGGAATGTGAGGTGAGGAAGTAGAGTCAGAGACCCTAGGTAGCTAATTCCTAAAGTTTTGCTGTAAAGGAAAACAGAGAAATGGCTTATTAGCTAGAGAGGATGTTAGATTGATGATTGATTGATCTAAAAGAGAAATTGATGAACCTCTTTCCCCAAGTAGGCAGTATTCTGCTTTAAAGCTACAGACATAGCATTTCTCATAGGTGGGTTTAAAAAATTTGTGATGTTCAGTAATGTAGACCTCTTATTTTCCAAGTCAGAAACGTATTTATCCCTTCAAATAGTAACCAGATATTAGCCAATCACTGCAGAACTGAAAGAAATTTTTCAAATTAAGTGGCAGACAGGAGGGAATAAACAAGATACAGAAATGTGCGTTATGTAAAGTAGAATTGTTCATGATTGTTCATGCCATGTAAGAAAAATGAACAAGGTGCCACGTGAAGTCAGAGGAGAGGGAAAATCTGGCATCAATTTCAAGCCGTTCTGCCAAGCAGGATGAGTGGCCACTGAACTGGCCTTGGGTGAGTTTAGGTGAGGGACTATGTGGAAGAGAAAATGCTAAGAATTGCATCAATCTTACCCAATTAATGGAAGAACAATTGTACCTCCTACTAGATTACACTGTTCCTTTGTTTGGAGCCCAAAATAAAACATCTCACAATTTTACTTCTGTTCACACGGAAGAACATAAGGAAAAGAGTCATTACCAGTATATACTGTTGTATATACCTGTATCTTTAAAGACTCAACTATAAAGTTAGCAACCAAAGCAGAATAGCATGCAAATATTCCTATCTCAAGTTTCCTATTTTATTGTTCCTCTAAATTTAGTGCAGGCTGAAGAGGAATCCTCTGTCTATGTCTTTTTAAAGTGGGCATTCACAAAAATACATACACTTACATAAACTCACATATTTATCTGCACTGCATATATTATATATTTACACATGTGTGTTTGTGTATCTATATATGCTGTCATGGATTGAATTGTGTCCCCCAGAAATGTGTGTCAACTTGACTAGGCTGTGATTCCCAGTACTATGTGGTTGTCCACCATTTTGTCATCTGATGTGAATATCCTATGTGTTGTAAATCCTAACTTCTATCATGTTAATGAGGCAAGATTAAAGGCAGTTATTTTAATGAGGCAGGACTCAATCTACAGGAATAGGTTGTGTTCTGAGTCAATCTCTTTTGAGATATAAATGAGAGAAGCCAGCAGAGAGGAGAGGGACTTCCTAACACCAAGAAAGAAGAGATAGGAGAGGAGAGCATCCTGTGGACCCAGGGTCCCTGAGCTGAGTGACCCCTAGACCAAGAGAAAGATTGATGACAAGGACCTTTCCCCAGAGCCGACAGAGAGTGAAAGCCTTTCCCAGCAGCTGGTGCCCTAAATCTGGACTTCTAGCCTCCTAGACTGTGAGAATACATTTCTTTTTGTTAAAGGCATCCACTTGTGGTATTTCTGTTATAGTGGCACTAGATAACTAAGACATATAACTACATATACCCATTGCCATCGAGTCAATTCCAACTCATAGCAATCCTATAGGACAGAGTAGAACTGCCCGTAATCTTTATAGAGGCAGACTGCCACATCTTTCTCCTAAGGAGGGCCTGGTGGGTTCAAACTGCCGACCTTTCAATTAGCAGCCCAGCAGTTTACCACTGTGTCACCAGGGCTCCTTATACATACATACATTCATATATACGTATATACATACACACACACACACATACAGGAAAAATTAGTGTTAACGTGAATACACATATTTCAGGTCAGATTAAAAGTAAAAGTCATTTTATTTTAAGAAATAACTAGGCTAGATAATAAGAATGTAGAATAACTGAGTGTAAAAAAGAGTGTAAAATAATTGGAGTGCATTTTGTCCAATGTTAAAAAATGTTTTAAAACTTGACTTTAAGTAAAAATAGGAAGCACAACCCTGTTCATGAAATAAAAATATGTAATAAATATTTTTAAATGTACTTTTCATATTTGGATTCTTACCTTGTTTTACCTCAGAAAACATACAGCAGTGGGAATAGACCCTTCCTTTGCTGCCATAGATTCACTTTACACATTCAGGGAGGCAGGGTTTGCCCTGGTTAAGTCCAGGGCTCTCCAGCACGTGTCTGGCTGAGTTTCAATCTTCTTCTAGCACTTCTTAGCTGAGTTTTTTAGGCAGGTTAATTAACTGCTCTGTGCCTCAGTTGCTTAATCATTAAAGTTGGACAACAAAGACTGCGTACCTCATAGAGGCTTTCTCAGGATTCACTGAAATACATGTATATTATTTTACACAGTGCCCAACACATAGTAAGCATTCAGTGAATTTTAATTATTTTTATTCACTTATTGGTTGCTTACTATATTAAAATGTATTTTCATCATTGTTATTACATATATTGAGCATTTGTCATGTGGCCCAGCCTGTGCTGGGTGCTGGGCAACACTGAATAAGACGTAGACAGAGCTTGCCTAGAGATCTGCCTAGACAGATCCTCACAGATTCAGATACAGACCAAAACTCCTGCCATCCTCACGTTCTGCTAATCTGTCTAACTTAAAATATTTTTAAATGCATATTGTGTGTGTGTGACAATTATAATAGAAAGAGATCCTCATAACCCTATAGGTATAGGGAGGGAAAACAACAAACCCAAGTCAATGTGATTAATATGATTCAAAATTAAATTCCTGGTAGCCAAATAAAACAATAAATACATAGGTCATGAAATTGTCTCTGTTTGTTAAAAAGAATCCTACCAGTAAAGTGTAACAGACATCAAAACCCACATCTCTCTCCCTGCCAGCATCTCCCGGCTGCGATGGCAGCTCTCATAGCCCTACCTGGGGTTCCTATTACAGAGCACTGCAGCAAAAGCAGCCAGTACGCTCTCTCAATAACTATTCTATTTTAGTATCAAATTCCAAGAGAGGCTTTAAAAAAATCTTTTTAAACACATGAAACTACCCATATTCTGTTTTGGAAAAAGGCTGGGTATATTTTTAATTTTCCATTAAGTGTATTTAGATTTTCAATATCAGTAACATGACTGGTTTGTACAAAGAATGTTCTAGTAGTTCACTGTCGTGGGTAAGCGCGTCTCTGTGAGAGTTCCTGAGGCTGGATTTCCATTTACTTACCCACATTTTCCAGCAGAGATCTAAGTGGAGGGACACTCTGCAGGATTATTGTTGAGGGCCTCCAGGTTCCTCCAGCCAGGGAACCCCCTTTGGCCGTGCAGCTCTCTCTTTCTGGGTCACTCGTTTGGCTATCAGTAATGCACTGTCCTGACCTGTCTGTTTTGCTTTGTCAGGAGTTCATGCTTTCTGTCTCAATAAACAGATTTTAATACCCCTGAAGTCGGAGAAATTTGAGGTAATCAATAACTTCATTTTATTTACAATCAAAATCAGAGATCCTAAGCTTAAAAGGTATTTCCTATATTTGGGCCTAAAAATATGGACAAAATTAACGTCTGTATTTATTGTTCTGTCCCCTCTGTAAAATACCAGTCCCTGTATGGGAGCCCTTGTGGTGCAGTGGTTAAGAGCTCAGCTGCTAACCAAGAGTACGGCAGTTTGAATACACCAGTCACTCCTTGGAAACCCTATGGGGCAGTTCCACTCTGTCTATAGGGTCACTATGAGTCAGAATTGACTTAAAAGCAATGAGTATTTGTATATGTTAACAAATAGGTATATGCAATATGTAGTCAGAAAGATATTAAAATAACCTTTAAAGGAATGCATGAATATATAGATGGCTGGGAACTCAGCTAAGAGTATTTCAGTGAAATGATAAAAATGAAAATAAATACCATTAATTGAGCTTCCAGTATGTATCAGGCATATATGTTTTACATATATTAATTTTAAACGTCACAAAAACCATAAAACTTTGGCTTCATTTGCCCCATTTTAGGGATGAGTAAACTGAGTCTTAGGTTTAATAAATATACTTTTACTCTAGGACTTTATTTTTCAAAAGTCTCTTTCATCTAAAGAGGGCAGTACTAACATTCTCAAGGAGAGCAATGAATTTTCATTTGAGGAGTTATTTTGAGTTATGTCAATTATTTTACATATATGTAGTCTGGGCCTTCCTGAAATATGCATTGACTGAACATTCTTAAGAAGGATTGCAATTTTTTTCAGTTCGAGATTAAACCTGTCAAAGGTTCTGGAACTGCTACTGAAATCGTAATACAGAATTCTTAGTATACAAATTCTTATTTTATATTTGCAGTGCATGTGGTTGATATTTGGAAGAGGGCCTAGAAATCCTACAATTATAATCAAGTTTATAAATTCTGTTCTTCCTTAATTATAAATCCTGATTACATTTTTTCTGCCAGATTCCTGCCTAATGTTCCCATTTGATAATGAGCTCCATAAAAGCTATCCAGTGCACATGATTTCATGTGATGTTTCCCCAGGTACCAAGTACTCTGACTTGAAAAGATTACTTGGAGTCCATGCATCTGGAAGTGAATTTCCTGAATTCTGTCATTCTCTGGTGTGCTACAATGAAGCCCAGTAACTGGGTCACCAAAGTAGAAAGAGAGTTCTCATAACTAATAAGGAGAATGATTTCTTGGACTCCTTTCCTAAGGCTAAGAATTCTTTCAGAGTTTCAAAGGTTTATGTAAACCTATACTGAGTATGGTAAAGGATATGGATTATGTAGATATATACCTATAAGTAATCTCCTAGCAACAGGGTCTGTCTAGATTCCTGAGGAGGGATGAGAATCAAGATCAGCATAAACTGATTCCTATGAGGTAGAAGTCAGACATACCCCCACTTTCCAACTTTTTCACCATTTCTGACACCAGCTGTCCCCCCGCCCCCTATGGCACTCTACTTCTTTGCTGTGTTTAATAGTTCATTACGGTGGCCACACAGAACTCATGGACCATACTCACAATTATGTGGTTTATCAGGGAAGTTAACAGGCTACAACTCAAGACCAGGATCAACCTGGAAGTAACAAGATACAGCTCAGGAGACAGGACAAAGTTCTTCAATCGAGGCAGCTTCCAACCAAGTCAGCTATCAGCTTCTTGGCCATGTCCACAGGCAGGCCCTTTGCTCATGCCCATTGCCACAGGGCCGTGCTCAGGCCTGGCCTCTGCCCTGCTTGAGTAAGTGTTACAGTTCTTTGGGCTTTGTCGGTAAGTGCCCAGAGGCAGCCCACTCCACCAGCTAGCCTCCGGCCCAAAGGCACTCAGCTCTCTCTCTGTGGGTCAACAAACCCACTGCAGCTGCTTTGCTCAATAGGCCTGGAAGCCCACTGCAGCCATCTCGCACCAGTCTCCTGGTTTCTGCTTCTCATGCTGCTGCCAGTCCTACTGTTGTGCCCATCTCATTGTCTCCAGTGCTATAGCTGTCTCGCTGTCTCCAGTGTTACAGCTCTCTCTCTCCTGAGTCTAGGAGGTTCTCAGTGCAGGGACCCTGGGTCCAAAGAACTCGCTCTGCTCCAGGCTCTTCTTCTTGATAGTAGTGAGGTTACCCCTCAACCTCTGTGGGATTGGTCCTTACAACCCTAACAGGCTTGCAAAATGTACCAATCCCCTCAGTAGACAAAAAGCCACCTAATTTGCATAGTAATCGACCAATCCTAGTAAGGGTTTTATGCACATTATTAGTAAACTGCAAGTTTATCATCCCTACAAGGTACATAAAATAAACCAATTACAGGGTAGGCTGTGGCCCATTAGTAAACTGTAAGTTTATCATCCCTGCAAGGTACATAAAATAAACCAATCACAGCGCAGGCTGTGGCCCAACCAATTATTTTTGGCAGAATTATAAACCCAATGCCAGAAATGCCACATGTATGAGAAACCCATTGTCCTGCAGCCTACAAATCAGTTGCTACTGAATAGATTCGAACTCATGGTGGCCCCGTGTATGTCAAAGTATAGCCGTACTCCATAGGGTTTTCAATGGCTGATTTTTCAGAAGTAGATCACCAGGGCTTTCCTCCTAGATGCCTCCCGGTAGACTTGAATCACCAACCTTTTGGTTAACAGCCTAGCATGTTAACCGATTCCATCATCCAGGGGCTCCATAGATATATAGTCATGTAATGTAACATTTTTCCAGAGCTATTTCCCTAGAATTAGTAAAAAGAACCTAGAACACTCCTTTCTTCTGAAGGTTATTAAACATTGTATACAACAGGGATTTCTCCTGTTTTTTAGGGAAGTTCTCTGAAACACTGTTCTGGGACTTCTTTCTCTGAATTAAGCAGGCAGACAGCATCACTAAACTCTTTTTTTTTTTAACCAAGCTCATTTTTATAAGAAAATACACCCAGTGTATAAGTAAGTTGTAACATTTTAATGTTCAAATTAAATAGAAATTTATTTAGTTAGATATATTTTATACTGTACTATATAAGAAAGATGTGGCAGTCTGCTCCCACAGATTTACAGCTTTGGAAAACTTAGAGGGTCGCTATGAGTTGGAATTGATAGCGGTAGGTTTGGCTTTTTGGTTTAGTGTATAAGAAATGAAATCTTATTTTCAGATGTTTCTCTTAGGTAAATAATCAATTTTCCTTTTTTCTGATTTAAGCCCAGTCCATTTCACAGCCCTTCAAGAAAACTCCAGATAAAAGGACAGAGAGAAGGACCACCAGATTAAAAATTTAGGCATTTTTAATACTACAAAGAACAAAGGAACTCCACTATTAGTCTCTGGTAGCCCAAGATTTCTTAAATAGAGGTAAAATGATGGAGGAATAAGATGCAACTCGTTAGAATTAAATATTATTACCCCACTCTCTCCCTTTCTTACTTCTGCAATGAAAAACTTTCGGTTCTTTTCTCTTTCCCCTACCTACTATTATTACTACAAAATTCACATTTACACAGTATAATGTAATCTTTTTTTGCAAGTTTTGAGTCAGTACAAACTGTAAGTTTAATCATTCTACTGAAGATGAAAAACATTGCAAGCTATTTTTCACACATTAACAAGGAACTTCAAAGAAGAAGATGAGCCAAAACAAATGAAAATTGAAAATGAGTTGCTCTTGTCACAAGATCAGTCAGCTAGCTGATGTCAATAATTAACAGAGAGAAGTGGATGGGGCACATCTTGAAAACTTTTTTTGGTTTAAACAAACTGCAAGTCTACAATCTTATTTAAATTTCCTTACACTGGTATATTGGCCTTTTCTTGCTTGTGACACAGCTGTTACTACTCTTCACGGCCCCCAACCCAATAAAGAAAGGAATCATAAATACAGAAAAGACAGGTTTTCAAACGAAGAAAAATGCCCAAACGATAATTTACCATTTTTAAACAAACTTCTGTTTTGACATATTTTTATATGTAAACAACCTTGTGATTTGTTAGGAGTGCAGGAAAGAACATATAATAATGGCAGCTGTTAAGATTTACACAGTAAATTTATATTCAAGCTAAGAGATGTTCTCAGGGTATGATTTATAAACAAAATTCTGGGTGATGCTCACGAATAACACTCAGACTATCAAAAGCTTAGTCCAATAATATCTATTTCTATTATATGTACGACTTTAAGGAGGTTGGTATTATCTTTTGGGTTCACATGTGTGAAGTATAAATAAATACATCGCTTTTTGCTCTACAAGCATATGTGTCTACATTTTAGAAGGAGGAGGAGGAGTTTATTCATTATCACTAGAGAATGAGGCAAAAAACAACTTATATGAATGCTCACGTTATGTATCCCATACAGCAGAAGGATTAAAAACTGTTTCATTCTCTTTCCTCTTGGTTCTGGGTAATTAAACAGCAACAATTGACTATACATTTGTATACTACCTTTACTCCAAAGATATAGTTAAAAAATCGGGGGAGATGAGCTTTGAACTGGGTAAAGTCTCATAAATAAAAGAACATGTGAAGAAATTCCTAGAAAATAGGATTGTGAGATAAAATACAGGCGGGTCAGTTAAATTTGAATTTCAATAAACAATGAATTTTTTTAGTGTATTTCCCAAATATTACATGAGTCATCCTTATACCAGAAAAAGTATTCATTGTTTATCTGAAATTCAAATGTAATTGGAAGTCCTGTTGATTTTTTCCCCTAAATCTGATAACCCAATAGAAAACTGAATGGAGATTACATTGTCGTATCTTAGAGGACCACCAACACATTGCCACATTTATCATTTGCATAGGACTTTGAATTCTATCATGTGTATATACTTGATGTGTATATACAGCTTTTTGTCTACACCACCATCTGGAAACAGAACTGACTTCTTCTTGAGCATGGTTTGGAGTCAACTCCTAGCAACATACTTGCTTGCTATGTGATTTTGGTCCAGTTACCTAACATTTCTGTTCATCATTCTTCTTACTGGTAAAATTTAGGGTATTGATACATACCCATTAATACAGTGAAGTAATTGAAATATTGTCCCCTATGTGCTTAGCACAATGCCTGATAAGTAGTAATTGATTTGGTAAAGTGCAGTGATGGGGTGGGGGGGGCTCTGGAACCGGGTATCCTGATTTGAATCCTGTCTATATCACTTACCAACGGTGTTGCCTTGGGCAAGTTACTGCATAGTTCTCTGCTTCAAGTGCTTCATTTGGATATAGGTATAATGATGGTAAATCCCCCATAGGGGTGTTGTGGAATTAAAAGAATCATTGCACATAAAACTCTTACAATAATTTAATGACGATGAATCCAAAAAATTAAGACCCTTGAGGATTTCAATAATACTTGCTAACTAATAAATTGCATGCACAATTTGCAACCTAACGTTATCAATTGCATGTACATGCTATCCGTATTTGGAATTATTGTATAAAATTTTACCTTTTATCTTGAATTTTGTGTTAAAAAATGTTTTTTAAATTCTAGGCTCTATCAGGATCATAATAAAAATTTACATCAGAAAAGTATGTTTGTGATCAGCTGCCAACCTAAAGGTTGGCAGTTAGAACCACTCAGTAGTGCTGTGAAAGAAAGGCCTGGCAATCTGCTTCTGCAAAGATTACAGCCAAGAGAATTCTATGGAGCAGTTCTACTCTGTAACACATGGGGTCATCATGAAAAGGAACTGACTCAACAGCAACAGGTTTGGTGTTTTGGTTTAGATAATCTCTCATTGACTTAAAGGTGACAACAGAGTGCCTGTTTATAAACTAACTCAAATCTTTTTTTAAAAAATTCTGTTTATAGCTCTTCCACAAATTTAATATCAACCCTGGAGCATATTGATGGATTTGATTGAAAGCTGTTTCTACTTAAATAAATAAAATACTCAATTGATGAAATTGCTAGAAAAAGCAATACTCTGGCAGAAGTGTTCACATTTTTACCTGTGTCTGGAGGTATTGAATATGATCATATTAAATAATTTGTGGATAAAAACAAAAAGTTTGAAATAAAATTTTATGAAAAGTTAAGAACTGTGATAGTTTGTCTTCAACTTTCTTATTTCCCTCTAATGTTTCTGTTTTTTAAAAAGTAGAATAAAATACCTGAAAAGATGATAGCACAGCAATAAAAAGTATGAAGAGTGAAATAGCAACATTTATAAAAACCAATTACCACTGAGTTGACCAACTCATGGCAACCCTATGTATATTAGAGTAAAACTGTATTCCATACTTTTAGGAAGTAGATTGCCAAGCCTTTCTTCTGAGGTGCCTGTGTGTAGACTTAAACCTCCAACCTTTCAGTTAGCAGCCAAGCGTGTTCACCATTTGCACCACCCAGGGACTCCCAGCAATATTTATGAAGTCATATTAATCAGGATACATTGGGTTATGCCACAGCAATGAGTTAAACCAAAAATTAAGCAGCTTAATACAACAACAGTTTATTTCTGATTCATGCTACATCGTCAGTGCAGGTCAGTGAGGGGTTCCGTTTCATATACTCACTTGGGAATCTAGATGGACAGAGAGACCATTTTGTAATTCATCATGGCAGAGAAATATAGAGAGTAGAGAATTCACACCTGTACTTAAATGCCTCAGCCCACAAGTGCCAAAGTCACTTACATCCTAACCTGTTGGCTAGAAAGTTATATGTAACTGAATGGGGGGCTGAAAAAGATAACAGAGCACAAGTATGTTTAGTGAACAGTGAGTGTCTTTACTAAGGAGCTAATAGCATCAAATGGTCAAGTGCAAATCTCACCATCACCAGTTTTTTTTGTTTTTTTTTTTTGATTTATGAAGTTACTAGTAACAAAAGCCTGTCCTTGCTTCACAATATACCAATCACTATTCTATTCCCCCAAGTTAAGCTTGAGATAAAAAAGACAGTGTGCTCACAGAATTTAATTATTTCTTTCTAACCGGATACAGTTGAACTTGTCAGCTATGTTGATATCGAGTAATTGCGTATATATCTTGTCTTTCCTCACAATTTGATTTCTTTTCATAATGAAAGCTCAAGGAATTTGTTGTTTCCTTTACTACAGATGTTTCTCATTTGATGTTATAAATGCTCTACTGAAAAATTGTGTGAAATACAGATTTTTATAAATCGAATCACATTCCCATTAACTTTATCTTCGCTTCTGCTTCACAGTAGCTCCGGACAATTTATCTTTAAATTGGTCTCAGTTTTACAGAGAAGAATGACAGGTCAGAGGGTATTTCCCAATAGGCTGGGATACAAATAGACCTTCCATCACCAGAACATGGACTGTTTCTTTCACATTGACATGTTATCGGAGTCCATTTAGGGAAAAGATACTCAATTTTAAAAGAAAAAGCCAAGGAAAGAGTTTCAGAGAAACAAATTATGGGAGAAAGGAATTTACTTCTATTTTAAGAACAGGTCAGTAAATATTACTTAATCTGATTGCAAGTGATTTTTCTGTAATGGTGCGTGCTAGTACAGAGCATTGGTATCTTTTTCATTAGATACAAAGAAGCCTACCCAAATAAATTAGCAATTCTATTTCATGGACTCACAGGATGAAAAGGAAAAACTGACATTAAAACAAGAAAAGAAAGGAAGTTTAAAAACGGAGAGGTGGACAAGGCAATTTATAATTTGTCCAGGTGTGAGTTCCTGCAATAATTTTGTTAACTAAACACTGAAAAAAGTGAAGAATACTTTTTGCTGAAAACTGAACAATACAATTCTCTTGTCTTTCTCTCTTTGCCTTTTTCTCCAAAATGATTTGCTACAGTCTCTGGTGACTTGGAAAACAGTCAGTCCAGCATGAAAGAACTCTCTTTATCCATTAGGTGATTCTGAATTGTGTTTTCTTGTAGCCTAACTTTATTCCAATTGTTATTCACTGATCCATAGAAATCACAGACTCATAGAATCTTTGGGTAGACAGGGACCTCAAAGGGCAATAATCCTCTTTGGTGTGCTCTGAGCCATATTCCACCAAAGTAAGAGAAAACATCAGTGAAAAATGAATAAGACTGGAGGATGAGTAGCACAGAGCACAAATGATTTTGTGGGAAGAGGCAAGAGCCAAGAAGGTACTGAATTCACATGGCCGAATTAGACGATATGGTAAGACTAAGTGTCATGGATTGAATTATGTCCCCCCAAAATAGCTGTCAACTTGGCTATGCCATGATTCCCTGTGTTGTGTGATAGTCCCCCATTTTGTCATCTGATGCGATTTTCCTATATGTTGCAAGAACTGCCTCTGTGATGTTAATGAAGTGGGATTATCGATGGCTATGTTGACGAGACAGGATTCAATTTACAAGATTAGATTTTGTCTAAAGCCAATCTCTTCTGAGATATAAAAGAAAGAAGCGAGCAGAGAGACAGGGGAACCTCATACCACAAAGAGAGAAACATGGGGAGAAAAGCTCATCCTCTGGACCAGGGGTCCCTGTGCTGAGAAGCTCCTCTACCAGTGGAAGATTGATGACAAGGACCTTCCTCCAGAGTTGACAGAGAAAGAAAGTCTTCCCCTGGAGCTGGTACCCTGAATTCAGACTTCTAGACTCCTAGACTATGAAAGAATAAATTTCTCTTTGTTAAAGCCATCCACTTCTGGCATGTGTGTTAAAGCAGCACTAGATAACTAAGACACAAAATATCACTTTTCCAATCACCTTGTTGTTCCCACATCTATATTGATTACAGAATGTGATGACATAGCCCTATCTCTAGTTATATGTACATTAACTATGTTATTTTGTTGTCAGAAAAGTTGTAATTTGACAGATATAAATAAACCAAAAATACTTGAAAATGATCCTGTTTTGTCAGAATGAATATCTGGTTACTGAAATTGGTATAAACATGAAATAAGAGGTTAAGGAATATATGTTAACAAATAAGGGAAAACCAGGGATTAAATTACCAAGGATTAAACTGCTTAGTTAAAACCACAGTTTGGAGACCAATTGTAGAAGCTAAGTAGAGAAGATAACTTGACCAAGAAAGAGAAACTCAGGGTGTCCATTACAGCCTGAAAAGCTGCCTGATTTTCAGGGAAATACCTTGAGGGCCTCTGGGTTTTTAATTTGCTAAATAATTCAAAATATATAAAACAATATACATTGTGCAGGAACATAAACACAAACAATAAATGCATATTAAACACATGGGAAAGCTTGTCTATGGGGAAAAGAGGAAAGAGAGTGGACACTAGGGATAAAAGACAATCAATCCACTCAGTCAGTTAATGAGAAGGGGCTTCCTTCTGAGTTCTGCAGTGGTGAGAGGATTCAAAAATCCTGGAGCCTTCAGAGGGCTGAAATGATCATGCCCACAGAATCATTTGCTGTAGCAGTAGCTACAGATTCCACATAGGGTAGGTGGCCAGGGGGTTGTTGGTCAGTACAGCGGCCAGGGGCTCTGGAGACCCTTGAGGCCAAGGGGATCTGAGACAGCATATATGAAGTGTGTGATATATCCCTGTTATGGATTGAATTGTGTCCTCCCAAAATATGTGTTGGAATTCTAACTCCTATACTTGTGGATATATTTCCATTTGGGAATAGGTTTTCTTTGCTATGTTAATAAGGCCATATCAGGGTGGGATGTGTCCTAAACCTAATCAGTTTTGAGTTATAAAAAGAGAGTATTAGACACACAAGCAAGCAAAAACTGGGGGAAGATAGATGTCACATGAGGATCACCAAGGAACTGAGGAAAGCTGAGGCTACAGAAGCTGAAGGAAACTAGGATCCTCCCCCAAGACGAACGGAGAGAAAGCTTTCCATATAGCCAATGCCTTGAATTCAGACTTCTAGACTCCTAAATTGTGAGAAAATGAATTTCTCTTCTTTTAAAGCCACCTTAGTTATCTAGTGCTGCTATAACAGAAATACCACAAGTGGATGGCTTTAACAAAGAGAAATTTATTCTTTCACAGTCTAGAGGCTAGAAGTTCAGATTCAGCGTCAGCTCCAGGGGAAGGCTTTCTCTCTCTATTGGCTCTGGGGGAGGGTCCTTGTCATCAATCTTTCCCAGTCGAGGAGTTTCTCAGCTCAGGGATCCTGGGTCCAAAGGATACACTATTCTCCTGGCTCTTGTTTCTTTGTGGTATGAGGTCCCCCTGTCTCTCTGCTAGCTTCTCTCTTTTATATCTCAAAAGAGATTGGCTTAAGACAAAACCTAATCTTGTAGACTGAGTCCTGCCTCATTAACATAACTGTCTCTAATCCTGCCTAATACTTACTATGGGCTATATCATAAAAATTTGTAAAAATATGTATTCTTCTAAGACTATTTTTCTTTATCTTATCTGCCATTAAAAAAGAAAAAAAGTTGCCTATTTTCTTTGCATGGAAGTATTAAGATCATTAAAAATACAAACTATAACAGACAAATAAGCAACTCCAGTTGTCTAATTCACATCTTTAAAAGGTTGAGAAAAAACTGTTTTCTTACCTTGCAGAATCAGTCTGCATTCTGTTTTTTACATACTTGAAATAACAATTCCCCTCAATAGTCATCATATATCAGCATGCAATAGTGATCATTTATGACCAGCTTTCATATTATTACATAATAATTAGAGTAATCAAATTTAATGCATTAGCCTTTATAAATCGACAATTTTTATGATGTCTTTAAGCACACTGTTTAGTTCAGCTGTCTTTTGTTTT
Organism: Trichechus manatus latirostris; assembly: GCF_000243295.1. Taxonomy (NCBI): domain Eukaryota; kingdom Metazoa; phylum Chordata; class Mammalia; order Sirenia; family Trichechidae; genus Trichechus; species Trichechus manatus. The sequence goes on from NW_004443953.1 coordinate 25,482,202, forward strand.
TCATAGAAAGACTTTCTTGATCAAGGAAGTATGATATTGATTTACATTCTAGCACCAGCTTCTTCTCCTTTTGTTGTTGTGTGCTTGCAAGTTGATTCCGACTCGCAAGCTCCTTAATGTGTGTCTTAGATTCCTAGTGCTGCTGTAACAGAAGTACCACAAGTGAATGGCTTTAATAAATGGAAGTTTATTTTCTCACAGTTTAGGAGGCTAGAAGTCTGAATTCAGCATGCCGGCTCTAGGGGAAAGCTTTCTTTCTCTGTCGGCTCTGGAGGAAGGTCCTTGTCTCTTTTGAGCTTTTGCTCCTTCCTGGGCGATCTTCATGTAGCTTGGCATCTCTCTTCCTGAATCTCTGCTTGCTGGCTTGTATAATCTCTTTCGTATCTCAAAAGATATTGACTTAAGGCACACTCTACACTAATACTGTCTTATCAACATAACAAAGAATACCTATTCCTAGATGGAATTACAACCACAGGTATAGGGGCTAGGATTTACAACACATATTTTGGGGGGACATAATGCAATCCATGGAAATGGTATGAAAATAGCTTCCCCATCACATTCTAACAGAAAATACTGAGACATAGGACCAGGGCATGACAAAGGAAGACAATAAAGCGATGTTCACCTATAACCAATCACTGCCCACTGCCATCAAGTTGATTTCGACTCATAGCGACCCTATAGGACAGAGTAGCATTGCCCCATAGGGTTTCCAAGGAGCACCTGGTGGATTCGAACTGGCAACCTTTTGGTTAGCAGCTGTTTCCTGTCCACCTATGCCACCAGGGTTTCCTGTCCACCTATAGACCTAAGCTAATTATTTTTAACAAGCAAAATGTCCAACCAAACCTTCCAGAATATACAGTTTCAGGCTCATTCACTATTATAATAATATAAAAATATGAATGAATTAAGTAAAGGTGTGAAGGGATTTGAATTTCCCTAACAGTTACATCAAATCTTTTACAATGTATCTGTAGAAATCACTGAAGTGGGAAAATCACTTTGTATATAGAAATTGTTCACACAAATGTGTTAAAAAATGCTCGCATTCTCACAGCTTCAGATGCATGCTGCCCTAGTTTGAATTTGTTTAAAACATGCCTTAGTATAAGTGCCATATCTTAGGAAACACAGTGCTCAATATCCTAGTGTGTACATAATATTTTTGCAACTCCGACTCATACAGTTACAGAATGGCTAAGCATATCTATGGGCATGCTTTCTTATTTGCTATAGTCATACTGGAGAGCCCCTTAATTGCTTGAGCACCTTTTGCTTCTCCTGGCCTTCTCTTTGGATTGGGAGTAAAATTTTGCTTTTGGTTCAGAACTCTTTCAGTGTCTTTTCAGCAAATATTTGTCACCTAGCTGCCCCCAAACAACCTAGAAGCTTATGTATTCCCTACAGGCACAGCCATATGCAGCCCCTGAGACAGAGAGAAACACTGCCTGGGCTTCTATTAGGAGCAACCTCTTCATTATCAAGGGGAGTCAGAAAGAAGCCAGTTGCTTCTATGTCAGTGTCCCGTGCTCTCCTCTGAAAACAGACAGACTCTCTGTCTTAATTTGCTAGGGCTGCCATAACAAAATATCAAAATGCAGGTGGCTTTAAAGAACAGAAATTTATTGTCTCACAGTTCTGGAGGTTGGAAGTCCAAATTAAAGGTGAAAGCAGAGCTATGCATTCTCTCTGTTGCCTCTAGGGGAAGATTGTGCCTTGTCTCTCTAGGCTTCTAGTGGCCCCTGGCGTTTCTTGGCGTTCCTTGACTTATGGCTGAATCTTCACATGCTGTCTTACTCCTGTTTGACTCTGTTTCCAAGTCTGTTCTCCCTGTTTAGGAGCCCTGGTAACACAGTGGTTAAAGAGCTTGGCTTCTAACCTAAAGGTCAGCAGTTTGAACTCACTAGCTCCTCAACGGGAGAAAGATATGGCAGTCTGCTCCTGTAAAGATTTACATTCCTGTATGGGGCACTTTTACTCTGTCCTATAGGATCAATGATAGTCAGAATAAACTTGAAGTCAGTGGGTTTGGTTTTGGTTTTTTCTCTCCTTTTGTAAAATATCACTTAGAGGGATTAGCATTAAGACCCATCCTACTCTGCTATGACCTTGTGTAATGTAACTGATAATATCTTCAAAGACCCTATTTCCAAACAAGGTCATTTTCATAGATACAGGGGTTAGGACTTTAATATATCTTTTTTGGGGACACAATTCAATCCATAAAATCTCCCTTTCAAGTCTTCTCACCACATGACAGAACATCTGATCAGGCTTCTCATTTCATTAGGAATTGGAGCCTGGGCCTAGCTACCCCTCATCCAGTTCCTGCTAGCTGCACTCTTTCCAGCTCAAGGAACCTGACTGGGAACTTTCCTGATCCTTACCTTAGACACTCACATGTAGCTGAGAACTGCTGCCTTCCCTCATCCCAGAAACTCCACTTTCATAGAGGGGCAGATTACCCAATAAGCAAGGTAAGCAAGGAATCACTTGTGCTTACTTCCTAAACTGTACTGAACAATTTTACATGGGTTGCATGTGAAATTGTTCACTACAACTTAGGAAGTAAGCACAAGTAAGCCCATGCTTACCTTGCTTACTGGGTAATCTGTCCCTGTGGGGACTGCAAATTTGAAAAGAGGATTTGATTCTGTAGAAAGGTACTGTGGAGTTGGGAGAAAAACAGAAGCCAGCCATACCTAGAAGCAGACTCTCTGATGTGGTGAAAAAATGTGAAGTTGTTTACTACAGATGATCTGGTAAGCAAGATAAGCACAGTGCTTACCTCGTCTATTGGCTGATCCACTCCTCCTTCTGTGACTTGGCTCATATTAGATCCATTGGCTATAGGTGCTATTCTACATCAGGGGATGGCTCATCAAGAATTCTTTGGGACTTCCGGGCATCATGGCACTATAGTCAGAAGCACCACGTCATCCCTCCACAGCAAAGATCAGAAAAACTAAATCAAACAGAGTCACACATCAATCCTGAAACCCTAAACATCAAACGAAGAAATAAAGAACTCAGCCAAGCACGGAATGGAATCAGAAACTGACTGAGAACATAGAGTGAGGAGTGATACATACAGAGGTCCCCTATCAGCTACTGCAGCACAAATATGCAATCATGGACTCCTATCGGAGATCAGCAAACAGGGGGTATGAGAAAGCAGCTTCACGGAGCTTCCAGCTGGAGACAGAACAACTGGTAACCAGCGATATAGGCTTTCCCACCTCCCACCCTTCTTCACCCGCACTTAGCCTCCTCTGCTTCCTGCAGCCACAGTCTCTTGGAGGGGAAGCACCCTGGTGTCACTTGGATTCCACCTGCCCGCATTGGCTGGCTCCCTGAGTGCATTTTGTTGGCTGCTAGTGTTGCTTTTTTTCTGCTTCTTTAGATTTATTCCTTACCTCTCACCACCTCCCCCTCCTTTCTGTCAAATACTTGGCTCCATACGCAAGCTTTGCTTCTTCCTGAAAGGCTGTGACACACCGATTGACTATGAAACTACTTCCCGGCCTGTGCTGCCATGCTTCTAGGACCCCCGGGTCTTTTTTGTTTGTTTGTTTGTTTGCTCTGATTTGTTCTGTTTTGATTTGTTTGCTTGTTTTCTTTCCCTTTTCTAGGCTTGGGAGCCCCTCCTGGCTGGGCAGTACTGCGCGGCTTGGAAGCTACTCCCTTACTCTGCGCAGATGTACAGGGACATCCCTGGGGACATTTCTTTTTTATTGTTTTTTTGTTGTTGTTTCTTTGTTTTGTTTTCTTCTGTCTCTTATTTCCTTTTTGTCTTTCTTCATTTGCAGTTTCTCAGTTTATTCATTTTTTCTTTTACCCTTTTTTCTTTTTTTCTTCATTTTTGTTTTTCCTCATTTCTCAGTCTCTCATCTCTCCACTCCAATAGCAAGCTCCCTTAGCTTTCTTTTTTGTTCGCGTATATGTTTTTGGCTTCTGTTCCTCTCTCCTCTCTCTCATCTTTCCCATACCCATCTTAGCTCCACACATCACAATATACCCCCTCCTTCCTGCCTACCTGCACCGTGCACTAAACATCACACTCCCAAGAAGCACAGGCACTGATTCCAGGTTGTCACTGTCAGCCCTGGTACATGTCACAAACAACCCATCCCAGCAACTCCCCTTCAGGTGGACCTGCCTTGCTGTACCATACCTGAGTGACTGACCCTGCCCATTGGAGAAGGAGGTGAAAAGTATCATGTCCACAGACGAGCAAACAACAAAGAACGCACAGCCTGCCTACTCAGCCATAACCAAATGAAACAAAAAGAAGTATGAAACAAACAAATCTACAATCAATAAATGAGGAAAATAACCACTGAATGCCCCAATGACAGCAGACAATATCAAAACATTTACAAAAACAGGACAGGATGGTTCCAGTAAGCATCCAAAATAAAACACCAGATGACCTTCCTGTAGAAGAAAAGGCACTAGACCTAACTGATAGGGAATTCAAATCTCTAATATTCAGAATTGTCCAAGAGTTGAAGCAAAAAGCAGACAAAAAT
>NW_004443953.1:25488620-25508578 GCF_000243295.1 Trichechus manatus latirostris
GAGAGTATGGCCCCCAGACGCGCTTTTAGCTCAGTGGTGAAGTCACTCCTGAAGTTCACCGTTCAGCCGGGGATTGGACAGCCTCATAAAACAAAACGGGACTAATGAGGCACAGCAGTCCAGGGACAAGGACTAGAAGGCAGGAGGGGACAGGAAAGCTGATGATAGGGACAGTGTTGACATGTCGTGGGGTTGTTAATCATTGTCATATGGTAATATGTGTACTAACTGTTTAATGAGAAACTATTTGTTCAGCAGACCTCCATCTAAGCTACAAAAAAAAAGAAAGAAAAAATTATCTATGTGAAATCAAATTGACAACAGCAACTCAAAAGGTTTGATGCGAAGCCTAGGGCAGTGAGTTGAAGATAATAATGATGGAATAATTTGGAAAGGGATAGTGAGAATAGCAGCACAATGGGAAGAATGTAATCGATGTCACTGAATTGTATATGTAGAAATTTTTGAAATGGTATAACTTTGGCTATGTGTACTTTCACCAAAGAAAACATCCTCCAAGTTGGAGAAGGCAGAGTTGACATGTCGTGGGGTTGTTAACAAATGTCATAAAACAATGTGTGTACTAACTATTTAATGAGAAACTGTTTGTTCTGTAAACCTTCATCTAAAGTACAATAAAAAAAATCAAAAGGAAAAAAAACGAATTCTTTACATTTATCGGTATGAACTGCTACTCCTTCCTAAAGAACATCCATTTTATCTGATTTTCCTAAATCCTGTCCAATCTGGCTCCACAGGGAGCTTTGACTGCTAAATTGGTAGGGCCCTGGAGAAGGTCCCACCTCTCTGCTGACCTTGAACAACACTGTTCATATTTTCCAACTTTCTCCTTTCTTTTATATGTAAACTCCCCATCTAATACACTCCCAAAATCTGTGCTATTGACTAACAGGAAGGCACCATGTTTTCTCCAACACCAGCTTTCTTTTATCTGTGAGCTAAATCCTTGGGAATACGCTTCTAGCTCTGATTTGTGGTTTTACACTAAGAAATTAAGTGGATAAAATTTCAGTTCAACCCAGGGTCATATCTATTGTCATATTTTTACAAGACACTCTTAGGTCTTTTCTTTTTTTTTTTTTTTTAACCACTTCCTGTAAGCAAATATGACAGAAAGAGCATCAGAGGAAACAGTTATTATAAAACTATGCTTTCCTACAAGTGCAAATGAATCCTTTTCAAATTTCTGTATCTTTTCTGGTCAGCCCCTTCTGAGACTAAATGATTTGGGGAAACTGCTGCAATTACATCTTAAAGTCTCAAATTTTAAGGGGGGATTAATTGCTTATTTCATCTCAAAGCGTCTAAATGAAATAAAGCCCGTTGCTGTCAAGTCGATTCCAACTCTTACCAACTCTATAGGACAGAGCAGAACTACCCCATAGAGTTTCCAAGGCTGAAATCTTTACAAAAGCAGACTGTCACCTCTTTCTCTCATGGAGCAGCTGGTAGGTTCGAACCACTGACACTTAAGTTAGCAGCTGAGCCCTTAACCAATGCATCATCAATAGGAAAGCTTCCCCAAAATAACACATAGATCATTTGAAGTTAGAAATTACTGACGAAGATAAAATGTCCAGCATCAGAGAATTTCAGAGAAAATAAGAAAAAGACAACTCAAGAAATGTGTCTTTTTATGTTACAGTGTTGAGAACTGGGAGAAATAATCTTGTCAATGTTTATATAACACTGTCCAAAAGAGAGATTGAGTAGTTAGTTAGCATAATATTCTTATCACCAGAACAATGTTAATATATATGAAAATATTTTGTAATCTGAAAGGCATTATCACAATAGGATTTATAAATATTCTTCATATTGTGGAGACTTGTGCCCTGCAATAGAGCAGGACCCTTCACAGATTCTTCAAAATAGCTAGTCACTTCAACTACAACCTCCGGTTATTAAAGTCTTTCCCCCAGGTACTTTGTTAACTTCAAATGTAGCTAGCATTTCTTCTGTACTCTTTAATTGCCAGAGATTCAGCTGTTGTTGTTGTCGTTAGGTGCCATCAAGTTGCTTTGACTCATAGCGACCCTACGTACAACAGAACGAAACACTGCCTGATCCTATGCCATCTTCACAATTGTTGTTATGCTTGAGCCCTTTGTTGCAGTCACTGTGTCAATCAATTTTGTTGAGGGTCTTCCTCTCCTTCGTTGACCCTCTACTTTACCAAGCTTGATGTCCTTCTCCAGGGACTGATCCCTCATGATAACATGACCAAAGTATGTGAGACATAGTCTCACCATCCTTGCTTTTAAGGAGCATTCTGGTTGTACTTCTTCTAAGACAGATTTGTTTGTTCTTTTAGCAGTCCATGGTATATTCAGTATTCTTCACCAACACTGCAGTTTGAAGGCATCAATTCTTCTTTGGTCTTCTTTATTCATCATCCAGCTTTCACATGCATATGAGGCAATTGAAAACACCATGGCTTAGGTCAGGCACACCTTAGCCTTCAAGGTGACATCTTTGCTTTTCAACACTTTAAAGAGGTCTTTTGCATCAGATTAGTGGACGTTCGCAGCTGTTTCTTCTCATTTTGAGTCGTGCCACATCAGCAAACGACGGTCCCTAAAGCTTGACTCCATCCACGCCACTAAGGTCAACTCTACTTTGAGGAGGCAGCTCTTCTCCAGTCGTCTTTTGAGTGTCTTCCAACCTGGGAGGCTCATCTTGCAGCACTATATCAAACAACGTTCCACTGCTATTCATAAGGTTTTCACTGGCTAATTCTTTTCAGAAGTAGACCACCAGGTCCTTCTTCCTAATCTGCCTTAGTCTGGAAGCTCAGCTGAAACCCGTCTGCCATGGGTGACCCTGATGGTATCTGAATACCAGTGGCATAGCTTCCAGCATCACAGCAACACACAAGCCCCCACAGTATGACAAACTGACAGACACATGGGGGAGATTCAGCTAAGGGCTTATATATATATATATATATACTTCATGTAATAGTCTAGAAAGTGCTCTATATTAGATATCCATTCATATTCTTCTCAGTTGCAAGTTATATTACAAATTAATAAGTTGTCAGAATAGTTTATAAAATCATCTGTTGAATTTGGGAAGAGTATCAATCCCTTGGGTCCTAATCATTCCCTAAAATGTTGAAGACTCTACCCTGTAGGAAGGTGAAACTCTCTAAAGTATAACAGTCTCACAAAACCACCCCAAACCAGCCCACCAACTGCACTCATACCTTTACTATGTTTGTTGTTGTTGTTAGTTACCATGGTGACCCCACGTTTACCTCCTACAAAACATGCCATTCAAAAGTAAAGCCCAATTTGTATCGCATAGCGTAAACACTGTCCATGAAATATTATGCAAAACAAACAAAACCTATCTTTCTTTAAAATGATTCAAAATATATTTCTTTTCCAGACAGCTGTGGATTGTATGATTGTTTTAGTTTTCTTTTAAATGAAGAAGCAGTGTTGAGTAGTTCCCTGAGTCCAGCATAGCAAAGTCCTTATCCTGGCTCTCTTGGAGAGACATGTGACAACCAGAGGTAACAGATGGTAGTAGGACCGGGTAAGATGATGGTAAGAGAAATAAGTCCACTCAACTCCAGCAGAGAAGGACAGCATATATTAATAAAGTAATATCTATAAAACACTTTCAACTCCTTCAAATGAAAGAACTGCATAGAATGATGTGATTGAACAAAAAGATTTTAATAAATACCAGTACTGGATTATTAAGATGGCAGATAAGAGCACTTAATAAAACACATGTCAAGCAAAATCCAGGCCAGGAGCGTTTGAGATAAAATAGTCTTACTATCATACAATCTGTAGAAGATTAATGAAACCTTTAATGCAAAGCATTAATGGAGTTGGCTGCATCCTGACCTTACCTAGTCTTTTTTAGGACTTTAGCAGTTTTAAGTAAGAAGAATAGCTTTACTCTAGAAGGTTTCTTTTCCTTCCAAAATTTGTTCACATTTAAGGAAATGTAGATATATGGGCTTTTCCCTTAACACGTAGTGCAGTTATCATTCATGTATAATCATCCATAAAACTCCTTGAAAAGTCTATTAATCTCTTCAGTATCCATGAACATAATACCATAATTGTTCTTAACTATAGCTATCATGGAAGAACTGCTGGCCTGTTTTCTTGCTAATAACCCACTGGTTTTATGACTGAATTGAAATAAAGCCAGCTCTTCTAGCAATAAGGGCGAGGGTGACCCAGATGAATTATATAATTGTCTTCGCAGCCTATTGATCTTCTATTTGAGGTCTTTTAGGTCTGAATATTTTCTCTTTACCAATAGAGCTTCACTTTTTTCAGTCACTAAGAGATTTAGCTAGAGTCTAAAGAATATTAGGGGGAAAATATTAAAGAGCAGGATTGTATTTAAACATGCTTGGGTTCAAAAGTTCCTTCAGTTCCCAACATGAAGATCACATTTTTTATTACAAAACATAGGGCATATAGCTTAACAACAGATAATTAGTATCATTACCAAGTGTTTGTCACTATGCTAGACCAACAGATTAAAAAAAAAAAATCTGAACATACTGAGTTTGGTGAGAAGAAAAACACATATGTAGATATTTAAATGTGACTGAAGCAATAAAGGTATGTACAGGATATTGTGAGAGCAGAGATTAGAAAAAACCCTAGCCTAGCCTGGGAGGAAGGGGTAGAAAAGTATAGAAGCACAAAATATGGTATCAGCCTGAAGCTCATGGATCCCTCCCCACCAGAAGTCCACAGCTGCAAGTTAAAAATCCCCTCTGCCATTAAGAATCCTTGGCTTTGAACAGGAGAAAGGACATCTCAGTCTTTAACACAGGAAGAACAATTATCAAGATATTTGTGACTGAAACAAATTTGCAGGTAACATGGATGTTTTAAGGAATTAAAGAGCTTGCACTGTAGGAGCAATAGAAAAGAGGTAAGGCATTTCAGATTTTATGAAACCGTTGCAGAAGAGTAATTGTGATTGGAATAGCAGGGACTGTTTTAGAAAATTCAGTGTACAGGTTTAGTACAATCTGACCTTCTTCCAGTCAGGCCGCTTTCCTTGAGATCCATCGTATGCATTTCTTTGCAGTCTTAGTGTCTTTCTTAATGTAATTCCTTTTTATCTCTCTGTCTCTAATAATCTAGTTCCTCTACCTGATAATGGTCCACACTTACTTTCCCAAAAAAGTTTACAACTTTTTCCAACCAACGATGTTCTTTCTCTAGGTCTGTCCAGATAACCCAGCCATCTAGTTTTAGAACTGGATCAAGAGGTCATTGAGCACAATCTCCTCATTTTACATATCAGAATGAGAAAGCCCCGTGAGCTTTAACAACTGGTCCAAAATCACAAAGTCAGTAAGGATCAAAGTCAGGACTAAAACTGGAATCTTGTGATTCCAAGCTCAGTAGACTCTTCATTTTATGACGCTAATTCTTGATTCAATGTTTACGCAGTTTTGATAAGTCCCTCACAGAAATGAGATTTACTAAAATCATGTGATAAGTACAGCTTGCCTTTAACCTACCCTGACTTCATTCCTCCTATTCTCACTTATTAATGTCTGACAAAATTGTGCCAACCCTCTTATGGGTTGAATACCCTTTGTCATTGAGTTGATTCTGATTCATAGAGACCCTACAGGACAGAGTAGAACTGCCCCATAGGGTTTCCAAGGAGTGGCTGGCTGGTGGATTCAAACTGGCAACCTTTCGGTTAGCAGCTATAGCTTGCTGTAGCTCTTAACCACTGCACCACCAGGGCTCTATTCCATGGATTGAATACTGACCTATATTTTAGCATCTGAACTCGCCTAAATTTATGAGGGATAAGAATCAGGATCAAGCTGATTCCTATGAGGTGGAGGTCAGACATACTTTCACGCTCCAACTTTTTCAGCATTTCTGACACTAGCCATTCCCCCCACAGCACTCTCTACTTCTCTGCTGGTTTCAATAATTCATTGCAATGGTCACACAGAATTCACAGATCATACTCACAATTATGTGGTTTATAGAGAAGTAACAGGCTACAACACGGGGTCAGGATCAGCTTCATCATATCAGGGCAGCTTCCAACCAGGATAGCTCTCAGCTCCTTTTCGGCCGTGCTAGCAGACCACCCTTCTCAGCCATGCTAGTTGATGACCCTTCTTGGCCATGCTTACAGGCAGGCCCTTCTCTCAGCCATGCACATGCCCTTCTCTGCCTTCGGCCTCCCTGCTGTTGGCCTCTCTGCTGCTAAGTAGCCTAATTCACAGCCAGTGCAGCAGCCCGCTTGGTGGCTGCCCCGCAGCAGCAGTCTTCTGCCATCACCTCCCTCTGCCACAAGATTCCTCTTCTCAGCCTCTCACCGCAGCCTCTGCTGCCGGGCCCCTCTAGGCCTCTGCCTTGCTCAGGCAAGTGTTACAACTCTATTAGCTCCTCCAACAAGTGCCCTGAGGCACCCTGCTCTGCCAACAAGTCTCCCACCTGGAGGCACTCAGCTTTCTGCCTTTGTGGGCCAGCAAGTCCACCTCACCATCTCATGCCATTTTCAGTGTTAAGGCTCCTTTAGGAGGTTCCCTCCTCCTTTCTCTCTCTCCTTGCCTCTGAAAACCTCTGTGGGGTTAGCTACTTACATAAGCAAGCTCCTTGTCAATTTCAAGGGAAGGCCCTCCCAGCAGGACTACCAACCATCTTAGTTATCTAGTGCTGCTACAACAGAAATACCACAAGTGGATGACTTAAACAAACAGAAATTTATTTTCTCACAGTTTAGGAGGCTAGAAGTCTGAATTCAAGGTGCTGGCTCTAGGGGAAGGCTTTCTGTGTCGGCTCTGAGGGAAGGTCCTTGTCTTTTCAACTTCTATTCTTTGGCTCCTTGGTGACCTTCATATGGCATAGCATCCATCTTCCCCCATCTCTGCTTGCTTGCTTGTTTAATATCTTTTATATCTTAAAAGAGACTGACTTAAGACACACCCTACACTAATACTACCTCATTAACATAACAAAGAAAACCCATTCCCAAATGAAATTGTAACCATGTATAGAGGTTAGGATTTGCAACACATATTTTTAAAGGACACAATTTGATTCATAGCATTGACTAGTCTCCGCAAGTCACTCAGTCCTCTTGGATGGATTTATGCACCACTATTTGCATAGCAAATTGACCAGTCCCTACAAGGTGCATAAAAATAGACCAGTCACAGGGACAACTGTAGCCCAACCAATCGTTTTTGGCAGAATTATAAACCCAAGTCCAGAAAGACCATATAGAGGCAGTCCCCGGTTACAAACTTCCAATTTACATACAATTCATACTTGCACTTTAATGTTACGTAAATTTGCCCTCACTTTGAAATGGTAGAACCAATCCCTGCTTCCAACAAATTCTTCATCACAATCACCTTCACTTGCTGCACGTGCAGCTTTTAAATCATTGAAAAGGCTTCGAGCCTGTTCTTGCACTAAAGTAAGGCTAAATAAGAACCGTACGCACCTGTTCCAATTTACCTACAAATTCAACTTAAAAACGTAGTTAGGAATGGATCTCATTTGTAACCCAGGGACAGCGTATATAAGAGAAACCCATTGCACTGCATGACGCCCCTCCTAAAAAAAAAGTGTTGAAGTCCTAATTCCCAGTACCTGTGAATGTGGCTTTATTTGGAAATAGCCTCTTTGTAAATGTAATTTGTTAACATGAGTTCATACTGGAGTAGGGTAGGACCTAGACCAATATGACTGGTGTTTTTATAAGAAGAGACACAGAGGAGACAGACACATCGGGAAAAATGATGGAGACAAAGTTTAGAGTGATACATCTATAAGCCAAGGAATGCCTGGGGCCACCAAAGATAGAAGAGGCAAGGAAGGATTCCTCCCTGTGAGAATTCAGAAACAGCCTGGCTCTGATAACCCTTGATTTTGGACTCTAGCCTCCAGAACAGTGAGAGAATAAATTTCTGTTGTTTTCAGCCACCCAGTTTTTGGTACTTTGTTATGGCAGCCCTAGGAAACTAGCACAAACCTCACACCTCCCCCTACCCTGTGAGGTTTAGAAAACCTGACTCAAAAAAGCTTAGTATAAAAGAGAAATTTAACCAAAGATGGTTTTTGTTGGAAGTATTCATTTATGACTCAACAGATATTTATTGAGAATCTAGTATGTTCCAGGCACTGTTCTAGTCACTTGGGATACATCGGTGAACAAAAACCAAATGAAAGTTCTTGTTTTCATGGAACTTATTTGCTATCATGAGGAATGGAAGACTGTGATTTTTTTCATCTTAAATTTCAAAAATAAACATTTTCATCAGTAAACAAATGTCTAACAACATTATAGGCTCCATATGGGCAATGAACATATGCTTGGTTTGTTCATCACTGTATCCCTTAAAACTACACAATATCTGGAGAAGGATGGGTACTTAAAATATATTTCTTCAATGAATGAAACAATTCTAAACTATCTTACCTGTCAACCATCTATAGATACAGGGGCTTCACTATGAAAAATCAGCCGTTGAAAAGCCTGTGAAGCACAGTTCTACTCTGACACCCATGGGGTTCGAATCGACTTGATGGCAACTGAACTGGACTGGACTGGACTATGCTCTGTAACATGAGTTTTCAAATACCTCCAGAGGTTGTAAGATAACTTCTAATTTCTTTACCATAGAAGGACTCATGCAGAATAATAAGATAATCAACCCTTCTCTTTTTTTCTTTGCCAGCTAACACCCATTCTGTACACAAATTTTAGTAAAAATAATTTTATATTGGGTTTCTCCTCAAAGTCTCAAAAAGCATTTAAAAAAATGTTAACAAAACTTTTCACATACCGCTGGGTTGGTGGCCCACAGATTCACTAGTTTCATAAAACATTATATGTGATGTATTGTGCCATCAAGTCATATCCTACACAAATCAGTTAGATTAAACACAGTTTAAGAGACCTCAGGCATCCAGTGCAAGAGAGAGCTTCCCTCATCAGAGAAACCATTTTGGCGTTATCATCATGAGCATCTAATTAATAACTAAAATTGCAATGGATTTAATTTGTCCTCCAAGTTTTCTATCTGAAAAGAGAGGGTAAAAAGATTGTGATCATAAAAAGAGCTAGATTGTATAGTCGGTGCTCAGGTAATTCTCTATGGATGTGGAACAAGTTAACATTTCTTTGGAACAGACAACAAAGTACCCACCAGGGGCACCAAGAACTGTCAAGAACCTTAAAGGAAAAAAGAATTTAAACCACTTCTTCAGATGAGAATAACCCTGAAGGAACTAATAATAGAGACTGAGAAAAATATACTACTGATGTCAGGGAATTGATTTAATTCAGGCCTTCTTTGAAGAGAAATATTAATAAAATATACCTTGAGATCACAGGGTATATCTTTTATCACTTTGCAAAGATAAAACTTCATTAACAAAGACATAAAAAACTATAACAACATGTCAAAGTATATGGTTGTAATCAGATTAATTGAGATTATTTCACAACAGTGATAAATCAGTGATGGACTCTTACTAACCTTCATTTTATTATTTACCCTACTTTTTTTAATGTACAAAGTCAAAAGTCACTATGCTCACAATATCTCAGAGAAGGATCATTAATATTAATACTGTTTTATAGAATTCAATTGAAAAAAATATGTATTAAGTTTCCTTCTCTCTGCAAAGGACAGAGCAATGTACCTCAGGAGCTGCAAGAAATAAGACACAGTCCTTGCTCCCCACAAGCTTGCAGCCTGGAATTGGGAAATGATGTGTAAACAACAAACTCTGAATACTAAACACTCTCATAAAAAAGGTACAGAATTCCATGGAAGTGTTTTAAAAGGAAGGAGTCATTACAATTATTAGGATTAGGAAAGCATTTGAGTTAGGTAGTATTTGATGGAGGTCTTGAAATCTGGGTAGAATTTCTGTATTCATAACCGAGAAACATTCCAGATAGAGTGGCTATTTCATCAAGTACACAGAACCTTGTGGTTTGGAAGTGAAGTAGTGTGCATGAATATTTTACATGCATTGCTTTTGTAAAGTTCTGATTTTACATGCATTGTTTTTGTAGAGCACTCCAGTTTCCAAGTACTACTTAGCACATTATCTAATTTTAACCTTGTCATATTCAGGAATTGCAGGCACTCAGCAATTAGCATCTCCACCTTATACCTGGGAATAGAAGACTGCAGTGCAGTGGGTTTCTCTTATAAATGGCCTTTCTGGTCTTGGGTTCAAAACCCATTGCCATTGAGTCAATTCTGACTGATAGCGACCCTATAGGACAGAGTAGAACTGCCCCATGGGGTTTCCAAGGGGCGAATGCTGGATTTAAACTGCCAATGTTTTGTTCAAGAGCTGTAGCTCTTAACCACTCCTCTGCCAGGGCTCCGAATTCTGCCAAAATGATTAACTAGGCCACAATCTTGCAAAGGAATTGGTTAGTATTCTATGCAAACAGGGTGCAGAAAGCCACCCAATAAGATTAAGTGACCTTTGGGAATTGGTCAATTACAATGCAAATTAAGTGATTGTGGTCTACCGAGGGGATTGATCAGTTCGTGGTCCTGGTGGGAGGACTATGCCTTGAAATTGACTAAGAATAGGCTTACATAAGGGCCAATCCCACAGAGGTTGAGGGGGAAACTCACTGCCATCAAGAAGAGCCTGGAGAGGAGCACATCCTTTGGACCCAGGGTCCCTGCACTGAGATCCAACTAGACATGGGAGAAAGTGATGTAACATCGGAGACGAGGTGAGGTGGTGAGAAATGGTGGCAACCACAGCAGAGCCTAGCAGCAGAGAAATGATAACAGCCGTTGAACATTGGGAACCAGGATACTGGTATGAGGCAGCTGCAGTGGGCTTTCCAGCCCACGAAGAGAGAAAGAATTAAGTACTTTCGGGCAGAAGGCTTGCTGGCAGAGTAGAGTGCCCTCAGGTACTTTTCGGTGATACTGAGAGATCTGTAACACTGCCATAGCAGGGCACAGCCAAGAGAAGCTCTGCCTGTGGGCATGGTCAAGAGAAGGGCCACCTACCTGCAGGTACAGCCAAGAAGAAGCTAAGAGATGTCTTGGTTGGAAGCGGTCCTGATTGAAGAACTGTATATCCTGTCTCCTGAGTTGTATCCTGTTACTTCCAAGTTGCTCTTGATCTCTAATTGCAGCCTGTTACTGTTACCACAAAATGAAGGCCTGAGCCGCAGGCCGCAAAAGCCAATACTGAGACAGGGGTGAGGTGAGCAGCAAGAGGGTTTTATTGTATATCAATATACAGGAGATAGAGGGGAATGAGCTCCTCCAAAATCTGCCTCCCCCTCTGGAGGCCGATCAGAGGATTTTATCGGGACAGGGTCAGGGTCTGAAGAATCTGTGGAATGTTAGTTCCCCTTTGAGGTGGGCACAATGACCTCATTCCAGATATGTTGACCTTTTGCAGGTATTCTTGAAGATCTTTTGTTCAGTTGTCTAGCCTTCAGATTTCATCACTTGTTGTTTTCATCACTCAAAGAGGAACTTAGGTTAATTTTTAAACTTTTATAAAATCATGGGAAAACAGGAGGGAAGAGAGAAGGAAAATAAATCAGAGTCATAGGAGCATGCAGAAGTGAACTATGCAAGCTTTGCATTAACAGTAGTATAATACCCAGGATGCTAGGCCTACACGGCTGACAGTAAATGTGAAATTCCCTCGCAGCCCCTTTCGTTACTTCCCTAATAAACCACATAATCATGAGTATGTTCTGTGAGTTGTGTGTGGCCATTGCAACAAATCATCAAATCCAGCAAAGTAGATAGTGCCACGAGGGATCAGCTACTGTCAGAAATGGTGAAAAAATTAGAGAGCAGAAGTATGTCTTACCTCCACCTCATAGGAATCAGCTCTGGACTGATCCTGATTCTCATCCCTCCTCCTGGGTGGAGACAGGTCTGACACTAGTAGGTTACAAAGACACAGCCAAACTGAAATTCAAAGATGATAGGAAATTTGTCAAAGGTCATTTGTGCTAATAAGTGCACAATCCAGACTAGAACGCTTATTAGTTTATTATTATTACTGTCCTTCTCCCTAGCTAAGCATGTATGGACCACGGTATTATCCCTTCCTAAAGTTTTGGCTGCTTGACACATACAAAAATGTGAACAGATAAGATAAAGTCATCTTCTATCTTTGCCATAAAAGCATTAAAGAAATGTTCTCCCATTCCCATGGTATAGATTTTATCTTTGTATGTTTAAGAATCATCCTGTGAAAAATTAGTTTTATTTTTACAGAGAATTAAAATTTCAAAGGGTCTAAATTAGCATAAGGAAGTTCATTTTATCATCCATAAAAATGTATTTAAAAACATTTTTCTCAGGCCAGTTTGGTGACTTAAATGAGATAATGGATGTGAAAAATCGAGCACATAATGAGTGCTCAATTAGCGTATTTCTTCTCTATCTGAAGACATATCAATAATCTTAAAAATCAAGCCTCTGTGACATATTTGTTATAGAATTTATATCATGTTATTCCTATTAAAATATAACATTTTAGATTTTCTAATAAAATTTATCAACATCATATTCATCTATATTGAAAATCATTAAGATGTTTTGAAAATAACATTAAATATTTCACTCACTCAAATAAACGCTAAAAATTAAAATAAAATTTTTAAAGCATTATTCAGTAAATATCCAAACTGAAAACATTTTTAATAATTTTATGACAAAATAATCTTGCCTACAGTACTTAATTTTTGAGTTATTACTTACAGAACTGCTTCCCTGACTAAAAGTAGCTTGAATAAGTTAGAAATAAATGAAAAAACCAAAGAGAATTAATTATCTCAAAAGTTAGTAACTTAAAATAATCACTTTATTGTGCCATCAAAGAAAAAAATGCCAGTCCGGATAATAATTAGGAAAAACTTTATTAAGGAGGACTATTACAGTAGGAAAGGAGCCCTGGTGGCCCATTGATTAAGAGCTCTGCTGCTAACCAATAGGTCGGTGGTTTAAACCCACCAGGTGCTCCATGAGAGAAAGTTGTGGCAGTCCACTTCCCTAAAGATTACAGCCTTGGAAACCCTATGGGGCAGCTCTACTCTGTCCCGTATTTTCACTATGAATTAGAATCGACAAGACAACAATGAGTTTGGTTTTTCCGTCTGTTGCCAATAGGGGAAGGAGGATTATTGCCACAGGGAAAATGTTCAAATTATAAGATATGCAAGCATTTCAGAGTGAAGGCAGAAACAAGTTTCTTTTATAGGGAGAAGAAAAACAAGGCTAGGAAGAGCGAGTATCAGAGAATGGAGTGAGCAGGTGCTGCGATCAAGCAGTTGTGCAGGACATGTTTGTCTGCGCAGTCAGCCAATTCTCAAGAGTGTCCATTAAGGAGGTTTGTTCATGTTCCTATGCTGGCTTAAGCTCCCAATGCTTGCTTAAGCTCAAGGGTGGTCCCAAGGTCAGGGACCTGGAGGAAGGAGAAAAGCCTGACTAAAGTGTGTTCAAGTCAAGTTAGTGGGCATTTTGTCTAGATTAGTCAGTGGGGACAAACAGTTCAGTTAATTATTTATGAGATAAAGAATGGAAATTCAGAGAGTCTGTGTCTGGATTTGTCATAAGTAAACAAGGGCTCATCCAGAAGTCTTATCTAGGTCTTATAAGGGAGGGTGGTTCTTTGTAATAAGCTATTTCTCAAAACATAAAGTGTGGGAGAATTTCTTAACTATTTTAACCATCGCTGTTTTTCAGGAGTATAGATAAAGTTCAACCTTACCAATGCTTACGGATTCAGTAGATCAGGAATTTAGGCAAGGCACAGTAGGAATGGCTTGTCTGTGCTCCATGACCTCTGCATCCTAGTTGCAAAGATTCAAAGCTTGGGAATGGCTTGATAGCTGGAGACTGGAATCAGCTTAAGACTTGTTCACTTAGCATGTCTAGTGCCTGGGCTGTGTGATATGAGGACTAGGACTGTTAACTAGAATGCCTCTATACGGCTTCTTCATGTAGTTTGACTTCCTCACAGCATGGTGGCCTCAGGGTAGTCAGACTTCTTACATGGCACAAGTGTTTGAATAAGATAGAAATTCTAATGATCTTTATGACCCAGCCTCAGAAGTCACACAGTATCACTTCTGAAATAGTCAAATGGTCGAAGCCTACCCAGATCCAAGGGGAAGGAAATTAGATTCCACCTGTTGATGAGGAAGTGGCAAGCTCATGTTTTAGAACAGCTTATGGGAGGGAGATTTTGTCGTGACCGTTGCTGGAAAATACAATCTGCCAGAATAAGCAAATTTATAACTATAAGTGTCATGAGGATATCTATGGGTAAAACACACAAGAAAGTAGCATTTTAAGCAAATTTTGGAAACCAAAGACCATTGCAAAATGAACACCTTTTGACCTTCAGCTCAATAAAGTAAGAAAAGATGATTTTAATACCTCAGGTATGTATTAAATGGTATTTAATTATTGTTATTAATTTACTACTTTTATTATTATTTTATAATAATTTTTACAGAAAATTACATTTTTATAAAATCATAAGAATATATCATTTTCCCCTAAGAATAGAGCTTTACTGAGAGTTAATGTGTCATTGGGTGGTGGTTCAGTGGCAGAATTCTCTTTTTATGTGGGAGATGTGGGTTCAATTCTGGGCCAAATCACCTCATGAGCAGCCACCACCCATCTGTCAGCAGAGGTTTGTGTGTTGCTATGATGCCGAACAGGTTTCAACAGAGTGTCCATACTAAGACAGCCTGGTGATCTATTTCTGAAAATCAGCCAGTGAAAACCCTATGAATCATAGCGGTCTGATCTGTAACAGATCATGGGAATGGTACAAGATTGGGCAGCATTTTGTTCCATTGTGCATAGGGTCGCAATAAGTTCGGTGACTCAACAGCAGCGAACAACAACGTGTCATACCAGAAAGAACTAAGGTTTGCCTTAAGACATATATACATAAAAATTCCAACTCAGCCATACTAGTATACCCAGAAGCATTTCCAATAAAATTAGGAATAAAAGAGGACACCTACTATCACCATGATAATTTAACATTGTACTGGCAAGAAGCATGCAAGACCAATTTTTTAAAAAATGTAAACCCTACTGAAGGACACAAAAATATTTAAACAATGGGGAAGTTATGTCATATTCTCAGGTAGGAAGACATAATAAAGATTCAAATCACTTTAAGTTAATTCATAAATTTAGCACAGTAGCAAAAAGTCAAAAAAAATCAAACAAGATTAGAAACATCCTAAAAGACCTTTACTGTGTTGGATAAATAAATATACTACATTCATATGTTAGAATACTGCACAGTTGTGTAAAAGAATCAGAATGTGCTTGATATATTGAGATATATTGTAGAGATAAAAAATGCGTACAGCAGAACATTGTAGAGTACATCCTTTTGTATAAAAACGTGGGAATAAAAGCATGTACATTCATAATTCATATTTACTTATATGTATGTAAAGAAACTCTGGGAACAACTATAAGAAAATTAATTCCTAGAATAGGGTAGGTGGGATGAAGGACAAGAGTGAGAGGGAGTCATTTTACTGTATTTCTTTTTAATTTTTTTTAACTATGTGAATGAGTTACCTGCTCAAAATATTAAATTAAATTTTAAAATAAGCCGGTAAAGCAAAAAGAAATTCATGCTGTAAAATGGGTGAGCTGTAGTAAAGTTGAAAATTAGTATTTAAGGGTATAGATGATGAGGATGGTTAGGTTGTTGTGGAGTCAATTTTAGGATATGATATCTGAATTGTTTGCATGTTCCTTAAAGTCTATCCCAACTTTGAAAACTTATTAGGGAAAATATTCCCAATTTATATGTTTCCACAATGACAAAGCAAGAGAAAGAAAAATAAGAACTATGTCAGAGCCATATTGAACTAAAAGTAAGCAAATAGTTATTCAATAAAATTGACCTTTAACCTCATATAAATTCAAACTGTTTTATTTGAGGGTACTCTAGTATAAAATGTTAAATCTTTCTGATATATGCCTCAGTTTGAAATTATATTGATATAACATTTTTATATAAAATAGCTAATGTTGACTAGTTTAAGCCACTTCCATTCACTTTGATCACACTTTTAATATCCAACTCCCTGAAATATCACTAATTTCTATCAAGTGTTTAATACTAAATATAATATTCTTTTCACTAAAATAATAAGAAAAATCTAAAATTAAGTCTACTGGTACTATTTGTGGGTTACTCAATAACCTTGACAGCTACATTTCAAATTTTATTTGAAATATTTTTGCATATAAATTTTATAATGGTTTTCATCCAAGTATTTAAACTTGTATATACCTTGCATATCATATCATGGAAGATACTGGAATACCCTACCTGGTCTCTAAACCATTAAGAAAATAAAAGACTTTCTCTACTGACTTTCATATTTCTATTCATCTTTATTCCAATTTTCTAAGTCAGAAATTTGAAATTCCTATTTCATGCATTCATCTTCCTCATACCATATCTCCAGTCACTTTGGCTCCAAGCAGTATCGTGGATTAGATATTTCAATGTGCCTTCCCACTACAGAACAATTACGTCCTCCATAAAATCTACTCTTCAGTGAATCAGCAGGCTTCCTGAAAGTGAGGGAAACCCCCAAACACACACACACACACACGCACACACACACACACACACACACAAACACAAACACACACAAAGCTGAAACCAGAGAGGAGAGTGAAGAGCAGAGAGCAATGAACATTGGACAAATCAGAAAGCTGGTCTGCCCTAAGAGCAAAGCTGTTAGTAAGGGCACCTGAATCTGAGACCTGCACTGAGCTGGTGTCCTGAAAGGGACCTCAAATTGGTGGAGCACTGGATACTGATGAGAGCAGTCATACATCCTCTCTGGAGGAAGGTTTCTTTATTATGGCCTCCAGAAATCCCACAGATTATGAGGAACTAAATATGGCCTTATCATCAAATATAACTGAACATACAAGGAGGAAAGCTATCATTCGTGAGACTCTGCAGAAACAATAAACAAGAGATTTATACAGTAAACACTTTAGATATTTGAAATATCAGATAGAGAACATAAAATTTAAAAATATAATGCTTTAGGAAATAAAGATACAATCACAAAATTAGCTAGCAACAAGAGACTGAAAATTTCTTTGGACAAAATAGAACTTGTAAAAGTGAAAAGTACAATTTTGTAATAAAAATTATGCCCTTCAAATATATCTCACTGACACACATTCCTTCTAAAGTCTATTTTCACCTTAAACAAGTTTCTCATTAATTTACCTGTACTTCAAGGGTATGCAGTGCATAATGTTCTACCCAGGTCCTCTTTTAGGTCAGAAGCATTCATCCCCCCAGCTGCTGGGAATGTTGCAATCTAAGCTCTCAGCTGAGTCTTTTTCCAGGGCTCGTCCTTGGGCTGAAGAAAGATGCCTCCCAAGGTAGGCATCCCCTTCCTAGGAGCAGCTCACATCCAATAACTGGTCAAGATACAAAGACCAAGCACCCTTACTTCAATTCAGTACAACTCTGAAGGGTCATCCCAGGTCCAGAGTTCTACACAGGATCACCTGAGGTCTTTCCTGTGACTCCATTGCAGTGTAACTGGTCTTCCTGCCCAATCTCTTTTACTTCACTCCCCCAACAGGCATTTATCCTGATTCCCCAGTAAACAACCTGCATGCAAATGTCCATCCCGGAGTATGCTCTCTGAGAAGCAAGAATTATGACAGGGTAAAAACTATTCTCCATGCTCTTCTCTCTAGCTTTTCCAATTCAGTCTCTTCTAACCTAACCTTCACAATTCACAACCTTATAATCTTCTTTATCCCTGACAAAAACCTTCAATATTTTCCCATTACATACCACACTCTTTTTACTTATCACTTAGGATAGTATCTGGACTCTGGTTCCAACTCTTTCCAACTCTATACCCCTAATCAGATCCCTCTTTCTACACAACTAATCCTGTTCTGTCACTCACATGTATTCCCAGCCCTGATCTGTACTTATGACCAATTCCCTATCTGAAATTAACAGGTCCCCACCACCATCCCAAAACCCAGTTACAAACTACCTACCTATCCTTTAGGACCCAGTCTAATTCCCAATTCTCCAAAATGCGTTTCCTGACCACAACAGCTCAAAGCAGGTTCTGAGTCAGTGGTTTGTAGGACTGAACCTGTATAGATTTTCAATAGTTGCTTATAAATTTTCAGAAATTTTGGCCAACAGTTTACTTGTAGCTTGAAATCAGCCACAACAGGAGTATTAACACAACAGAACAGCAAAAACTGCAACCTGGGCTTTTTTTTTCTCCCAGAGAGCTGGTTGTTAAATATTTACCAGCATACCACTGAATTTCTCCCTCCTATTACTCAGCAGCCTGGTGGTGCAGTGGTTAAGAACTCAGTTGCTAATCAAAAGGTCAGCAGTTCAAATCCACCAGCTGCTTCTTAGAAACCCTATGGGACAGTTCCACTCTGCCCTACAGGGTTGCTATGAGTTGGAATCAACTCAATAGCAATGGGTTTGGTTTTTTGGGTTCTTACTCAGTATGGGATCCTGGTGGCACAGTGGTTAAACAACCAGCTGCTAACCAAAAGGTTGGTGGTTCAAACCCACCAACTGCTCCTTGGGAAAAGGATGCGGCAGTTGGCTTCCATAAAGCTTACAGCCTTGGAAACCCTGTGGGGCAATTCTGCTCTGTCACTATGAGTGAATTAACTTGACAACAACAGTGTGGCTCTACTGCTCATTTGACATGAATCCTCAACTGCTTTCTAATTTGCAGATTTTGGTAGCCATGACTTCCCATCTAGACAAGATCCTTTCTATGGTAGAAGAGATATTTTATACTTATTCGTAAAACTTTTTCCAAGTCTCTTTTCCATCGTAGCAATTCAGTAACTGTTTTCATATGACTAATGAATCCTGTAGATTCAGCTTGTGCTGAGAACACTGGGAAAACATCAACATGCAAATGATGGTCATGGGTTTTTATTTTCAAAATATCTATCTCCTCTGTCCTCTAAATTATTTACTCCTAGCATTCTCCTATATTTTTATTGTAGTTACCGTATTACTGACTCTTCTCAAATTCAATAAAAAAGCACTCTATAATTTTCAAGTTATATTACTTTCTCTCAATAAGTTATTTTCTTCACATATATATTTGCTTCTTATTTAATAATTGAATCTTCCTTGAAAGAAACTTTTTCCAAAATTTATTCCATAAAATGTATGACTTAGGGCCTTTTTTTCCCCTAGACAATCATTCTTTTCCCAAAGATGTCACTTGTTATACTCCTATTTCATCTTTTTGTCACTGGGAATGCATTTTTAATACAACTTACACTATTCTTAACTTATTGTTTAAGAGAATTAATACAAAATAACAGCAGACTTCATTTATTATGGTATGCCAAGAGAACAATAGAAAATAAAGAAATTCATGTGCTTTTCTTTTTGCTGACACTCTGAACCCAGGCTGGTTGCTGCTGAGACAGGAGACATCCTGCATTTCACTTTTGATTCGTGATCCTTGTCAAGTAAGCTGCTCTTCTGCCACAGGCTTCAAGGCTGTATGCTGTCAGCATTCTCTCGCACTGCTGGGTCAGCATCAGAATTGAAGCCACTCTTCCTTATCTCACTTTTGGGACCAGTGGGCTGAGTATGACTAACGGGGAGAACCCTAAGTAACTTAGGAAGCCAAGTTTGGCTTGTGGGCTGCACACACCCAGGCAATGGTAGTGCACTTTCCTATTTCTGACCCTATAGCAGAAGGGTGCTACAGACAGTCTCTGTTCTGCCCCTCAGATAGGCTGCTTGGTTCTTGTCCCCTACTTTTCACATTTAGCTCCTGTGTTAGGTTGTGTTCACAAGAGAAGCAAAACCAGTGAAGCATATATATATATATTTATGTAT
>NW_004443953.1:25508678-25540949 GCF_000243295.1 Trichechus manatus latirostris
GAGAGAGAGAGAGAGAGAGAGAGGGAGATTTATATCAAGAAAATGGCTCATGCAGTTGTAGAGGCTGGAAAGTCCCAAGTCTATGTGTCAGACTGGAGGCTTTTCCTGAATCACTTACCTGCAGGGGCTGACGAACTCCAGATTGGCAGGTAAGCTGGCAGGCCATTGGCCCACAGGCTGTGGAGGCTGATGAATCCCAAGATCAGCAGGTAAGCTGCCAGCTCAAGTCTCAAGAGCTGAGGTCAGATAAACAGGTACCAGATGCAGGATTCAGAGCAAGCAAAAGCCCACGACCTTTGCCAGAAACTCCATATATATTGTATGCAGGCCACACCCACAAGGAAACTCCCTTTCAACTACTTGGCTGCTCATAGCAGATCTCATCAAGGAGGTGATTACTTTATATCAGATCTCGTTATGGAGGTGATTACATCATTACATAGCTGCCAACTACATCATAACTGCAAAACCACTGAGAATCATGGCCCATCCAAGTTGACACACAACCTTAACCATGACAGTTCCCTAAATCAATGCTTTAAGCACTCACACTAGGAGTTAGAGTATTTGTAGGATGCACAGACTATGTCACTGAAAACATATTTTACAGCTTCCAGTTCTGTTCTCACATAGTCATGTTGCTCAAATCTCCAGTGTATAAAGACCTTGCTCTAGAAGATTTCACTGTTGTACTTTTTTAGAGTAGATGAGCAGCACTGGATCATTTGCAATTAGAATATGATCAAAGATGATGTGTTAGAATAAGTGGTGCTGTCTGTCAAAATTACCACAGATGCTGGAGGATCTCTTAGCTCAGAAGCTCCCACTTCCAGAGTGAAGTACAGAGTTATCTTTTTCTACTATTGTTGTTATTAGCTGCCTTCAAATCGGCCCCTGATTCATGGCAAACCCCTGCACAACAGAAAGAAACGCTGCCCGGTCTTGCGCCATCCCCACGATCAGTTGCAGATAAGACCACTGTGATCTATAGGGTTTTCACTGGTTGATTTTTGGAAGTAGATCACCAGACCTTTCTTCCTAGTCCACCTTAGTCTGGACGTTTCTCTAAAACCTGTTCAGCATCATAGCAACACACAAGCCTCCACTGATAGACAGATGGTGGCTGCACTTGGGGTGCACTGGCCGGAAGTTGAGTTTTGTGCATGGAAGGTGAGAATTCTACCACAAATCTACCACTGCCCCCTTTTCTTCCATTAGAAGTAAGTTAAAAAAAAAAAAAAAAAAACAGAGACAGAAAGAGAGCAAAATTGGGTCAAAAATCTAGAACACTTAACAATGTGTAAATTCTGCTTCTACATTTGCTATGATGCTTTTATATCACCTTTGGAAAGTAACTTTTTCTGTTCAAATATATTCCCTATTGCATAGTTAGAATGTTTTTCTTTAAGCCTCTTCTGCAGAGTGAATGTAGGAGGAGTGAGATGACAATTTAATGAGCTTTTGGAGCTACTGATGTAAGAGATATCTGAGAGAACAGACTACCTGTCTCATCCTGAATTTTATGGTCAAGATATTTACATAAAAATAATCCTTGGACTTCCAATTTTAATTCCAGCATTTAAAGACCTAAGAAATTGTCACATCTTTACAAAAAGTAACAACTGAATGAACTGAAAATCAATTAATTTTCTTGGACCCATTAGAATACTGAGGTTACAGGACAAACCACCACCTCAAAATCTAGAGAGACAGGTGCATCCAGAGAATCACAACTGAGATCTGCTTACATGAAAGCAAAGCTGCTGGAGCCATAAACAGGTAGAAACATTTAAATGGTAATTTTGATGAATTGCTAGAGGATGAATGTGGACTAACATGAGAGTATGAAACTCCTGGGGAACACGGTCTCAGTCAAGGCCTCTACATTTTCATGAGTTTTACCTCAGGAACCCTATCAAGTTCCCATGGTGAAAATCCAAGAAAGATTCCTCATAACTCTGTCAGAGGGAGGAAAAAAGTAACCATTGTGAAACATGTCCAGAGCATTCTCCATAAAAAAGGCCTGCTCTCCTGGGAAAAGGCCTTTACCAGGGATTTATCCCAGCTAGGAGAAGAACATTCCTCTCACTCCAGCTTGCCTTAGCTTTCCTGTCTCACCTAAGGGTGTCTATGTGTGTGTGTGTGAAAAATCATACTCAATATAGAGTAAGGCCTCAAGGAAATAGATGGGAATGCTGAAGTGAAGGAAGAGAGAAGGGGCAAAAGAAAAAGAAAAAGCTATACCACTGGAGCTACACTTGTGAAAGTCACAGCCCTGAGACACAGGTTCACAAAAGACTGAGATTTAATCAGAAGATTATAGAATGACCCTCTCCTTGCCAACATATAACCACCACATGAACAGGACTCCAGTATAATAGCAGCGGATTACAACTGAAAAAGTGACAAGACATAGACTCTCTCTGAGGAGGAGTCCTTGGTGAAGCCCTAAGTCAAGAGGAGCTGTCAAGTAAATGACACTAAAGGAACTTTAATGCCTCTGGCACCTACAGCTATAGCAAGCATTAAACACTGCCCAACACGTAATTAGATTAACTTAAATTTTCGCATTGAAGAATTATTTACATCAGTTCCTACTACCTGGTATCGCATGTCCAGATTTTAACAAAATTTACAAGGCATACCAAAAATCAAGAAAATACGCAGTATAAGCAGACAAAGCAATCATCTGAACACAACCGAGACATGATATGCACGTTGGTATTATTACACAAAGAATTTAAAATAACTATGATTAATATGTTAAAAGCTGTTATGGAAAAAATAGACATCAGTAGACTCGACATCGCCAAGGAAAGAATCAATTCACTTGAGGATATGTCAGTAAAAAATTCTTAACTGAAATGCAAAGAAAAAATAATGAAATAAACGTAACAAGATGCTTAAGAACTTAAGAACAATTTCCAATGGTATAATTTGCACAACTGGAATGCCAGATGAGAAGAAAAAGAGAATAGAGTGGAAGAAATATTTGATACTGAGAAGTGAGGGTGCTGCTCTAACAAATACCTAAAATGTGGAAGTGGTTTTGGAATTGGGTAATGTGTAGAAGCTGGAAGAGATTTAAGATGACTAATAGTAAATGCCTAGATTGCCTTGAAGAAACTGTTGGTAGAATTACGGACCTCAAAGGCAATTCTGTTGAAGGCTCAGAAGGAAGTGAGGAGAGCCATAGAGAAAGTCTCTATTGTCTTAGAGAATATATATCGCACTGTCAAAAGAATGTTGCTAGAAATGTGGAATGTTAAATGTGTTTCTGACGAGACTTTAAAAGGAAAGGATGAACCTGTGATTGGACAACAGAGGAAGGATGATGCTTTTGATGCAGTGGCAGAAAACTTGTCTGAATTATTTTCAAATGTTTGGTGAAAGGTGGCCGTGTGGTTTCTTCTTGCTACTTATAGTAAAATTCGAGAGGAAAGAGATTTACTTAAAAATGAACTTTGCAGAATGAAAATAAAACCTAAAGATTTGAGAAATTCTATTGTACCAACTCAGGACATGTGTTCTAGAATTTTCACTAAAGACGTGGCTACACAATCGTTTGTTAGAGATTAAGCCTGTGACTGATGGAGCTAATTGAGTGGCACAGCAGAAAACCTATCAGCTTCGACTGAAAAGGATGGAGACAGTATGAAAGGAAGGAAAGCTGTCTGCCTCTTGGAATTCTACACGCAGGAAACAGGCCAAAGGAGCTACATCTGCTGTCCTTCAAGAAAAGAAAAAGACCATCCCTGGAGCAGTTCAGAGATCAGCAGAACTGTTGGAAGTAGCACAGGAAGCAGGGCTGCCTCGGTTTCAAAGGGTGGAGCCACAGCCTCCTGAGTTTCAAAGGCTGGAGTCATGGCCTCTTGAGTTTCAAAGGGTGTAGTCACGGCCTCCTAGGTTTCAAAGAGATCTGTACCAACTCAGTTCCAGGGTGTGGGGATGCTGTTCATTTTGGCTAAGAAGATGAGACCACAGCCCAAAGTTGAGGAGGCCAGGCTGTCATGACCAAGGGGCAGAACAGAGCTTGCCGGGGCCAAGGAGGTGGGCTCACTATTCTGATGGACTAGGACAATGGGGCTGCCCAAAGCCAAAGAAGCAGAGGATTACATCCCAGTAAACCTGTAATGTGGGGCTGAAGCCCAGGGCCGAGGGGCCTCTACCCAGAATCTAGAGAGCATGGCCAACATCCAGAGTCTGGAAGGCAGGGCCACTGCCTACATGGTCTTAGAGAACAGAGAATTACTTTCAGGCCTTGAGAGCTAATGTAATTTTTTCTGCTGGATTTTGGATTTGCTTGGTGCCCATTTTTCTTTCTTTCCCTCCAATTTCTCCCACTTGTAATGGAAATGTCTACCTTGTGCATGTTCCACTGTTGTATTTTGGAAGCAGGTAATTTGTATCCTAGATTTCACAAGTTCACAGGTGAAAAGGAATTTTGCTGCCAGATGGAAGACATCTGAAGTCTCAACTAAATTAAATTTAGATGATTCAGAAAATGAGATTTTGGACTTGGAATTGATTTAAAACTTTTGGGATGATGTGATGGGGTGAATGTGTTTTGCATGTGGCAAGGATTTGGATTTTGGGGTGCAGAGAATGGAAGGTTATGGATTGAATTGTGTCCCCCAAAAATATGTATTGTAAATCCTAACCACTATACCTGTGGTTGGAGCCCTGGTGGTGCAGAGATTAAACTTGGCTGCTAAACAAAATGACAGCAGTTCGAAACCACCAGCCACTCCTTGGAAACCTTATGGGGCAGTTCTACTCTGTTCTATAGGGTCACTATGAGACAGAACTGACTTGACGGCAACGGGTTTGGTTTTTGATTATACCTATGGTTAGGAGCCTTGGTAGTGCAGTGGTTAAGCTTTCAGCTGCTAACCAAAAGATCAGCAGTTCAAACCCACCAGCCACTGCACGGAGAAAAATGTGACAGTCTGCTTCCGTAAAAATTTCAGCCTTGGAAACCCTTTGGGGTAGTTCTATTTTGTCCTATAGGATCACTATGAGTCAGAATAGGCTAGAAGGCAACAGGTATATATGTAGTTATAATTCCATTTGGCAATGTATTTTCTTTGTTATGTTAGTGAGGCAGTATTAGTGTAGGGTGTGTCTTGAGTTAATATCTTTTGAGATATAAGAGAAGAAGATTATGTAAGGAAGCAAGAAAGCACAGTGTGAGTAGAGATGCCATGCCACATGAAGATCACCAAGAAGCCAACGAACGCTGGGCCTACAGATGCTGAAAAGAAACAAGGACCTTCCCCCAGAGCCAATGGAGAGAGACTGCCTTCCCCGAGAGCTGGCACTCTACATTTGGACTTCTAGCCTCCTAAACTGTGAGAAAATAAATGTCTGTTTGTTGAAGCCACTCGCTTGTGGTATTTTTGTTGCAGCGGCACTAGGTAACTAAGACAAACAGTAATCACTAACAGCTTTCCAAAGTTAATGACAGATACCAAACTACATATCCAGGAAACTCGGAGAATACGAAGCAGGGATATATACAAAACATGGATGAAAACACACCACACACACGCACACACACACACAAGGGTTATCAGATTCAACATGCATAAAACCAGAAAGGAAAAAAATCTTGAAAGAAAACAGAAGAGAAAAACATGTTACCTATAGAAGAATGAACAAGGATTGGAATTACCAGGGACTTTTCTGCAGAAAGTGGGAAGTGAAGTGAATGAACTATTTAAAGTGTTTAAAGGAAAAAACATAAAATAAAACAAAGCAAATAAATGAGAACACCAACCTAAAACTGTATATCCAGGGAAATTATCCTTCCGAAGTAAAGGCGAAACACAGATGCAATCAGACAAAGAAAAACTGAGAACACTTATTGCCAGTAGAACTGCCCTCCAGAAAATGTAGTCTATATTTAATATTTATAGACATGTGTATATGCACAGGTTAGTATGCATACATGTATTTTCTTGCTTTGTCATCTGAGAGGACTTAGATGCAAGTATATCCTAGTAATAGCTAGCACACCTACTGCCCAGATGTTGATTTCTAGTACTATTCTCAAATAAAAGGAACCAGGACTCCTTGGAGAAATGGCCAAACCTAGAACTGAGGCAGAAAATACACAAGATGATCCTGAAACATCTTATGTTGCCAGAAAGTAAAAGAGGACTCAGGGGAAAAAAAAAAAAAAACTATAATAATGATGGAGATTTTGGAGATATGTCAGAGACATAGGAGCAAACTGAAAGAGCTCATAATGGCCAAAGCTGGAACAATTTGAGTAAAAAACAGATAAAATAGGATAGGACTATAATCTAAGTGGAGCCCTGGTGTGTTGCAACGGTTAAAAGCTCTGCTGTTAACCAAAAGGTCAGCAGTTAGAATCCACCATCCGCTCCTTAGAAACCCTATTGGGCAGTTGTACTCTGTCCTATGGGTCGCTATGAGTCGGAATAGACTAAATGGCAACGGGTTTGGTTTTTTGGGTTTTTTTTTTTTTTTTTTGGTATAATCAAAGTATAAAATAAATATCCATACATACATGCTGATATAAATAAATGGCTAAATAAATAAATGATTAAATAAATTAATAAATGAAGGAAAGAGGCAAGTCTCCCATACAGAAGAGTTTCACATAGTATATATAGACAATATGCCCTCAGTGAGCAGGACCATATCTCTCCTTAAGTGTGGACTGCACCTAATGACTTTCTTCCAAAGAGTACAGGATAGGAGGAAGGGGAGGGAGAGCTGCTTTAAAGTAGAGAAACCTGACAAACACAACCTCGGTCAGTAATCAAGTCAGCAGCAAGAGTAATGTCATGATGATCATATGTACCCTTGATATAATATGATATGACATGACACTTTATCTCTGTGGTCTGCCTCCCAGAAATCCATAATCCCAGTCTAATCATGAGAAAAGCATAAAACAAATCCCAATAGAGGAACATTCTGGAAAATTTCTGGCCAGTACTTCTCAAGTGTGAAGGTCATCAAAGAAAGGAAAGTCTGATAAGTTTTCACAGTCAACAGGAGCCTAAGGAAACACGACAATTAAATTTGATATGGTATCCTGGATGAGAAACTGAACAGAAAAAAAAAAATTAGGTAAAGACTAGGGAAATATGAATAAAGTATGGTCTTTAATAATAATAAATCAATATTGGTTCATTAATTATGGTAAATGTAGCATAGTAATGTAAGATGTTAATAATAGGGGAAATTAGTGTAAGGGGGTTGGGACTCTTCTATTATCTCAATTTTTCTATAAATATTCAACTATTCTAAAATAAAAAGTTTATTAAAAAATAACAATTCTTCACTGTTTGGGCCTCAGGACCCAATTTTCTTATTGTTTACAGAATGTATTGTTTAATGACAGCTATCACTGTTGCCCACAGAGTGCAATACTCTGCATTGTTCTTTGTTTTACATCATCATTTTACGAGTAGAAACTCTGGAGGGGAAACTTATTCAAAGGAGGAAGTGATCTATGTAAAGAGTTGTGGAGGTCTTATTTAAAGTAGGCCGTAAGAGATAAATTTCATCCTATGTGAGGTGAATTTTTGGGTTGTTATGTATCAGGGTAATGAAATGGAACTCATAAAGCAGAGTTTTATTAGCCATATGCTTCTTCCATCTTTCACCCCTGCCTCAAAGACAGACATCCACACTGAGGCCACGGCCCGTGCTGGTACTAAAGCGATAATACTGGCAGCTTCAGCTTCAGGACAAGCTCAGTGAAGAAAGCCCAGAGAAACTGGAGCAATGCCAGATTATGGCTGGAGCTGTGGAATTTGCAAAGAGGAGGCTCAAGGAAGTCAGGGCATACAACTGATAGCTAGGCATGGAGCCAAATAAGCTAGCAAGTATTTGTATAAAATGCCTGCTAGACTGGGCTAGTCTGATAGACTTGGCTGGACTGGAATCAGCAACCTCTGAGTTTCTGACTTAGTAGTTTACCAATCACTGGAAAAGGGAAAAAGAGACAGAAAGGGTACATCAGCTAAATTGTTCGCAGCCATTTCACCCCCCAAAGTAACAGGACACTTTTCCTTTCAGAATTTCTCCTATAAGAAATGATGTACACACGAACTGCAGTATTTTTAAAGAGATATTATGTCTTAGTCATATCATGTCACAGACATTGCCGACAGCATAGCATAAAACTAAGCGGAGTTTGGTTGATGTTAAGGACAAAGTGTTAGTAAGTTAAATTTTGTCAATATGGGGACATTGTGATGTAGCTTCTGATTATCAACGGAGTATAAACATACACAAGGATATAATACAATTTTATAAGGAGATTGATATTTTAGTGATTCTTCTATAGAATTTTCATACTACTTGGTCATAATTTGATTACAGCATTTATAGCATTGTATTTCACAGTTTTTATTTGTTTACTTTCTTTTGTTTAGCTTTCTTTGCTTGCTCCTACTCTGAACAGACTATGAATTTCTAGGAGCAAGGCCACAGTTTCGTTGACAAAATATCAGCTATACAAAGCTTTTAATAAGGGGGAAAAAAATCTGTTGTTTAATACAAAACCATAAAATTAGTGTTCTAAGCCAAAATTGTTGGACATTCAATATTTCTTGAAATTTCTTTGCCCTATTATTCAAACGCTCTAATTTCTAAAAATATACCTGTTGCCATCGAGTTGATTCCAACACACAACCCCATGGGTTACACACTAGAGCAGATCCCAGGCCTTTCTTCCATGGCACCACTGGATGAGTTTGACTGACCAACCTTTAGGTTAGTAGCTGAGCCACACACGGTACCAAGTAAAAATATAAACCATTAGTTTTAAGAATTTTTGAAAAATTTATTTTACATTCTGATCTCCATTTCATATTCATCCAGATATTTAAACGTAATTAATTATTTACTGTTCATTAGCCCCCCTAGTGTGCAAGCAAGTGATTGTAGTCATTAAAACACACAACACCTCCATGAGGTACATAAGCAGAGATCTTCCATCTACCACCAATTGGTACATGCGTAATTATTTTATAAAGAGGCATACTTCTTCAACAACAAAAAAAAATCACCCAACAAGCAGTTTTAAGATACAAGAAAAATAAACCTCATTCGGATCTATTAAAATAGAATGAAATTACTATGGTGTATGTCATATTTATAACTGCTTCCTCTAGGAATAATTTTTAAAGTATTTTTGAAACCCAAATGTCCAATGTTCACATTTCTATTTTCCATCTTTCTTAGAGAAATTAGCATTTCTAGTGACACTCTGAGGTTTCTTGTGAGAGGAAATTGGGCAAACATGAATTTATATGACAGATTATAATTAATCTGCTTCACATCCATGTTCACCTTGTTCATTGAGTTTCTTCACTTTTACCAAGTGCCTGCTCACCCAGCTCTGGTCAAAAAATCAGAGTGGAAAAGCTAACACAGAAAAACTACAATCTCTTGACTTTGAATTTCAAAATGCCTCAGTCCAGATTTTGATACAAAGGATATGAATAGAATATAATCTAGCAGAATCAACAGCCACTCTCCTCCAATTCCCTATATGATAAATACTAATGACAAAAGATAAAAAAACAAAGTTAGACCATAGGAGAAGGGAAAGCGCCACACCTGCCAGGCCTTCCTGGAGAAAGGGTGAGTTGGCCAAATCCAATAAACCACCAGATAATTTCAATGGATCCAGAGTAGAGGAAACCAAATTCCTCCTTTCCATTTTGATCTTGGACAGGATGACCATCTCCTGAGTCCCCCCACTGCATATGCGTAAAAAGTAAGAGAGGACTGCATTGGGAGACCTCTGCCTGCCTTCATGACCAAAAATGACATAGAAGTGACACTAAGGGCTGGCAAAAGCCAACTCATAGTTGGGACAAAGGGACATTGCAGTGGAACTTGTTACAGACTGTCAGTCTGAGCCCTAGATGTGGTGCAGGACCCCTGTGCAAACTACTAGAAAAGGAAGAACAAGATTAGAGATTAAATATCCCAGTGCATAACCAGGTCAAGCAAAGTATCCCCATGGGCCAGATGCCACCTCCCATCCACCAATACGCCTTTGCATGATCAAAACCCTGGAACTGAGAGTTATTTGGGGGGAGGAAGAGAAGAAAAGGAGAATTCTGAGTTTGAAATTACAGACAAGTTTTTAAATGTTGGAATTTCCTAAGAAAGATCAAGTATTCTTCCATCAGACACCCCTCCCCGCCAAAAAAGAAAAAAACCCATTACTGTCAAGTCAATTCTGACTCATAGCAACCCTACAGGACAGAGTAGAACTGCCCCATAGGGTTTCCAAGGAGCGGCTGGAGGATTAGAACTGCCAACCATTTGGTTAACTGCCGCGCTCTTAACCATCAGAGGGAATGAGAACTCCCAGTAGAATTAAGTCCAGGTATTCACCAGCACCATCAGCTGCCATCGAGTCAATACTAATTCATTATGTGCACCTCCAACCTTTTAGTTAGCAGCCAAGCATGTTAATCATTTGCACCGCCCAGGGACTCCAAAACTCAGGTACAGGAAAACAAAAAACTTTATGCTTTTGTACATGAGCATATGTTGTGAAATTGTAGCCCAGCATATATATAATAATAATATATTTTATTTACTAGAAAAAAATTTTTAACATTTCAAAGCTGTTTAATATGTACTGTTTTATTTGTTGTTTCTGACAACATGGGAAGGTAAATAAGGAAGAGAATATTATTAATAAACAGTTCCCTAGAATATAACGTAGGGTTAACAAGTGATTTCCCAAAGCAGGGCCAGAGAAACCTAGAACCTTGATCTGCTGTAGTCTAGTTCTCTTAATAGTTTACCAAAATGTCACCTGCATTTGAAGCTTAAAAAAAAAATCACTGGAGTAATTGTAAAATAAATTGAGACATATGTCAACCCTAGAGGTAAATTATGCTCCTGACCAACTCCAAAGGGACATGTCCTGGACACAGCTGTTCCAGGGCAGGCTCGATCTGATTAATCACTGCCCAACTAGGCATTTAGATCCACTCATTCATGGACAGGCCCACGAGCAGATGTAATATTTTACTCCTCTGGGTTTCCAGGGACAAAGAAGTGCACAGAAAAATTAATCAAAAAGCTCATAATGAATTATTCATTTTAAATAATATATTGTATGCATATTTGAAGAAAATAGTTAACAAAAATTATACATTGCAGCAATATTAAACAGCATCTTGTCTCTACAAACTCTGATTTTAGTTGCATAAATTAGTAATAGATTTATTAACATTGTCCACAATTGCTGCTATCTAGAAGCTCAGCAATTTCTCAAATGTCACAATAGTGTAAAGGTCAACGACTCTATGTGTCCAATTTTTAAAGTCAAATCGAGTTCTAATAGAGTACAGTCCACTCCATGACCCTGAAGATCTACATTCTTTCTCCACAAGTAGAAGGAACAAAAAGTATTTTCTTCCTGAAGTAAGGAATCACTCTCCAAGAAACAAATGAACCACCAAGAAGTAAAATCTATATAATCTTAATAACTAATTTAGAGAGTCTCTTATTGAAGCAATTGGCTTTGTCAAAATAGCTTGGAAATTGTGGTTTAAGAATTGGTGAGTCCCTGAGGGAATGAATATTACAGAATCAAAGAAAGTTTGATGCACCAGAATATTCAAGTTCTATTAGTTAAGTTTCTCTTCCCTGGATGGTCTTGAGGAGCACTGCCAATGTTCGACTCTGTTTCCTTGGTGGATTAAGTCCCTTTTTATCAATATACTGTTTCTTTATATATGTTAATACATTCGTTCAGTTGCAATCAAGTTTTACAGCCTTGGGGATTCTCTCTGCTTACATGATCTAGTCTATCCTGCATTAACTTTCCAATTAAGCTCACACGATGCAATCATGTTTTCCTTATTTCCAACATCTTAGAAGGGCCTCGGTGTAATCCCCATTCATTGACCATAGCGCTAAAATACTAGTCTGAATATTAATCCTAATATTAAAAGGACATTGTGCACATGAAGAAAGAAGAGGATAAGGTCTTCATGAGTAGAAATCAACTCAAAGGCAACTGGTATTGGTAACCAGCAACAATAAACATGGTGATAATAATAAAAATAATGATATCACACATATGTTTAGGTATTAATAACCGACAAAGGTGTTTACATATAATATTACATTTAGGAGGTAGAAAATGTAGCCATAAATCTAAAAACTACCTAGGACATTCAGGTGGCTCATAACAGAATCTGCCGCTGAATAGGAGAAAGAACACAGCTGAAAACTTGGCCTTGTAACATGCTAAACAACACTCTAACCTGTGACCCAGGAAAAGCGAAAAACACTAAGTCTAGAAGATCTAGTCTAAGTTCATCTAGGATATAAGACATAGTAACAAAGATGTACTTTGCAGTCATGGTTCAGGCAAATTGAGTCATTAGAGTTCCAACAGGATCACACAACATTGGGTAAAACATAATGATTGGAAATCCTGGGAAAAATTACCTGGAAGTACATCCATTTGAAATGGTTTGAGTTGCAGGTAGCAAACTAAACTAAATTAAACTAATTATGGCTTTATTGTTTATTGCTTGTTGTTTATTTAACTAGAATTTTAGAAGCAGGCAGTCTCAGGATTGGTTCAGCCACTCAGCAATGTTACGAGGGATCCTAGTTCCTTCTATCTTTCTGGGCATGGCTCATCATCCCTATTCTTTCCCTGCCTGTACAATATGTCTGCCCTGGCTCCAAATATCACACTAGTGTCTCAAACAGGAACAAAAGGATGAGGGAAAGCTTTCTCCTTCTAACCTAAGAAGGAAATACCCTCAAAAGAGTTTCTGATTTTCTCATAGATCAAAATGAGGTCATATGCCCTCTTTAAGGAGTTTTTGTTTGGTGCAAACAGTTAAGTGCTTGACTACTAGCCAAAAGGTTAGCAGTTCAAACCCACCCAAAGGCACCTCAGAAGACAGACTTGGCAATCTGCTTCTGAAAGTCCAGTCTTGAAAACTTTATGGAGCAGTTCTACTCTGCACACACAGGGGTCGCCATGAGTCAGTATCAGTGCAATGGCAACTAACAACAACAACATGTCCCCCTTAAATCAATTACCAGCACACACACACACACACACACACACACACACACACACACACACAAAAACCCAGTTGCCATCTAGTCAGTTCCGATTCATAGCAACCCCATGTATGTCAGAATAGAACTGTGCTCCATAGGGTTTTCAATGGCTGATTTTTTTAGAAGTAGATCGCCAAGCCTTTCTTCTGAGGTGCCTCTGGGTGGACTGGAACCTCCAACTTTTCAGTTAGCAGCATGAAGGGACTCCTAATTACTGGCAATGGGGAATAAAATTCTCATAGCTGATTTAAATCAATCATTGTTCTTTCTCCAGAGAAGGAGAACATAAAGGAGTTGAAATGAGGATGGACAACTAAGAGGATGTGAAGAAAATTCCTTTCCCCTTTATTAAGACTGAAATTTTGAAATAGACTTTAGCATCCTCCCCCTCTTTCTGTGTCCCTCCCCAACCCCACCCTCAGTACCCAATGGTGGTCAACACACTGCTCTCAGAGTGCCCAACAGAGGCTTGCCTCAGCCCTCAGAGAGATCCACCTTAGGAAGAAGTGGTCATATTGTGGATAAATTTTGGAAGCAGATTATTCCTGAAGGATTCAATGCAGTATGTGAAAGAATGAGAAGAACTGAGGACGAACTCAAGTATGGGGCCTGAACCACAAGAAGAAAATCATCAACCGAGATGGGAAAAATGAGAGGAGTAGAAATTTATCTGGCTCTCAATGTTGAGGCCCACAGAGACACAAAGCTTTCTATTTGTTTGTTTGATTTTTTTTTTTTTTAAAAACAAAAGTTTACAAGGCACCAGCCATTTGGGGGCAGAATTAAGACCAAGAAAAGTGATGATCATCTGTAAGGACTGCTGAGCGTTTGTTAGCCAAGAACTTGGAGAAAAGAATAAATCATCTAGGCAAGTTCCTGAAATTGATATATACGGAAAAGAGTGAGTGAAAATATTTAAACTTTCTGGCAACTAGTGGTGACAAATGAGAAAATAAAACAGTAAATACACTCTAATTTTTTCATAGTTTCC
Organism: Trichechus manatus latirostris; assembly: GCF_000243295.1. Classification (NCBI taxonomy): domain Eukaryota; kingdom Metazoa; phylum Chordata; class Mammalia; order Sirenia; family Trichechidae; genus Trichechus; species Trichechus manatus. The sequence goes on from NW_004443953.1 coordinate 25,522,777, forward strand.
AATGTTGTGGTATCAGTTCTGTCTCTATTACTTATGCTCTAAAAAGAGCCCCTTACCAGGTATTTCTTCAAATCAAATCTAAAATCAGGGAAAATATACCTTTTAAGCCAGTAATCTGATTTTTTGAACAACTGAGATTTTTTTCCCACTATTGCTCTTTTGAAATAATCTAATTTAGTAAAAACATAAGGAAAATCCATAGAGAAATAAGAGGGAAATAATAACCCTTTTATTCTTTCTTACCTTCCAAATCATATTGTCCCTGCTATTTAAGATTCTCTGGATGAATAGCACCAAAAAGTGACTCCATAAAATCAGCAAAACATACAATGCTTAAGGGCTGTCAGAGACACCATCAACATATGAATATATTACTATACAATGATGTTTCAACTGCCAGCTACTGAGATGACCAGGATAAAAAGCCAGCATCATCTTGATCTTCAAAAGGTACTTGTTCCTACTGTCATGAAAAATTCGCTCTTCCATGTGATGGAGTTTACCCTGTAAATTAAATCTCTCAAGTAATGGAAGAAATAACCCATGACACTGGTGGAGGAAATTAAATTAGAGTCACTAATAGCAGGTCAGCACGGTCTGAGCAGAGGTAATAGAAGTGACCACATGAATGATAAGCAGGTCTTCACGGGCTGTGACAAGTGTCTCCCAGAGAGTGTGACGAGCATTCATCTAGGTGGCAAGCAATTCACAGTCAAGACACTAACATGTTTATAGTGCAGCCCGACCCCCATCTATGCCAGAGAATGTCAACCTTTCTGAGGAGGATATTCTAATTCCCTCGTGAAAGCCATTAGGAAGAGTTAAAAATGAGACTCTGTTTTCTGGGTAAATCAATTTTTCATTGCCTAGGAACCTTTCTGGCCAGAGCAGATGACCTTTAAAGACAATAAGAATCTCAGAACTAAAACAACTTTATTTTCTAAAGTGTTAAAGGGAAACAAAAGCAAAATTGTTCTATAGTTCAAAAATCAGAGGGTAGCTAAAACAAATAGAGTTATTTTAGCTTAGTTGTTAAGGCTTGGGGAGCACTGTAATGCCAATGACAAAATAACCTATTAGATGGTAACGTTAAAATGGAACCTGGCACTTTATAGGCAGCCCCTCTGGACCTCAATTGTGATTTACTTTCTAGTGCCCATTCGAGATCACTGAACTTTTGATATAAACTTAATAAGCAAGTAAATAACTCTGCTGCTGAAAATGGGGATAAGAGGCGGTGAGGGAGAACTGTGAAAAGTGACTTCTAGAAGTCCACTCTGATGGCATCTATTTAATCTATTTTATTAATTTTTTTTTTTTTTTTTTTACTAAGATCTCAGGTTATAAGTGACAGGATCATGATAAATGACAATTTTTTTTAAATAGCAGAATTTGTGTATTGCCTGAAATATTATTTTGGTATTAACAGACTGAAGTGTGTACTTAAATTATTTTATGTTTGAGGTGTTAATGCTATATTTGTTATATTACAATACTCTGCCTCGGTGTAATATCCCTAGAGTTGCTGATTTATAAAAAGAAATAATGATCTTAGCAGGCTTTCGATTTGATTTGTTTTAGTTAAATTATAGTTACACATTGTTGTTTGCAATACTCAGGATTTTTTTGTTTGCATTAAAAATAGAAAATAAAAAAAGCAGCAAGGATAAAAAATTATTTATCAGGAGTCATTTTTTTTGCTTTTAAAGGAGAAATTTGTTTCTTAATATATAAAATAATATAAAAATTATCTTTATTTTTATTTTTAATAGGTCAATCTTTTCACAGTTAACCAAGAAAAGCACAAACTTTGGATTTTAATGTAATTATGTTTTATAGATCAGAGTCCCTGGGTAGTCAAAACAATTAACACACTCAGCTGCTAACCAAAGGGTTGGAAGTTTAAGTCTACCCAGAGGTGCCTCAGAAGAAAGACTTGGTGATCTACTTCTAAAAAATCAGTCATTGAAAATCCTACGTAGCACAGTTCAACTTTGACATACACGGAGTCACCATGAGCTGGAATGGACTTGATGGCAACTGGTATTTTTGGTTTTATATGCTTCACAGATACATGAAGTCAAGTCAAAACCATAGTACTTGAGTCAAGAGAAAGAAAAAAATAGAATGTTCAAACAGTGTTGAATACAATAAAAAATTTAATAGAATACCACTTTGGAAACTTTATGGCCTAAATATTCCTTGAATTTAGTAAAGCATGCGATAGGAGCTTCAGGAAACACGGTGAATCAATTGCTGAGCAATACGGGGTGGTGAGTTCTCAGTCATATCACTGAGTTTGTTTGCTATGTTGTCATATGACTGGGTCAAATTATTTGCTTCTCTGGGTGTGTTTGCTCATCAGTAAAGTGAAATTACAAAAATAAAAAGCTTATCAAATCCATTTAAGTGGAATTTTATATGGATCTTATTTGGAGGAACTAAAGAAAACTCAATTTCAGAGCTGACACCATTGTTAATCATAAACAAAGTGACACTGTGAACTTAAATGCTGTGAAATACAGGTGGGACCCAAACTTAGTTCCAAACATGCACACAATAATTATAATTTTCACAAAGTCCATCTGACTGGTTCTTATGCTCAATCAAATGAAGGAAGAAGAGGTTCCAGTTTAGCAAAAGATAACATTATTCCTTTGAATTATTCATTTTCAATTACTGTTTGATTTTTATCAAAATAGAATCCTGAAAACTGAGGGTCTTCCAGATATTAATAGCAGTTTTCTTAACATAGCACATCTTGATTTTCAAATGGTAAAAATATATATAAGTCTCAATTATGAGACCAAATCAAATGAGAAACTCAGTAAAGGATATAAAATTAAAGAAGATAATTTTTTTCTTTCTTCCTTTCTTTAATAATTTATTTATTTTTGCTTATTGCTTTGTTTATAAAAAATATTTCCCCTTTTCAAGTTAACAGAGAAAGAGTGGTTAGTCTTAACTAGACTAGCTGTAAAATTAAATGAAAACAATTTTATGTGTTACCTGTTATAAAATAAAAAGAAAAACATATTCCTATCTCAGAAATGTCCACTCAACTTAGCAAATAGAAAGTTGTTGATAATATCTTACAAAGTGGAAAAAATACTGTTCAAAAGATAGTTAATTTTAAATTTTGCTATAAATTCATTTTTAATCTTAACTTTTCCTTTTGCTTTATAAAATGTTACAAATTAAATTGTGCCCCCCAAAAAGATATGTTAAAGTCCTAACCCCTAGTACCTCTGAAAAATGACCTTGTTTGGAAATAGGATCTTTGAAAATATCAGTTAACAAGAGTTCATACTCCAGTAGGGTGGGTCCTAATCCAGTCGGAGTGGTGTCCTGTAAAAGAGAAGAGACAGAGAGACAGACAGAAGAAAGACAGGCATTTGAGGATACATTAACATGCCAAGGAACACCTGGGACTACCAGACGCTAAGAGAGATAAGAAAGGATCTTGCCCTAGAGACTTCAGAGAGAACATGGCCCTAGAGACACTCTGAATTTGAACTACTAACCTCTGGACTGTGAGGCAGTAAATTTGTTTAGATTTGTGGTATCTTGTTATGTCAACTCTAGGAAACTAATACATAAAATCTATAAAATATAATTATTATATACATCTGGAAAGTTATATATATATAAATACACACACACATATACTGACATACACATATATATCTCAAAACATGTACCCACTGATTAACATAATATAGTTGGATTATAGATAATCTTAACTTTTTTTGCTGAGTAAGTATATAAGATTTTTCTACTGGAAAAATGTATAGTATTTGCAATTTAAAAAGTTACAAAATAAATGTAAATTTTTATTAATCAATATGGAAGAGAGTGTGCTAATATACTCTGGTATTAATTTTGTATTGATAGCTTTTACTAGGCAATCCTAGGTAAAACAGTTTGTCACGTTAATTTCATTTAACCTAAAAATAGGCAAATTCTGGAAAAAGTGCAAAATTAATAATATTATTTTATATTACTTGACAGTTACCAAAAACCGGTTGCCATTGAGTCAATTCCCACTCATAGTGACCCTATAGGACAGAGTAGAACTACCCCATAGGGTTTCCAAGGAGCAGCTGGTGGATTTGAACTGCCAACCTTTCAGCTAGCAGCCAAGCTCTTAACCACTGTGCTACCAGGGTTCCTTTAAGATATTAAGACAGGTATAACAATTTGATATTTCCTCCATATGAATTGGAGCCCTTGTGGCATAGTGATTAAGGGATCGACTGCACACCTAAAAGGTCTGCAGTTTGAATCCACCAGCCGCTCCTTGGAAACCCTATGAGACAGTTCTACTCTGACCTATAGGGCCGCTATGAGTCGAAATCGACTCAATGGCAACAAGTTTGGTTTCGTTTGGTTTTCCATATGAATTAGACATTACTTGACTAGGTATCACCTGTATTGACAGGTGTGGCAATACAATGTGTCAGGGCTCAGGTAAGAAATACAAGTGAGTGAAGTGAGAAGCTGAGCAAGTGTTGAACAAGAGGGAGTGTGGAGGGTAAGCTGGAAACTGCTCCGTGTCAGTTGTTGCCATGGGACAATGAAAGCTCATTGAAGGACAGATATTCAAAATTTTTAATAGATGACAAAAATCAGATTTTTATATATCTCCAGATTTTTAAATATAGAGTAAGCCAAGCAAAACACTTGTGCTAACCAAATATAACCTACAGGTTCCTTGTTTTTTAGGAATTTTAAAAAGAATCCGTTTAACTTAATTAAATTTTACTAATATTAACTTCTTTTGTCCTAACCATTTAAAAAAATGCTTGCCATTAAGTGGCTTCATTACTTATTTATTTCTATGTTTGCAGTACTTCAGATAATAAATTACATAGTATTCATGTAAGTCTCACAGCCTACCTCTAATACATACATTCATCTATATAATGCACCATTAAGGAAAGGGCTATCACCATAAAACCTGATAAATAGGAACCTCTATGTCACATGAAACATTCAGTCCAACAGTCTGGAAATTCTTTTTGTTGGTTAATCATTTAATCTTAGTGTTTTCTCTGATTTAATTCACACACACTGATTTACTGCCAATCTCCCCCCTTAAAAAAAGCAAAGCCTTTTTATAGGTATAGATTTAGCTTCAAGTTGCAGACACAGTCAGAAAATTGAGTCCACTTGAATAGGTAGACTTCACTCCTCTATAAACATTAATTCGACACAGTTTTATAGAGTAACTATATTGGCCTAGCCCATATTATAGGTGTGGGGGATAAAGTGAAGGAGCTGATCTCAGAATTCTGGCAGGATGAGTCACACAGTAAGAAATAAACAAGAAAATGTCAGAGAATAATAAATGTTTTCCTAACAATTAGAGTAACGTGATAGAATGATGCAGGAGGACCTTAGATCATGAGTGGTCAGGGATTTTGTCTATAAGGACATTTAAGGCTGAGACCTGAATGACCAAAAAGGCCAGCCATAAAAAAGATCAGAAGAAAGAGAGCCTCAGGAGCAGAGAGAAGGCCAAAGTGGCTGGGGGCAACAGTCAGGTGGGGGTGGGGGTGGGGAGGAAGTGTTGAAACAGGAGATCCAAGACACAGGCAGAGTTTCTATGGGGCTTTGTAGGGTATAGAAGGAGTATGAAGTTTTACTCTATGCGTTAAGTGGGAAGTTACATGATATGATGTCTGCTTCAAAAGATACCTCAGCTGTCTCCCTGAAGAATAAATTATGGGGAAGCAGAAGAATGGCAGGGAGGGGTAATGATGAGTTGGACTAGGTAGTGGTAAAGGTAGAAGGGATTTATTTTTGCAGACTGAGTCAATTTTACTTGCTGATGATTTGCATGTGAGAAGGGAGAAAAAAAGAGAAAGTACAGGCTCCTTGTAGAAGTTTGCCTTGAGCAATTAGGTGGGTATCAGTGTTCTTTACTGAGATGGATAAGTGGAAGAAACCAGTTTGGGTTAAGGGAAGAAAAATTAAGAGTTCTGTTTTAGGACAGGTTAAATTTGTGGTACATTTTAAATATCCAATGAGAAGTAAGCAGTTAGACCTATGATTCTGGAATTACAGAAAAATGTCAAGGCTTGAGTATTGATACAAGAGTCATCAGCGCAAGGACTGTTGTTGTTGATGTCAACTCGTAGCAACCCTATGTATAACAGAATGAAACACTGCCCGGTCCTGTGCCATCCTCACAACCATTGTTATGCTTAAGCATAAGGATAGCATTTATGTAATGGAGTAGGATAATATTATCTAGAAAGAATTATAGACAGAAAAAGAGAAAGGAATCCAAACCAAGCCCTGGGGCATTCCAACCTTAGACACCAGGGAAATAGAGCCAGCAATGGAGGCTGAGATGAGCATCCAGGGAAGCAGACAAAAAAGCAGAAGCCACGGGAAGGAGTTTCAAGAAGGGAGTGGTGGACTCTGTTCAGTGCTGATGAGGTCAAGTAAGATAAGGGCAGAAAAAGTGGCCACTGAATTTGGCAACATTGTGATTAGTCATGGAGTCCTGGTGGCAAAGTGGTTAAGCACTCAGTTGCTAACCAAAAGGTTAGTGGTTCCAACCAACCAGCCGCTTCACCAGAGAAAGATTTGGCATTGTGCTTCCATAAAGATTTACAGCCTTGGAAATCCTATGGAGCAGTTCTACTCTGTTCAGATTGCTATGAGTAGGAATCAACTTGATGGCAATGAGTTTTGTGATTAGTCACATAGGATATTAGAGGTAGGGTAATGGTTAGAATGACTCCAAGAGAGAATGAGGGGTGATTATCAGAGACAATGATTATAAATAACGCTTTAAAGAAATTTTGCACTCATGAAAGAGTTTACACACAAGAAGAAACAATCTTTGTTGATTACAAGGGATGGGAGCGGTTGGGGGAAAATACTAAATAGACAATAGATAAGTGGTAACTTTGGTGAAGGGTAAGATAATACACAATATTGGGGAAGCCAGCACAACTTGTACAAGGAAAGGTCACGGAAGCTCCATAGACACATCCAAACTCCCTGAGGAACTGAATTGCTGGGCAGAGGGCTATGGGGACAATGGTTTTAGGGAACATCTAGCTCAGCTGGCATAACACAGTTTATAAAGAAAATGTTCTACATTCTACTTTGGTGAGTAGCGTCTGGGGTCTTAAAACCTGTGAGCAGCCATCTAAGATACTCCACTCGTCTCACTCCTTCAGGAGCAAGGAAGAATGAAAAAAACCAAAGACACAAGGGAAAGATTAGTCCAAAGGACTAATGGACCACAATTACCACAGCCTCCACCAGACTGAGTCCAGTACAACTAGATGGTGCCCAGCTACCACCACTGACTACTCTGACAGGGATCCCAACAGAAGGTCCCGGATAGAGCTGGAGAAAAATGTAGAACAAAATTCTAACTCACAAAAAAAGACCAGACTTACTGGCCTGACAGAAACTGGAGAAACCCCGAGAGTATGGTCCCCGGATCCCCTTTTAGCTCAGTAACGAAGTCACTCCCAAGGTTCACCGTTCAGCCAAAGATTAGACAGCCCCATAAAACAGAACAAGACTAACAGGGCACAACAGTCCAGGGACAAGGACTAGAAGGCATGAGGGGACAGGAAAGCTGCAGATAGGGAACCCAAGGTTGAGAAGGGACAGTGTTGACATGTCGTGGGGTTGTTAACCATTGTCATAAAACAATATGTGTGCTATTTAATGAGAAACTATTTGTTCTGTAAACCTTCATCTAAAGTACAATAAAAAAAGAAAAGAAATAAGTTTTGCTCTGAAGACAAGCAGAGAAATGGGGCAGTAACTGAAGGAAAAAAAGTTTTAACTTTGTTTTGTTTGTTTTAATATATGCCAGGCTGATGTTATCTGAATGGCTTTCCAGGTCTACTATCCACTCCCTCTACCTGTACTGTCTAGCCCTCTGGCTTCATTTGAGTTCTGCCAATGAGGAACATGAAAAGGTAATCCCAGAGGGAGTGAGAAGAGACAGATAACAGGATTTATCCCCCAGCTCTGTTTCTATGTGGTCACAGAGGGTTGGACTAGAAGCCAGAAGTCTTTTAAGGCAGTTTTCTCCACACAGTTCTCTCTGACTCAGTGTCCTCAGCCCTTTAGGCATAGAGGCTAAAAAAAAGTGAGTGTGGGAAGGTGTGGGTCTTCCTTCACTGGTACTGCATGGCCTCATATAGTTTACTGTTACATCCTGTCTATACCTGTTTTGAGTCCCTAACTGCGCTACTAAATGGGCAAGGTAGGCAAATTCTATCTTTATCACTAACTGCATAGCAAGGATCAGCATAAATCCAATTCTTCCCTGGAAGTGGACCCATACTTCACTTTCCCAAGTCTCCAAGATCCTGGTCGCCAGCCCCTTCTCTGTGGTACTTCTTCTCTCACCCTAAACACCCAGAGCTAGGTCAAAACATTACTGGCCACCCAAGGCCAGATCACTGGGGACAAGTCATAGGCTCAGGAGTCTACACAACTCTCTATACTTCAGACCAGCCAGCCCCTCTCTCTTCTAATCCCCTGGAGCCAGGTCACAAGCTAGAAAGACTCTGTCCTTCTTCATCAACTGTCCGTGCAGCCTTCCTCTGCCATTCAGCCACCCTGGAACCTTGTAGTGGTTCCTCACAGGTTAGGAGTGTCCTTACAACTGCCTGTGCAGTTCTCCTCTGATCTAGCCATCCTGAGCTAAGTCGGAACACCATTGCCCCTTGTGAGCTCGTTAATTCCCTATAACAGCTTACAAATTTATGGAGGCTATTACCTATACTTACAGTTACCCATTTGTTACAACCATTAAGGATACAAGTGAAGAGATATATCAGGCGAGGTCTGTGAGAGTTCCCAGCATGAGGCCTCCATTGTCCTGAGAAACGTGCCACCCCCTCATGTTCATGGATGTTCTCACCAATTCAGAAGGCCCCGAAAGAAGAAGCTCAAAGGTCCAGGGTCCCTTAGTCATTGGAACCTCATGAATATGCATGAATGGGACCTTAATGCATTTATGATGGATCCAATCAATGAATATGCATGACTTCCTCATGCCCTCCTCCCTTTCTAAAGTTAGTTCACCAAGTGTGGGGCCTGCGTAGCCCCTACTTGCCTGGCTATGTTGAAAAAAAAGGCATATTGATTACTGGGGTTATTTTCGGAATCCAGAGACAAAGGCCAAATCCAGTTCTTTGTCCCATACAAGTCCTTTCATTGAACTTTTCTCCAACTACCCAATTTAAATTTGACATGGATTTCCTACAGAGGTGCTGATATATAACCTGATAAAAATGATCTAGTGACTGACAATGCTAAAGAGCTAGAGGACAATTATTACAGCAGAGTCCTTGAAAAGATGGCATAGAATGGGATGCACAATGCAAATAGAAAGGGTTGGCTTTAGACTGGAGCATTGTAACAGGAGAAAAGGCAGAAACTGTAAGTTCAGATGCAGGTTGGCTGGTAAATCTGGCGATGAGAAGACAACAGAGTTCAAGTTTCATGCTTCTATTTTCTCACAAAAATGTGAGGAAAGGTCACAAACTGCAAGTGGGGAATGGTAGATGTATAGGAGCTTTGAAGGGAGGTGTAATATCTTTGTGTGGAGTAGAAATGCTAACACATGTTAGGGACATATACTACAAATGCAGGCGAATGCTGAATGCTCTTTCAGATTTGTGTTCATGATTTTAGATGGATACCAATCAGTAGAATTAGTAGTTCCTTCCCCTAGATAAGGATTAGACAGATAGTTGAGCTTAACCAGGGTCCGAGTTTTACCAAACTGATGTCATGGTAAGAGAGAGAGACAAGAAAGGGAGTGAAGGTGTTTTCAAGTGATGAAAAATAATAACAGACCCTGGATATAGTCAGAAGTGAGGACCTGATATTATATAAGGTATCCAAAAAAACAAAATCCAAATCCATTGCCATCGAGTCTATTCCAACTCGTAGTGACCCTATAGGACAGAGTAAACCCCGTAGGGTTTCCAAGGAGCAGCTGGTGGATTCAAACTATCGACCTTTTAGTTAGCAGCCATAGGTCTTAACCACTGTGCCACCAGGGCTCCGTATATGGTATAGATGTTTGTAATAAGAGAAAGAAAGAATAACAATCTGCCTAACAAAAAAATAATTTAACAGTAGGTTTTTTTCAGAATAAACTAATTTTCACTTTATCTTCTAACATGGGAAAGATTTGAAGGTGATTCCTCCATATGTACTTATTGATTATTTGTGTTTGAATAGAGGTGTGCTAAACAGTAAGGCAGGAAGCAATAAATGTGCTAAGCTGTAAGGCACTAAGTAAGGAAAGGGGCTGATGTCTTTCAGTTTTCTGATTCCATCCAAATCCAAAGAAAACAAAGATGAATGAATGAGCCTGAGGCTGCTAAAGATGTAGAGCCCCAGAGAGGGTGGCAAGGACACCCAGAAGCCTAATTACAGTATGAATGCTCTTGTTGTGCTTCCAGGGAGAGGGATGAGAAAACACGAAGGCATGCTTCCACTTTTGAAGAACATGCCTTACAACATACACACCCCCACATATACATCTCAAAATAAATAGTCACCAGAATCAGTATTTTGAGGTTTTTAATGTGTATGTATGTGGTTTTTGTTCGTTTATTGTTTTCATTTTTAGCCCCAGCGGAACAATGTTCAGTATACAGTACATGCATATAGTTAGTGAAACAGAAAGGGCTTAAAGTACTGGGCTCCCCCTACTTCTTCAGATCAATGAAACATTAAGGTAAAAGCTATTGCATTTTCAAAGCTTTAGTTTCCTCATCTGCAAAATAAGGAACTGATTAGATTTTATTTGAATTGACTCTGGTTCTAAACACTATTATTCAAAGTAAATTAATATAAAGGAAACACTGGTGTTTATAATGAAAAACAGCAACATTCACTGCACTTTGTTGTTGCTGAGTGCCTTCAAGTTGATTTCAACTCATAGTGACCCTATAGAACAGAGTAGAACTGCCCCATAGGGTTTCCCATGGTTAAGGGTACAGTCTTTAGTCAAACTGTCGGCATTGGAATCCCAGCTACACTACTTCCTTACTAAATGACCTTGGGCAAGTTACTTGACTTCTCTAAGCTTCAGTTTCTTCAACTGTAAACGTTCAATAATAACTACTTCATAGAGTTATGGTGAGTATTAAACATGTTAATATGTGTAAAGTATGTAGAACAGTACTTGTGCCATAGTAACCACTCAATAATATTAACTGTTGTTATTATTATTACTACTATTAGAGAGCATTAAATAAAAAATATTTACGTATCATGTAGTATTAACTATTTATGTAGTTATAAAATTTTAGTTACTGCTCAGAAGTGTAAAAAGCATTGATATTCTTAGAATGGAATTTAATTCACGACTCAGTTTACATGTCTAGTACAGACAAATTAACCTTGCCCATTCTAGGTTTTCTCTGTAATTTTCACTCACAATTTTTCAAGTCTAGCCAAATTTCTCTTCTCCAAATCCAGTCTCTTCCTGGGGCTTCAGTTGACTTTATCTTATCACCCTGAGAAATTTAAGCAGCTTCCATCACTAAAAAAGGATCCTGGGAGAAGCGTATCCGCTATCTCAGTTAGAACTTAGTGACCCAGTTCTCCTTAAGATAGGCTAGATGATATTATTCTATGATATTGGATAACTGAGAGAGTTGTTTGTTATAGCTAAAAATGCAAGTTTGTTTATATGCTAAATGTGATCTTATATATGTCTAATAACTGAATCCTGAAGTCACACCTCCACTAGGTAAATTTATTAGGTACATATGCTTTTCATCTTTCTTTAAATAAATAGAAACTAAAAGGAAGTCTTCTGTAATTTGGTGAGCCAATATAGTTTTTAGTTCACCTGCAGCATAGCTATTAGCAAATTAAAAATAGTTCCATAAAGATAGGGTGTCAAAATTAGACTGCATAAGTATGGAAATAGATGATTATGAAGGACCTTTTAAGTAAAGTGAAGAATTTGGGAATTTTCTGATATTAATGGGAACATATTTCTGTCTTATACAAAGGCGGATTTTCATCTTAAAAACATCTGACTGACTCCTCAATTTTGCATCTCATGTGAATTCATAGATATAACTTTGTAGCTATAGATGTTTGGCTTTGAATCACTCAAACTAAGTAGCAGATGTCATTATCATCTTATCTAACTTTCATATCACTTCTGCCAGTTAGCATCTACTACAGTATTCACGGAACATTGATTCACTGATTCTTTCCTCATTTCTTAAAACCCACAATATGTTAAATGCAGCACCAAGGACATAAAGAAGTAGAAAATCTATTTGCACCACTAGGGCTCCTACTCTTTAACTAAGATTATTTAATTCTTACTGGACATAGACTATATTAATTGAGCTTCTATCCCACCACCTAAAATATCCTAGAAGATAAATATGAATAGAGAGCCATATCCAAAAACAAATAAGACTAGAATCTAGAATCAACATTCTCTAATGTCCTTCTCTTTATCCTGATATGTAACCTCAAATCCCTTCACAGCTCATAAAACACTTTTATTCTCTGCTTTTAACTGCAAGCAGATTAAGCAAAGAGATTCTTCCAGAGAAGCGGAGCAAGTGGACAAAGCTTATGACTTTGACAGAAAATTCATCACCTCCCCATTTTACCCTTAGGCAGTGACACCAAGGCCTTAGATTATTAGGTTAGGACTATTTCTCTATTTATAATGGAAGGTTATCAGCATTGGCTGAAAGGATAGATGGAGAAGGAAATATAACTGAATGATGAGTAGAGCCTTGGGGAATGAATCTTCACAATGACTAAATGGAAAGAAAAGGAGTCATACAGAGAGACAGAGAATAATTTTTTTAACAAACCTAAGAATAAACAGGTGTAACATACTGTCCAAAGATTTTGTATATAATTTGTTTCTTTTGGGGGCCAAGAGTAACTTGATATTTTTAATACAATATATTTTAACAATTTAACAATTTCATCAATTGCTATCTCACGAGTTAATACACAGTACTTGATACAAAATGCTAAATATATATATATTTACACATATATACATATTTTTTATATAATAGTGAAACACTTTCCAGTGTTTGCAAAACACCTCTTCAGCATAACAGCAGTTTGTGACTTTTCTCATCTACACCTTTCATGTGCGTTCTCACAGCCCATCTGGTACTGCATTAATACGGGAGTCCTGTTCAGAGATCTAGTGATAATACTTGCTTAGCACCACAGCACTTACCCTTCAGGGAAGAAAGAAACACACACACACACACACACACACACAAAAAAAAAACAGAATAATATAAGGTGAATGTTTCTAGCCAGCATAAATCTAAAATGTTTTGTTCAATTAGAGTCAAATTTTATTGTAAGCCAACCCCTGTGAAAGCGCTATTTGAAATCTCCAGTGTTGATCTTGAAGAAATCATCCTACAACAACCGCAGTAAATCTCAAATGGTAGTATCCAGCCTGTTGGACACTGGTCATTTAATCCTTCAGCATGGCATTTTGCTCCTGGAGGGTGTCTGTCTCCGTGCCCATTAAGTCCCTGCCTCCATTGAGCCTGACACTCTGGGTGTCATTTACAGCCATCATTTGGGGGCATTCCAACAATTACTTACACTAATTTCAAATATCCTGGGACTTAGTCCAATGTTAAAAATGTATTCTTTTCTAAAAGAACCTCTTAATGTGTCATCAGAAGACTAATGCTCTCTAAAAGAATAATTATCCAGCCCAGGGGCACAGAGCAGAGGTTTGACTCCAAATACTAAAGCAAATTTAACTCCCTGAGCATAAAAGCTATGTTTCTTTTGAATAAAAGCACAATTTTGGATCAGAATCCAGTTGCTAGCCCTTTTTATTTGACCCATTGGCTGATCAGATCTGATTTCCAATGGAGAGACATGACATGCAACTCAGTAAAGAATAGGTTTAACTTTCTTCCTTCCAATTCAGGAGAATAGAAATATTTGGTGTCTTTCTGACATCTGCAAAGGCTGACTGTGTGGGCATATCAGGATTTTTCTCTCTTTTAAAAGATTCGGAAACATTTATCTAGCCAGCAACTGAAATAAGAGATTCTATATCTGCGACTGCAAACTGACATGCCAAAAGCCGCTTGAGTATCAGATGCATTCTATATGGACAGCTCGATGTTTTGAAGAAAAAATATTTCTCTTGTATTTAAAAGTCTTTAGATAGAGTACTCATTCCACTTTTCCAAGTCTCCTCTGCTCTTTATTAATTTTGTTGTGGTTAGTTGCTGTGGCATTTGCTGTGACTCATGGCGACCTTATATATAACAGAACAAAACATTGCCTGATCCTGTTCCATCTTCACAATTGTTGGTCTGTTTGAGTTCACTGTATTAATTACATCTGCACAAGTACATGTTATATTACTCGTCTGGTTCCAGGCTATACTGAGTTTCCAATTAATTTTTTTTTTTTCTTTTTCTTTTTGGTTGAGGAAGGAGCATTTATCTGGACTCTAAAAGAGAAATAATGTGTAATTACTACCTGTCAAGGAGGGGAGGGTAAATTATCTTAAATGTCTGATGAGGAATGAAGGCCTTTCCTGACTAAAAAAAGTGTTCTATATCTGGCTGGAGACCAAACACCTTTGATTTTTCAAAAAGCTGAGGTTTTCTTTTTTAAATATCATTTAATGTTTGTTTTTTTATTGCAATTGTCTCAATACAGAAAATTTGAAAATGTAGCAAAGTAGAAAAAAGAAAACGATAATCCAAACATAATTCCTCTCAATATTCCAAGTTATTTCTTTCTGTTCTTTTATTTTCTATGTATAAGATGATTTTGCTTCTTATATGGTTGAAATCAGATTGCATGACAACTTTTTTTCTCACTTTGGCATTTAATATCTCTAGGATTATCCTTAATTTTCTGCTTTACAAGAGCAATATTGTAACTCTACTTTTCATAAATATTGCTATGTACTATTCTATCTACTAAATATACCACAGTTCTCATCCAAAATAAATAGTCTATTTCCAATTTTTCACATAGTAAACTATATGTCATAAAACAATTGTGAATAACACTTTTTCCATATTTAAAATTATTTCTGAGGCAGGGGCCAAGATGGCAGAGTAGTCAGACTCTTCCAGTGGTCCCTCTTACAACAAAGACCCAAAAAATAGGTGAATCAATCATATATGAAAATCATATATGAAAGCTGGGAACTCAGGGCAGGCACAGCTCCTTTGCCTAGGCACAGGTATAAGGGGTCCATGGACTTTGAATGCCTTTCACCCATGCATAGACCTACATGGACCCATTTCAACAGCATAGGCCCTCATTAGCACAGAACAACAGGGTATATACCTAAAGTCTAACTTCACTGTATCAGCTATATGATGTAGTGGCAGATATGTGACATTTGATACTGCTCTGCCCATTAAGCAGGATCCTCACCTACCCACATCAGGGGCCTGAGGACTGGTGGCTCTACTCAATCCACCTAGCCACCTGTGACAGGGATCCATGAATAAGTGGTGCCTCCCAGTCCTTACAGCCAATAGCACTGGGTACCCATAGGCCGGCTACAAAACCCACTCATCTATGCTCTATAGGGAACAGGGACATGGTTTCCTCCCATACACTCAGGAGCAGCCATCAGCCCCCTGCCTTGCTCAGCACATGAACCCCTACTGCAGCCAGATACCTGTGCTTACTCCAATCACCCCTGCCTGTCTAGGACTGTAAGTGAGAGCCTGCACCACACACTTGGTGATCAACTATCTGGACACCTGAGCTGAATCCACACAAGAAAAGCAAATGGACTACTGGCTTACATACCTAATAACAGATCTAGCCACCAGGTGACAGGCTGTTAGAGCTTCAAAGGTGCCAATAATCAAACTAGCTCACACGAGCAGCCTATTTCAGCATATCAAAACAAAACAAAATAAGAAGCTAAGAGACAGTAAGCAAACATAAAATGAACAAATATAACTTATTGATGGCTCTGAGACAACACTCAATATAAAATCACAAAAAGAGATGAAAGAGATAGACTATGATGGCTTCAGCAAGCTCCCAAAACAAAGAATCAAGAAATTTTCTGGAGGAAGAGAACCTCTTGGAATCATGGGAGATAGAATACAAAAGATTAATATACAGAACTCTTCAAGAGATCAGGAAATAGATCATGCAAAACACAGAACAAGTCGAGAAACACATAGACAAAGCAATAGAGGAACTTAAGAAGATTATAGAAGAGCATAATGACAAATTTAACAGGCTGCAAGAATCCATACAGAGACAGTAAACAGAAATCCAGAAGATTAACAATAAAATTTCAGAAATAGATAAACTCAAAAGAAAGTCACAGAAGCAGAAATGAGGCAATAGAAGTCAGAATTACTGAGATAAAGCAATTGACATCAACTTATTTGAGGAAAAATCAGATGAAAGAATTTTAAAAAATGAAGAAACCCTAAGAATTATGTGGGAGTATATCAAGAGGAATAACCTACGAGTGATTGGAGTACCAGAACAGGAGGGGATAACAGAAAATACAGATATAATTGCTGAAGATTTGTCAGCAGAAAAGTTCCCTGTTATCACGAAAGATGAGAAGACATCTATCCAAGTTGCTCATCAAACCCCACACAAGGTAGATCCCAAAAGAAAGTCACCAAGACATATTATAATCAAACTTGTCAAAACCAAAGATAAAGAGAGAATTTGAAGAGTGTCTAGGGATAAACAAAAAGTCATCTACAAAGGAGAGTTATGTTATTATGGTCTCGGGGAACATCTAGATGGCTGCTCACAGGCTTTTAAGACCCTAGACGCTACTCACCAAGGTAGAATGTAGAACATTGTCTTTATAAACTGTGTTATGTCAACTGAGCTAGATATTCCCCTAGACCATGGTCCCCACAGCCCTCCGCCCAGCAGTTCAGTCCCTCAGGGAGTTTGGATGTGTCTATGCACCTTCCATGACCTTTCCTTGTACAAGCTGAGCTGGCTTCCCCAGCATTGTGTACTGTCTTACCCCTCACAAAAGTTACCACCTATCTATTTTCTATTTAGTATCTCCCCTCCACCCTTCCCATCCCTCATAACCAACACAGATTGTTTCTTTTTGTGTGTAAACTTTTACATGGGTTTTTACAGTAGAGGTCTCATACAACATTTGTCCTTTTGTGATTGACTTATTTCACTCAGCATAATGTCCTCCAGTTTCATCCATGTTATGAGATGCTTCACAGATTTATCATTGTACTTTATTGTTGCATAATACTCCATTGTGTGTATGTACCATAGTTTGTTTATCCATTCATCTGTTGATGGGCATCTAGGTTGTTTCCGTCTTTTTGCTACTGTGAACAGTTCCACAATGAATATGGGTGTGCATATGTCTATTCGTGAGACAGCTCTTATTTCTCTAGGATATATTCCTAGGAGTGGGATTGCTGGATCATATGGTATTTCTAACTTTCTCAGGAAGCACCATATCACTTTCCAAAATGGTTGTATCATTTTGCATTCCCACCAGCAGTGCATAAGAGTTCTGATCTCCCCGCGGCCTCTCCAACATTTGTTATTTCCAAGGTTTTTGATTTCTGCCAGTAATGCCGAGGTGAGATGGTATCTCATTGTGGTTTTAATTTGCATTCCTCTAATGGCTAGTGATTGAGAGCCTTTCCTCATGTGTCTGTTGGCCACTTGAATGTCTTCTTTGGTGAAGTGGCTGTTCATTTTCTTTGCCCATTTTTTAATGGGATTATTTGTCTTTTTGTTGTAGAGGTGTTGGATTTGCTTATAGATTTTAGAGATTAGACCTTTGTCTGACTTGTAATGTCTAAAAACTTTTTTCCCAGTCTGTAGGTTCTCTTTTTACTCTTTTGGTGAAGTCTTTTGATAAGCATAAATGTCTCATTTTTAGAAGATCCCAGTAATCTAGCTTATCTTCTGGAGTTTATGTATTGCTGGTTATGGTTTGTATCCTGTTAAAGCCATGCATTAGGGCCTCTAGCTTTGATCCTATTTTTATTTCTATGAACGTAATAGTTTTTGGCTTTATATTTAGGTCTTTGATCTAAATTGAATTATTTTTTGTGTATGGTGTGAGGTATGGGTCCTGTTTCATTTTTTTGCAGATGGATATCCAGTTTTGCCAGCACCATTTGTTA
>NW_004443953.1:25541542-25579573 GCF_000243295.1 Trichechus manatus latirostris
ATTATTTTTTTGATATGATGCTGAATTCTATGGGCTAGAATTTTGCTGAGAATTTTTGCGTCTATATTCATGAGAGATAGTGGTTTGTAATTTTCTTTTTTTGTTGTGTCTTTGCCTGGTTTTAATAAATACAATTTTTAATACCTTGTGATGTAATCTGACTATGTTTGAACAATGTGCATAACTTAGTGAACTAATATTTTCCAAGTGATTGATGCATGATATTACAAAATCATGCATGGATAAAGTAGCTACTCAACGTATAAGATAGACCATTGGATTTTAACATAACACAGTAATGGAAATTCACTGATATAGTTTCAGATTCCATATTACAATTAAGTTTTAGGAAATCACCATTACTGAGTTTTGATATAATATTAAAAAATATCAACAATTATCTTAAATGGCTACTAAAATATTATTCTCTTTCCAACTATATATTATACAAGGCCAGATTTTCTTCACATGTCTCAACCAAAACATTGGAGTACAACAAATTAAATGCAGAAGCAGATATAGGAATCCATCTGTCTTCTATTAAGCCAGATGTTGAAGAGATTTGCAAAAATCAAAACAATGTTACTCTTATCACTAATTCACTAATTTGGGTAGGAGGGGTTTCCATAACTTTATGTTTTTTATGTTAATATGATATAGTTTCATTTTTGCTATTTTTAAATTAATTAATAATTATTTTAAATTATTCTCAGTTTTAATTTCTGATATGGTAAATATCGATAGATATAACCTACATAAAGAAAAGCCCCTTAAGGTTCCCGATAATTTTTAGAATTGCAAAGGGTTTGTCTTAGTCATCCAGTGCTGCTATAACAGAAATATCACAAGTGAATGGCTTTAACAAAGAGAAATTTTTTTCTCACAGTCGAGTAGGCTACAAGTACAAATTCAGGGCATCGGCTCCAGAAGAAGGCTTTCTCTCTGTCGGAAGGAAGATCCTTGAGACGCATCAGACTTCCCTTGGTCTGGGAGCATCTCAGCGCAGGAACCTCAGGTTGAAAGGACATGCTCTGCTCCTGGCACTGCTTCTTGGTGGTATGAGATTCCCGTGTCTCTGCTTGCTTCTATCTTTTATATGTCAAAAGAGACTGGCTTAAGACACTGTCTAATCTTGTAGACCTCATCAGTATAACTGCTGCTAATCCATCTTATTACATCATACTGATAGAATTTGCAACACATAAGGAAATCACATCAGATTACAAAATGGTACACAAGCATACAGCTGGGAATCATGACCCAGCCAAGCTGACAGATATTTCTGGGGCACACAATTCAATCCATGACAGGGTTCCCGAGATCAAAACACTTAAGAGTCTACCTCTGGTCTAACTTTCCCAGCAGTAACTGACACTATTAGCCACTCCCTCCTTGTTGAAACACTCTCCTCTCTTTGCTTTCAAAATGGCACACTCTTGTTATTTTACATATATGTGTATATATATATATATACACATACTTAACTGGCTTATTCTTTTTTTTTTTTTTTATATACTGGATCCTCCTAGTTTACCCATTCTTTAAATTGTAGAGTTAGTTAGAGCTCTATATTAGGTCCTCTGTCCTCCTTTTCTATATTTCATTGCTTACAAGATGTTATTTACCACCAAGGCCTTAGATCCCATCTCTGTATGGGTAATCCTAAATTTCCATCTCCATTGTATTCTTCTCTGACTTCTCTTCTGATCTCAGAACTTTACACAAAACCACACATGGTATTTCCAGTTGAGTGTCTCTAAACTACCATTTTCAAAACTGAATACGTGATCCCTCCTCCCCAAACTGATCCTCCTCTGATTTTCCTTTAAAATGAACTAAGGCCAAAGACCTGGCAGTCATCCTTCATATATTTCCCCCTTTACTGTCCACATCTAGTCTAATAGCAAGGCAATTGTTTCCTCCTTCAAAATATAACACAGAGGTTTCTACTTATTCCTATTTTCACTGCCACTAACTTTACCCAAGTTACCATCTTTTCTGACATGCTCCCTGTAATAGTTGCCTTTCTGGCCTCCAAACTTTGACACTTGCCTCACCTAATTCATTCTCCAAAACAATCATGCTGAAAAGATAAATTATAACTCACACCTGAGTTTAAATTAAACATGAGTTTCTTGACATGGCCTGCAACGCCCTTAGCAATTTGATCTTAACTATCTCTCTTGGCTCAACTTATTGAACTATTTTTCATTTATAGAGCTCCTACTTGCTCTCCATCTCTCAGTTTCTCAAACACTCCAATATCCTCCCTGCCTCAGGACCCTTGCTCATGTTATTCCTTCTGCCTAGAACTATTCTCTTGCCACCACTCCCCAAACACACTCTCATACACATACTGTTCTAACATCTGGCACCTCCCCATCTCTAAATCTGAGCTGAATTCTCATCACCTTGGAAAGACCTACTCTGCCAAACATATATAAAATAAGGACTCTACTATTCTCTAGCACAACACCCTTTTTGTTCCTTTGGTGAATTTCAAAGTTGTAACTTGCTTTTGTTTTTTTCTTATTTATTATCTATTTCTTCCATGACATCAAAAGCTCTATGAGGGCAGAAATCTTGTCTGTTTTGTTGAGTGCTGTTTCCATAGGGCTTCATATGACTTCTGGCATGTAACTCACTCTGATTACTTAATGATCTCAATCATCAATTTACAATGTCTTGGGCAGCTTCTGTGGTGGCTTTTACTGTGCCAACTTAGCTAAGCTAGAGTGATAGTTCCTGGAATTCCATTCCCTGTATAGTTATGCGTTTGGGCTGATTACAGGAGAAATGTTAGATTTTGAAGGTGGAAGTAAAGCACCCTCCACTATCCTCTGAAATCTGTAGAGCACATGGGGCACCAGTGCAGCTCAGGTACATTGTCAGGATCTGATGGCTCACCTTGTCAGCATGGAGCAGCTCCTCCAGCTCCTACCAGATCTTGTCAACTTCTCTGAGTCCTGAGTGTCTGGCAAAAAGAGCCTACCGTTCCTGCTGGTCACCTCTATCATTGAAATTCTAGGTAGTGAGAAATAAATGCAGGGGAAAGTTTGTCCTTGCTTTCCTTATGGCTTCAGCATGTCCTTGCCCTCCTCCATTTCATGTCAACTTTTTCACCTAACCATCCACTCTATAGACCTACAGCTCCTTCAGGCCACATCAGATGCAGAGAAAATAGCCTTCCATAGAATTACTCACCAGCTCACACAATTGCATAATGTTTAAACTTTGTGATAAAGTCCTTTTTTCCATATCACTCATAGAGTTTCTGCTTCTTTGATCCAACCCTAGTGATACTTCTCTCTAACAAAAAAGAAATCTCATATGCCCCACTTAGTCTGGCCTGCTAGCCCCAATAATCTGAAGCAAGTTAAAAATTGTAGAGAGAGGAAAAAAAAAAAAAGACTGAAAAAATCTCTTTAAGATTTTTTTCTAAAGGTGTTTGCCTAATCCCAGCATAGAAAGAATCAAAGACGATCCCAAAATTCAAGTGTAAAGGAGAAACTACTTTATAACCAAAACCCAAAGCATTTTGAAATATTTCTCTTGACAAGTTGGCAATCCAAGGATGTTTGTTTACTTTGTTTCTTTCTTTCTTTTTGCTATAATTCTAAATTGGCATATGTGTGTAAGTGTGGCAATAATGTGAGCCATGTAAGAAATCAGTAAAAGAGCACAAATTTGTATTATTTTAGTATCGTTCTTGAATACTAATTTCAGAATTTCAAAAAGAAATACAAAATCTGCTATATAATCACAGAGCCTTTAAAACCTTGGACTCAAGCTTTGGAATGACATTTCACAACCGTATAAAAGATTTTCTGCTAGAGTTTTCAATTTGGCAGTCAACTGAAAGATATAAGCAATCCTGTAAGCTTTTGCTAGTCAACCTAGGAAAGAGTTGTTCTCCTAGTTCAAATTTTCTGCCAACTACTGACAACTGCACCAATTATTTCCCTTCCATATTCAATCAGTTTATGTGTATAAGCTGGAGTCTCACTGATGGAGCTATAAATTTGCAGGTTGTAAAGATTTAATGGAGAGACCAGGCTAGTGACAGCTCTATTTGTGTTGCAGACACCTCACAGAGTTGATGGAGGTCTAGGGATCAGCGTCGAGTTCAATCTTTTGCATCTTATTCATCAGCTTCCCTGAGCTACTCACTGCAAGTTCAAGGAAGATTTAATACTATTCCCAGGAATAAGATCAAGTTTAACATTTTCCTGATATTATATCAGTTTTTTTTTTGTTTGTTTGTTTTACTTTAATTATAATAACAATACTAAATGAGAATTTATAGCACTTTGCTACTAAGAAGCGTATTTGGGCTTCAGGTATTCTAACTTATTTTCATCTCCTCTCCGACCAATATGGAGAGAATATCTTTCTGTTTTATAAATGAACACTCTGAGATCAAAAAGATTAAATGATTTGCCTTAAATCCCATGGGAAGTGATAGAGACTGGTCTGAAATTCTCCTTCCTTAGTAGTAATAAATTATTATTATCAGCACTAGCATTTACAAAGTGTTTGACAGTTTACAATGCCTTTCCACATCTTCTATCACACAACAACCAAGTGAAGATTGAATAAGAGGCATTTTACTCTGTGTGGTTTATCTATATAGCCAAGGCATAAAAGAAAGAGTGGACTGGCATAAACTTGTCTTGAAGGTTTTAACGTATGTTGAATATCTCCATAGTATACTGCAGGACAGAAAATTGTCTAATTTCTAGAGTATTGGAGTTTTACTGCAGTCACAGTTTTAACAATCACTAAGTGTTTATGGGATTGAGAAAGTTGAGTGCCTTCAGGTAGGAGGCTTGCTGGAGGAGCAGGGTGCCTCTGGGTACTTTGCGGAGCTAGGTTTGCTGACCCAGGGAGCTACAGCTGAGCACCTTTGGGCCAAGGCTTACTGGTGGAGTAGAGGGCCTCAGGGCACTTATCAGCAGAGCTAACAGAGCTTTGTAACACTGTCAGAGCAAGGCAGAGGACGAGGGGCCAGAGAGAGGCCTACACGCGTTCACGTCTGAGAAGAGGCCATCCTGATCTAAGAACTGTATGAAGAGCACTCATGAACTTGGGTTGTAACCTGTTACTTCCCTAATAAACCCCATAACTGTGAGTATGGTCTGTGAGTTCTGTGTGGCCACTGCAATGAATTATTGAACTCAGCAGAGAAGTAGAGAGTGCCTTGGGAGGAAGGTTGGTGTCATAATTGGTAAAGATGGCAGAGAGAGGAGGCCTGTCTGACCTCCACCTCATAGGAATCAGCCTTAGGCTGTTGATCTTGATTTTCCTTCTCCCTTGTAAAGTTAGAGGAAGTCAGACACTGCCTCCATGCCATTTTTACAACTATCCAGAGGGGCCCAATGTAATCACAATAGTCCTTAAAAGAGGGAGGCAGAAGTGTCAGAGTGAAAGAAAAGATGTGGTAACAGAAGCAGAGTCAGTGAAAGAGTTGTGATGAAACTACACTGCTGGTTTTAAAGATGCAGGAGGGGCCATAAGCCAAGAAGCCAGCAAAAGCAAAAAAAAAAAAAAAAAAAAAATGATTCTCCCTTAGAGTCTCCAAAAGGAACCAGCCTTGCTGATGTCTTGCTAACATCTTAGCCCTGTGAGACCAGTTTTGGAATTCTGACCTCCAGAACCGTATTATAATAAATTTGGGTTCTTTTAAGCCATAAATTTGTGGTATTTTGTCACATCAGTAAAAGGAAACTGACAGAAAAGGGTTCTGCAAACCTGGAATTCTGGTGACTGAGTTATAGAAGGAGCCCTGGTAGCACAATGGTTAAGCACTCAGCTGCTAACGGAAAGGTCAGTGGTTAGAACTCACCAGCCCCCTCTGTGGGAGAAAAGACCTGGTGATCTGCTCCCATAAAGATTATAGCCTAGGAAATGCTATGGCTGTGGCTGGTTCTACTTTGTCATATAGGGTCACTATAAGTTGAAATCTACGTGACAACACACAGCAACAACAATTGTTATAGAGGAAACCTTTGACTCTTTGGCCAACAGTAACCATAGACGTAATCTAGGGATGGTCTGCCCCTAATCACAACTTCTGAGTTTGTCATGTCTCAAGAGGCAAGGTCTGACATGCAGTCTACTCCAATTTGAGAACAATAATGAAAAGCTGTGCTGGAATGAGCCACCTTCCTTTTTAGGATTTGAATGTGCCTTCTCCAACAGAAATTGTGACACTGTGATGTGCTCTGGTCTCTGCAGCGTGAGGTGGACCAGTGCAGACTCCATCACCCAGCATGGCATCCAGAATTCTCAAGCAAATAGTATTGTGTTTACAGAACTTTTCTAAACTTGTTTCTTTTACGCTGTTTTAATATTCTTCTCTGTGTGTGTGTGTGTGTGTGTGTGTCTAAATAGAGTAAAATGATTTTACTGGCAGTATCTGCATGTGATTCAACAGAATTTCACCTAAGAAATAATTCTGTATCCTACAGTACTGACAAGAGATCTGTAAAAAAAGATAAATATACAAGTGAACAGTGTGAATAATTAGAAACATTGTGAGCGATTATACTGATAGTCCAACCATGAGGAATTGGTTAAGTAAATTCTGTTACAAGCATACAATAGAATAATGTGCAACTGCTGACAATTATATTATAGAAGATAATTTATTAACATGGAAAAATATTCATGATCTATTGTAAGGTGAAAAATCATGTATACTATGGAACTTTTTGTAATATTTATGATACGTATGAATAGAATGAAGACAGAAAATACGCTTTAAAATGTCGCATGGTAATTTTTAGTTGGTGGGATTGCAGAAGATTATGTATTATTTCTTTTTGCTTTCCTCTGTTCCCTAAGCATGCTGTATTTACTACTTTTACCGTTAGAAACAAGAGTGTTACATAAAAAATAAAAATTCTTAGAACAAGCCTGGAGAGACCAATGCAATCTTCCCCAGGGCCACATTGTGAGGAGGCTTCTCTGTCAGTGTCCTCAGCTTTTCCAAATTGATAACCAGCACTGATGTAGGTTCTGTGGCTTCAAGCGCAGAATCTTGTCAACCAGATTTACCAAGCCTTCAGTTTAGGCTTGCTTTTTTGTATTACTGCATGATCAGAGATGGCAACCTGGAGCTCAGTCAATGACTCCTCTATTACAATGGACAAAGTCTAGTCCGTTTATCCCAAAGTAACTTGAACAATAATAACAATAGCAACAACAATAATAATAACAGCAGCAACAACAGTGTTTTTTACTGAGCACCTACTATTGGTCAGGTGCTAGGCCTCTTATTTATATTGGCTTAATCCTTACAACAACTCTCCAAGCTAAAAATATTATTGTATTCTAACATATAATGGAGCTGAAATTCAGAGTCTTAAGTAGCTTCCCAGATACGATATACCAGATATTGGACTCAACCCTAAACTCTCTGACTTTACATCTTTTACCACGATATTATTAAAATGTGTGTGTGTTTGTAGTTACCATTCACTGAGCACTTACAATTTGCTAATACCATACATATGTTCTCTCATAACAACCAAATGAAGTGAGTTGTATCATTCCAACTTTGCAAATGTGGAAACAGAAAGTCTAAGAGGTTAACATACAGCCAGCAAATAATAGAGCTGGATTTTTACCCAGGTATGCTGATTCTAGTGCTTACTCTTAGCCACTATAACGCCCTGTCCCTTACAGCATATTTTCCCCTTCCTCAATCACAAGTGGCGTTTACCTATAGGCTTCTGGCCTCCATCTGCCTATTACCTGCAGTTTAAACTCTGGGCTATGCATGCCTAGGAGGGAGAATTCAGCTCCTGACTCAAGGTAAATCTCTATGTGGCCTCCCTTCTGGTGGCTGCCCTCCTGTGTCTGAACTTCCCCCAAACCTCTGTCTGCTTAGTACTTCTCCTGCCTTGACTGGCTTCTCCAGAATAAACCTCTGTAGGTGGGCCTGTGCTGGCCACCAGATTCCAGTCTCACTTGCTCTTCAGGATATAATTTCTGGTCTTTGAATGGAGGTCCTGGCTGGGCTTTCCTGACTGGCCAAATTTCTGGCCCTGTTCCCTCCCAAACAGCCCTGCCTCTCAGTTGCTGCCTATATCCGATGCTGCGGTAACATGATAGGGAAGTAGTTTAATAAATTTTGTATTTAAATACAGTCATAGTATCCAGCGGCAGAAACACCTAAGTGAAAGACCAGGTATATACCACTTCACTTATAAGTTAGCCACTAGCATTTTTAAACTATGATCCAGACAAAGAATCGTCAAGGAGGACACGGTAACGCTATATCATGCAAGCATATTATGCAGAAATATCAATGCCACTGATGTTGATGAATGACCCAACACAGCACAACGGCAAATCTGAATGTCAAAACGGCTACTTGAATGTCAAAATTTCAAGTTCCAAGGCAGAAACTATTATCTCTCTAACTAGTCTGAAACGACCCCAGAGCTGTCCATCAGACTCTTGAGTGAGCCGTCATTTCACTGCTTCAAGCCCACAAACAGCCTCAAGATTGCTCTTGCCTCACAGAGCATGAAATATTTCACTGATTATCGCTCTGTGACAGATTGAACATTTTTAATGTAACTTCTAATACACAAGATGAATCTTCTACATTTAAATTCCCTAATAGAATCAGAGAATGCTGGCCCTGCAGGGCTCTTGAGCGGTCATCCAATCCATCCCTCTGTCTGCAGGCAGGCCCTCACTCCGACCCTCTCCAACATCTGAAAATCTCTCTGATTTTAGACCATCTTTCAGCCAGAATGATTTTACAAACTCCCTCCATGCCCATAAAATGTTCACAGCCTTCCCTGTCAGGAATTTTCTTTTCTTTTTTTTTTTTTTAATCTTTAACCTAAAGCCCTTGGCTGCTTCTTCAGCATATTGTTATGAAATTACATATATTCTTTCATTGTGTGGGGTTGAGCATTTCTTCTTCTCTCTTTACCTTACACAGTAGTAGTTTTCACATTTTACTATAATTATCTGTCTCCTCAGTAGATTGTTAACCCTGGAGTTGAGAGATGACATCTTTTCCCATTTGTACCTCAAGTTAGAGAAAGATCCTAAAACTACTCTATGTAGCTTTCCTGCTTAGTATGCTTAGTATAGACCTTAACATTTTGATTAACATTCCTTGTTTAGTTTTCTCTCTGACACAGGGCCTGCCCTGTTCGGCCTCAAACACTGTTTTTCCCATTCAGAGCTGTCAGAAGAAGGGAAGGAAATGGAAATATATGTCCAGATATGTAACCAATCCCATAGTTTTTAAAAGATCTTAAAACTTTATTTTATAGGCTACGCAACAGATAAATATTGCCAGTTGTTTCCTTTGGTGAGTCGTCAAAAGGAATCTCAAGTCACTTCACAGGCAGGCTTTGCGCGGCTTCAGATCCATCACAATAGCGCTCATTTATCACACGCTCTGACAGGCAAGTGTAACCTGGGCCTCCAGTCGGGCAGTTGCGATAAGTTATTGATTGAAATGGAGCTAAACTATTTAAAAAGCTATTGTTTGACCATTTTTTTCTAACTTAAAATTGGACGTTCTGGTTAAAAAATCAAACCGATTTATGTGGTTAAATTTAGAAGTTACTACATAGTAGAAGAAAATGGCAAGTTTCATATTTAGCAGCACTTCTTTTGGGGTGCCATGCTATGGATATAATTACACTTATGTATAAGTAATCGTTCGCACCCGTTCTTCCAAAAACTGGCTGAAATAACATTTCTTTGCTACATTAAAATTTAATTAAAAAAAAAAAGAATCCAGAAATCCATATAAAGAAAGGGAGAAAGGATTGCATATGGGACAAAAAATGAAATAATTGTTGCCATTGGGGACTAAATTTAGCTTTCTTGGAAGTCAAAACAGAAAGTCATAGGTTTAGAGTCTGTCAGTAATGGATAACTTAAATCCCATTAGTTAACAAAGGAGAGCATAAGGAACATCTCAGACACAAATATATCCCCAGTGTTGAATTATAAGAGGAATCTAAGGAGATCACTTATTTTAACAAATGAGTAAAATGTAAAGAGACTAGTCTCAACAACAGTTTTGAAGAAGTTGTAGAAACATGATTCACATGGTCATTTCTTATATTGACTCTTGATTAAAAACAACAAAATCCATTGTACTTAAAAATCTTCTTTAAGAACTAAGCTAACTTAAAATAAGTATTTTTTCACGATCTAACTTGGTACAAGCATAAAACTTAGAGAATCTGGAAAATGACGACTATCATTTTTCTGATGACGTCTGTCTCAACCTCAGCACCATTGATATTTTGAGTCTGATATTCTTTGTTGTGGGGCTGTCCTGTACTTTGTAGGGAGTTTAGCAGCATCCTGACCTCTACTTACTAGATGCCAGTAGCAGTCCCCTGTCACCTGTTATGACATCCAAAATGTCTCCAAACACTGCCAGGTGTCCTTTGAGGGTGGGAGTGGGAGCAAAGTCACCATGGGTTGATAGCCACTGCTCTATTGCTCTCTCTCTCTCTCTGAAATATTTCTTATATTAAACTCACTTTTGAAAAAGGCTGAGTAGCACATAATTGAGGATCTAGCTGTCTAGATCTGAGTGTCTAAAGGGCAGATATTCTGTGCTATTGATTAAAAGAAATTCATATGGTTTAGACCCCAGACAATTAGATCACAGAGTTGGCATTCCATTATAAAAATTAAGGGGGCTAGTTTCTTCTTGTCAATACCTGCTTGAGCCATGGTCTTTGCATCCTTCCTCACCCCACAGTGAAGTTCTTTGTTGCTCCTACATTGGCGTAGTCTTATCTCAGTTTCAGGCTCTTCTAACCCTTACCTTTCAGTCCAGTCATAACAAATGGGCTTCTGGGGTTTTTTTGTTCTGTTTTGTTTTTTGTTTTTTTCTCAAAGAACCTTTGCTTAGTATTCCAAAGCTGAGCACAGCAAAATATTTATCTACTCCACTGAATATATTGACCTGTTGAATAGGATTATGCATTATTTTCCATTTGAATACCGGAAGATAGCTGTCAAAAGCAATTTTTTAGTAGATGCTAAGCTCTTGTTTCTGACTATGATAAGCCAACAGATTGATTTGCTTCCAAATTCTCTCCTGATTCTTTTCTTCTGCTCAGAAACAAACTCAATTTTCTACGTGATTAAAAAAAAAAAAAAAACTCTTCTCTTTCCCCAATATCTCCTTCAATTTATTTATTTTTTTCTTCCTCCTTTCATTTACTAAAAACCCTTCTTGAAGGAGTAGGCTACTTTACTGTGTCGACTTCTCATTCTCATTTATTACCCGACCTATTTTGTCTTTCATTCCTTCCAGTTCAATGAAACTGCCTCACCAATGTCTCCAATGATCTCCTGACTGAAAACTGCAATAGTTTGTTTTCAGATTTTGTTCTATTCAACATCTGGAACTATTAGTTTCCTACCATATTTGAAACTTTCTCATTTTTGGCTTCTAGAAAACCATTCTATTCTCTTTTTCCTACTTCTCTTCATATTCATGTTCGGTCTCCATTAATTCCTACCCTTCTGCGTACATTTAAAACGTTGCCCATCAGTTTCCACCCTGGGTCCCTTTGATCTTCTTCATCAACATGAGAATTCTGAGTTATTTCATATGCTCTGCCTTACCAACACCAAATTCTTCCCTTTGCCCACCTCTAAAACCAACTAACAATCAAACCACAAAGCAAAGAAAGGGAAAAAAAACTATTCCTTCTCCTCATTTCTGCATTCTCAACATGAGTTAATGTTATTACCTTTGCCCAAAGTAGAAAAGTTTAAGGTTTTCTTTTTTTTCCCTCTCCCTCAACCATCACACTCAATCAACCAAGTCCTGTCTTCAAAATTCTTGTTTTTTCTTTTCCATTTGCACTGCCTTGACACAGATCTCACCATCTCTTACCTCGATTATGGTATTGTTACATGCCACTCAATAATCAGATGATTTGTCTGATGTTTCAAATGGTCATATGATAGATATGAGCTTGTCAATTTTCTATATATCATCATTCTTTGACTTCGTGGTATCTGGTCCAAAACTTGCTATCATGTTACATGGGGTTCTCACAATCAGCTTCCA
Source organism: Trichechus manatus latirostris (assembly GCF_000243295.1). Taxonomy (NCBI): domain Eukaryota; kingdom Metazoa; phylum Chordata; class Mammalia; order Sirenia; family Trichechidae; genus Trichechus; species Trichechus manatus. Next base: position 25,553,628 of record NW_004443953.1, read on the forward strand.
ACTTTTGTCATACATCCTGTTCACATTCTATCCCCCCTGTTTGAAATGTGCTTACTTTTCATCCTTTTTCAAAAAAAAGTCTTATTAAAGATCTAAAATATTAACCGTTCTATGAAGCTTCTCTTCTCTTACGAAGACTTACTTAGACCTCCTCTGTTCTTCCACCATACTCTGCCCATACCTCTTTTATCACCTTATATTGTAAAGATTGCCATTTAGTTTTATTGGTTGGTTTCTCTCAATAAACTATGCGGTCCTTGAAATTAATTTTGAATTTTTCTGCTTGATACAGTGTCTGATAATATTAATTCTTCAATAAATAATTGTTGAATAAATACATAAATAATGTCATCATTATAAAGTAAACTAATTTTCTCCCAATTTTCTATGACATAAGAAGGGCATGAATCCAATTTATCTAAACTACAACAAAGTTACTGAGACGTGTTTAAAGCATAGCAAACTGGGACAAAGTTATCTTTTACTCTCTTTGAAATTTAAGACCATTTCTTCCCACGCTGATTCTATCAATAATTGAGGATAGGAGGTTGAAATAAATTTATAATTTATTCTATGACAACATCATAGGGTTTGGAACATAGATACTTCCTTTCTGTGGAATCAGCAGTGCGTAGCAGATCAATAAATGCAGAAAAATTCTTACCTTGTTCCTAACTGACGTCTCAGAAAGATAAAATAGTGTAACAATGTTCAACAGAAGAATTGATATACTTAAAATGTTCTTATTCCTCATGAAAAATATAAGATTGAGTTGCAAACAGATTACGTGTTGCAAACTGATTAAGTTTTAAAATGTCTACACAAGTAATGGGTGAGTAATTTTTGGCAAAAGATTTTCGTTTTTAAAACACAATAAAGTCTCATTTGAAGCCATCCTTCACAGACAGATGCTTTGTCTTACTTTTCTTTAAAGGTCAGGATGAATCAAGGTACATGGAACATATGAGGGACTTGATGAATGTTTATTAAGTCCAAAATGAAAGAAAGCAGAGTGAAGGTAATTCATTCCTGATACATAAATAAATAAGTAACCTTCAAATTTGTATGTCAGTATTTTTGGTCCCCAAAGATCCTTTCACGTAGCCCTTCTCACTTTAAAATATTTCTTTTTCAATAATTTAATCAACAAATACTGAGTCCTTCTAAATTTAGGTTCTTGTGCTTAGTTTTTTCTAACGAGGAGCCCTGGTGGCACAGTGGTTAGGAGGTTGGCTGCTAACTGAAAGGTAGACAGTTCGAATACACCAGCCACTCTGTGGGAGAAAGATGTGGCAGTCTGCTTCTGTAAAGACTTACAGCCTTGGAAGCCCTAATGAGCAGTTCTACTCTATTCTGTAGGGTCGCTGTGAGTGGGAATCAGCAACAGGTTTGGTTTGTTTTGGTTTTGGTGCTCAATTTTAGGAAAGCAAAATTAAACCAGTCATAATCCCCACCTTCAAAAAAGCTCACAAAAAAGAAAGAGAAAGAAAAGAAAATTAATGCCTACGATACAGGCCATTTCTTCACATGTGTTCTAGAGAATACCAGCCCACTGAGATGCTACTTCCAAGAAAGTGGCCCTTGACCTAAAAATTAGAGTTGGAAATGTCAATACTCTAGTACCCTTGCAGAGGCTCACAATGACAACAACCAATTAAAGTCTCTGAAACCAGGAAGGAAGGAAACATGATTAGTCCCCAAAATTCCAGGCTTATTGTATGAAAATTCATCTTTGCATACCCATTGCCATCAAATCTATTTTGACTCATAGTAATCCCACAGGACAAAGAAAAACTGTTCCATAGGATTTCCAAGGCTGTAATCTTTACAGAAGCAGACTGCCACATCTTTCTCCCGCAGAGCAACTGGTAAGTTCAAACTGCCAGCCTTTCAGTTAGCAGCCAAGCACTTTAACCACTGCTCCACCAGGGCGCCTCCATCTTTGCATAACACCTATTAATACGCCAGCTTCACAGAGTACACTTTGGAAAGTAGTCAAATAGCATACAAAGGTGCTAGAAGGCAGGAGTTCTTATAAAAGCAGACTGCAGGAGTAACACAGAGGAAAGGCCTCTAACTCAGCCTGGTGTAAGTGGAGACAGATGATGCAGAGGTGGACAGGACACTCCATAGAGGAAGAACGTCTGTGAGGAATTCCAGGTTTATACATGTGGTAAGAAAAGCCAGCACTTATTAAGTCTTAAGAAATAACTCACACAATCATCAAGATAAATTATGCTTCCCTAATTCTGATGAACTCAGATTCCTCAAATTTACATTTATCATTAGCCCCTAGACAAATTTTAAGCCTTGAAATTCTATTTCAATTTCACATTTAGCTGGTTTAGTTCTGCTCTGATAATCTTCACAAGCCAGTTCTAATAACAGTACCTTTGCCTGTCTCTGAGAAGTGTATCTTCCTAAGACAAGTTTAGGGACTTAAGCCCTATTTTATCCCTTGTGCCTCTGAATCTGTCACAGAAGCCTTCCTTGTATCCTACCAAGGGGATCTTGATTTGCTTGTAATGATGCTGTCTTCTCAGCACTTTCTACTAAAATTCTACCCCAGCGTCTGCTCTGTAGCTGCATACAAGTTTAAATCTTGCCACCTGCAAGTGGATGTCTCTACCTGCCTCAATGAATGTTTAGTTCCTATTTGCATGCAGACACCTGCATTGCTCTGTGTTGCATGGGTGTCTTTCTAATGCACAGAAACATTTGGTGCCTTTTTTTTTTTTTTTTTTTTGTCATGGAACATCCAGGCTGAGAACAGCTTAGAGCTTCTATTACTCATGCCTACACCAGCTCCCAGGTCTCATCTCTGTATACATTCAGCTGGCCCATGAATGTAACCTGCTTTTTTTTACCTTTTAAAGCTACTAATTCCAAATCCACCATCAGAGTTCTCTGTTCACTCACAGACTGGCTGGGAAGACAGATATTGGTTTCCATGCCTACCTTTTCTTTATACGATCAAAGAACACATATTCTCAGTATTTCCAGGATTTTTTTTGCTAACAATTATGAGGAAACTGACAGAACAAAATAAAAAAGAACAAACATGGAAAGGTGAAGTTTTAAAAGTCTTACAAAATTCTTAAAACCACTTTTTACTCTATAGGTAATAATGCCACATTTAAATACTTTGAAGAGACCATCTGCACATAGTCGCAGAGAACAAACACTTTTCTTACATAATCTGAAACCATGTATATGTAAACTAGTGTTAACTGTTTTCAGTGATTGGACTAATGGCAATAGAAGAAAACAGTCTATTCAGAAAATATTTCCAAATAAAAATTGAATTAATATCAGATCTTTGGCTTAAATGGAAGTTTGTAAAGCCTGAGTGTTCAGAAAAAATACACATTTCTCCTAAGAATTAAAGATAAAAAATTTCACTGAGTAACTTTAAAAGTGTTCATTTGTATGTCATGAATATAGATACCTATTTCCCAATCTGTGTATGAACATACATACCTTATTACAAAGCAAGATTAAAATCTGAAAAAGGTATTTTATCATATGTGGTACATAGTTCAGAATTTATCCCTCTGATATCATCTAAAATCAGAGGAGCATACCCACATTTGTTTTCTGTGAGGCTGGATTTTCATAAGGGATGGAAGAAACTAGAAGGCTTGGATGTAACAAAATTTCTTCTATAACAATCAGGACATTAGTAAACCAATTATTTTAAACCTCCCACTCCAGGAAAATACACTAATCATTAGGAGGTACATTCCAGAATGTTCTCAACATCCAGTCAGATACAATCATTTGCCTTTGGGAACTCAGGGTTAAATGATTCCATAATTGCTGATTTTCCAATACTACCAGTGCTGAACAGAACTAATTTATCTGGACCAGTACTTCTTAGAGGCAAAATGTATGGGCTTCCTATACCAGGCCACTTGATGAAAGGAAAAATTCAATAAGGAGTCAATCATGGCAATGAAAGATAAAAAGCAATGGCTATTCAGACTGAGGTTAAATGAGAGTGAAGACCATTTTGAAGGCCTGGGACATCAGAGAGGAGATCTACGTATTGAGAGGTGGGGTGGGGAACCAATCACATTGACAGCTAGGTAGTAGATAGCATTATCCAACAACTGAAGTGGCCGAAATGGCTGTGTTCTCAAATGTGTAAACTCTGGATTGAAAACTAGATTTTAAGAACAGATTATTTTAGAAGATAGGTTAGTGAAGATGTTCTAGAATTTAAAGCGTTCATGTAAAGATTAATTTGTTTTGCAGATGCAAACCAGCATATGAAATCCTCTTGTTCTTCCTTATGCACACACTTTAGGAGACCTTCCTCATTTGAGTGCCTGTATGCATAAGACTCCTGCCAGGCAGCCAGGATGTGGTTCAGATGGAATACAGGTTCCCCAGTCATGAGTGTTCCCTAAGTTTCATGCACTATGTGAACACATTATAGGCCCACAGTCCAAAATGCCATATTGCGTATAATCGCAAAGTTAGATAATTTCTTTATTTTTCTGAAAAAGGGATGAAGATGGAAAGAACTCCCCAAAAGAATGTATTTTAAGCTCTGAACTGAAGAAAGGTAAATCAGTTTGATTGGTTTTAATCTAGGGATTAATGTGAAAAGATTTTAACATCTTAGTAATGGATCCTGAACTCTGCTGTCATCCAAGAAACTCTACCTGAAGCAACAAAAACATCTGTTCATTCAAAACAAAAATAAACAAAAATAAAATTAAATTAAAAAAATCAATCTATTAAAGCTGTCTCCCACCCTATTTCATTCTAACTTCACAATGTAACACATTTGGCCAATGCCAGGAAGTTCTGTGAAAATGAAGCATTTCAGTTTGCTAATTTCCTTTTATAGATAGTTCTAGAAATATGCCAATAGAAATAGTATGGTAATTTTGCAAAGATATCTTCAGAGTCATGACATTTATTTCTAGGAAGAAGGTAGAAGAAAATGGTTTAGGGGAAGTAAAGAAGTAAAGGTGCTGTTATTCATATGTTAAATGAGACAGCTTCTTAAGAATTGTAAAGAACTGAAAGATAAGCATATAATTCTGCAATGAAAACCATATACTTTAAAAAGAAGAAGACGCAATTACTTTATTGTCAACTAGAGTTACAGGGTGGTGGAGTGGATAGCAGCTTTGATTCTTATGTGCTAACACAGCTGTTCCACAACTCATCTGTCAGTTTGTCATGATGTGGTGGCTTACATGTTGCTATGATGCTGGAAGCTATGCCATCAATATTTCAAATACTAGCAGGGTCACCCATGGTTGACAGGTTTCAGTGGAGCTGCCAGACTAAGACAGACAAGAAAGAAGGACTTGGTGATCTACTTCTAAAAAAATCAGTCAGTGATTTTGTGGAACATTGTCTGATATAGTGCTGGAAGATGAGCCTCTGAGGTTGGAAAATACCAAAATACAACTGGGGAGGAGCTACCTACTCAAAGCAGAGTTTATCTTAATGACGTGGATAAGTAAATCTTTCTAGATCTCCCCTTGCTGATGTGGCATGACTCAAACTGAGAAGAAACAGCTGCAAACATCCATTAGTAATCAGAAGGTGGAATGTACAAAGTATGAATGTAGGAAAATTGAAAGTCATCAGAAATGAAATGGAATGCATAAAGATCAACATCCTAGGCATTAATGAGCTAAAATGGACTGATACTGGCCATTTTAAATCAGACAATCATATGGTCTACTATGCTGGGAATGACAAATTGAAGAGGAATGGCATCACATTCATCTTCAGAAAGAACATTTGAAGATCTATACTGAAGTACAATACTGTCAGTGATAGGAAAATATCCATAAGCCTACAAGGAAGCTGTTAATAGGCCTATTATTCAAATTTATGAAACCAACCACTAATGCCAAAGATGAAGAAATTAAAGATTTTTTACCAACTTCTGCAGTCTGAAATTGATCAAACATGAAATAATAAACAATTACTGGTGATTGGAATGTGAAAGCTGGAAATAAAGAAGACTGGTAGTTGGAAAATATGCTTTGGTGATAGAAATGAGACCAGAGATCACGTGATAAAATTTTGCAACACTAACAATTTATTCATTACAAATACCTTTTTTCAACAGCATAAATGGTGACTATACATTTGGACCTCACAGAATGATATATACAGGAATCAAATTGACTACATCTGTGGAAAGAGACAATGGCAAAGCTCAATGTCATCAGTCAGAACAAGGCCAGGGGCTGACTGGGACAGACCATCAATTGCTCACATGCAAGTTCAAGTTGAAGCTGAAGAAAATTAAAACAAGTCCACAAGAGCTGAAGTATGACCTTGAGAATATCCCACCTGAATTTAGAGACCATCTCAAGAATAGATGTGATACATTGAACACTAATGACTGAAGACCGAAGACCAGAAACTGTGGAATGACATCAAGGAACTCAAACATGAAGAAAGCAAAAGGCCGTTAAAAACACGGGAAAGAAAGAAAAGACCAAAATGGATGTCAGAAAAGACTCTGAAACATGCTCTTGAACATACAGTAGCTAAAGCAAATGGAAGAAATGATGAAGTAAAAGAGCTGAACAGATTTCAAAGGGTGACTTGAGAAGACAAAGTAAAGTATTATAATGAAATGTGCAGAGGCCTGGAATTATAAGACCGAAAGGGAAGAACACACTCAGCATTTTTCAAGCTGAAAGATGGAAGAAAAATATCATGCCTCGAGTTGCAATTTTGAAGGATTCTGTGGCCAAAACATTGAACAATGCAGGAAGCATCAAAAGAAGGTGGAAGGAATTCACGAGTCATCGAATCAAAAAGAATTGGTTGATGTTCAAACATTTTAGGAGGTAGCATATGATCAAGAACCAATAGTATAGAAGGAAGGAGTCCAAGCTGCACTGAAGACATTGACGAAAGTCAAGGCTCCAGGAATTGACGGAATACCAATTGAGATGTTTCAACAAACAGATGCAAAGCTAGAGGTGCTCACTCATCTATGCCAATAAATTTGGAAGATAGCTCCTGGCCAACTGACTGGAAGAGATTCACATTTGTGCCTATTCCAAAGAAAGGTCATACAAAGCAATGCAGAAATTTGCAAACAATACCATTAATATCACACGTAAGAAAAATTTTACTAAAAGTAATTCAAAAATGACTGCAGCAGTACATCAACAGGGAACTGCCAAAAATTCAAGCCAGATTCAGAAGAGAACATGGACCAAGGGATATCATTGCTGATGTCAAATGGATCTTGGCTGAAAGCAAAGAATACCAGAAAGATGTTTACCTGTGTTTTATTGACTATACAAAGGCATTCGGCTGAGTGGATCATAACAAATTATGGATAACATTGCAAAGAATGGGAATTCCAGAGCACTTAATTGTGCTCATGAATAACCTGCACATAGACCAAAGGGCAGTCATTTGAACAGAACAAGGGGATACTGCATGGTTTAAACGTATCCTTCACTATAGTTATTCAATCTGCATGCTGAGCAAATAATCCGAGAAGCTGGACTATCTGAAGAAGAACGGGGCATCAGTATTGGAGGAAGACTCATTAACAACCTACATTATGGAGATGACACAACCTTGCTTGCTGAAAGTGAAGAGGACTTGAAGCACTTACCGATGAAGATCAAAGACCACAGCTTTCAGTACGGATTACATCTCAACATAAAGAAAACCAAAATCCTCACAACTGGACCGATAAGCAACATCATGGTAAAGATAAAAAGACTGAAGTTGTGAAGGATTTCATTTTACTTGGCTCCACAATCAACGTTCATGGAAGCAAGCAGCCAAGAAATCAAACAACATATTGCATCGGGAAAATCTGCTGAAAAACACCTCTTTAAAGTGTTAAAAAGCAAAGATGTCAGTCTGAGGACTAAGGTGGACCTGACCACAACCATGGTATTTTCAACTGCCTCATATGCATGTGAAAGCTGGGCAATGAGTAAGGAAGACTGAAGAAGAAATGATGCTTTTGAATTATGGTGTTGGAGAAGAATATTGAATTTACCATGGACTGCCAGAAGAATGAACACATCTGTCTTGGAAGAAGTACAACCAGAATGCTCTTTTGAAGTCAAGATGGCCAGACTTTGTCTCCCATACTTTGGACATGTTATCAGGAAGGAGCAGTCCCTGGAGAAGGACATCATGCTTGGTAAAGAAGAGAGTCAGTGAAAAACAGGAGGACCCTCAATGAGATCGATTAACAGAGTAGCTGCAACAATGGGCTCAAACATAGCAAGGATTGTGAGGATGGCGCAGGACCAGGCAGTGTTTCCTTCTGTTGTTTATAGGGTTGTTGTGAGTCAAAACCAACTTAATGGCACCTAACAACCACAACACTGCTGTTTGGATAATTTGTCATGTACATTATGCCATTTTATGAATGACATTTAAGAAATTAGCAGTCTTAATACAGCTAAGAAAGTAGTAAATAATAATAACAACAATATCAACTTGCTAAAAGATTTAAACAAAGTTCCTTTGCATAGAAATATAGCCCTGGTTCCAGATCATCTCTGGCTACTCCTGACCACAAACCTTGTACTCTGTCCCCTGACTTCCCATTCTGCTTTATGGCCTCTACTCCTGCTTGTTCTCTTGCCTTGGACACATGTGCCTGCCTTCATTTCCTGACAGGCTCAAGATTAGTGTTTACTATCAACTCCTCCTTCCTGATGAAAATCAAAGACCACAACCTTCAGTATAGATTATCCCTCAACATAAAACAAAAATCCTCACAACCGGACCAATAAGCAACATTATGATAAACGGAGAAAAGATTAAAGTTGTCAAGGATTTCATTTTACTTGGATCCACAATCAACACCCATGGAAGCAGCAGTCAAAAATCAAAAGATGCACTGCATTGGGCAAATCTGCTGCTAAAGGCCTCTTTAAAGTGTTGAAAAGCAAAGATGAAGACTTGAAGACTAAGGTGCGCCTGACCCAAGCCATGGTGTTCTCAATTGCCTCATATGCTTGTGAAAGCTGGGCAATGAATAAGGAAGACCAAAGAAGAATTGACGCCTTTGAATTGTGATGTCAATGAAGAATAATGAATATACCATGGACTGCCAAAAGAACAAATGAATCTGTCTTGGAAGAAGTACAACCAGAATGCTCTTAGAAGCAAGACTATGTCTCACATACTTCAGACGTGTTATCAGGAGGGACCAGTCCCTGGAGAAGGGCATCATGGTTGGTAAAGTAGAAGGTCATTTAAAAAGAGGAAGACCCTCAATGAGATGGATTGACACAGTGGCTGCAACAATGGGCTAGAACATAGCAACGATTGTGAGTATGGTGCAGAACTGGGCAGTGTTTCGTTCTGTTGTACGTAGGGTCGCTATGAGTTGGGACCGACTCGATGGCACCTAACAACAGCAATAACAACTCCTCACTAAATCCCCCATAATTCTCCCAGGCAGAGGGAATTCTACCTTCTCTAAGCTCCCATAGTATAGAATATTATAATCCCTTGGTTAAATTTGTATAATGATTCCATCACCATCTTATCAATAATTCTAGCTAAAAATTCCTGAGATATTTTTTGCCATTTCTCCTCTTTACTTATCTCCCATATCCAATTTAATTTTTCATGCCAGCATGCATTCAGCCAATATTCACTGAGTGGCTCTTATGCCTAGATATTCTGTGACTTGTGTCATTTTCACTTCTTTACTTCTCTGTGTTTGGCCACATCTCTTACAGTGAATACACTCATATTTCCCTTTCTATCCTTACTGCCTCCAAGATCCGCACTCACTTTCCAGGAATTAACAAGTACATCCATTACTTTCTTAAAATATATTTGATGTATTTTAATTTTTATAAAGTTTTTTAATTTTCATTTTCAGAAAGGTTTAGTTCTTTCTTCTTCCCTAAAAAAAAGAAATCAGAATTCCTTAGCATAGCATATAAGGCTGTTTACGATATGGCCCTAAAATATATACCTTCCAAGCTCAGCCCTAATCCAGCTCCTTGAACTCTCTACACAAGTTCACATCTTTAACCCTTGCTTACATGCTTTGTATAGACCATCCATTTAGCCCATTTGCTTATATGCACCCCTACCTGAACTGCTTTGCTTTCTCTTTCAGAATATCAAAATCTTTTTATCCTTTGAGGTCCATCTAAATGTTACCTCTTTCTTGAAGCCTTTGTCTTCATCCATAATCAGAATTAATCATTCCTTCTTTTGTGTGCTCACGTTTGTCACTTCCTCTTCTCAATTGTACTTTTCAAGCCTTATATCATGTTATTTAAAAAATAAAATGAAATATGGCTATATGCCATACCACCCACCTCTTTCCAATTCAGCATTGTGTTCATTAAAATCAGTGTTAAAAATGATTACTATGAACAACAACAATATCCTTAGTCATTCTAAAAGTTTAAAAATCAGACTTTGCAACAATTATAATAAAACAGAAAAGATAAAATGAAGTCTTTGAACTCTAAAACAATGGTTTCAGTAAAAATTAGCTTTAATTTACACAGGACTTGCTGTCCCAAAAGGGAAGAGAGCCCTCTTCCTGAGAGAGGTTCCTAACTCCAGACGTACCCCTTCTAGACCGATGGAAGATTGAAGAAGAATCGATGCCTATGAATTATGATGCTGGCGAAGAATATTGAATATACCATGGACTGCCAGAATAATGAATAAATCCGTCTTGGAAGAAGTACAGCCAGAATGCTCCTTAGAAGCAAGGATGATGAGACTTCGTCTCATGAACTTTGGACATGTTATCAGTCGGCATCAGTCCCCGGAGAAGGACATCATGCTTGGTAAAGTAGAGGGTCATCGAAAAAGAGGAAGATCCTCAATGAGATGGATTGACACAGTGGCTGCAACAATGGCCTCAAGCATAGGGACAATTGTGAGGATGGCGCAGGACCAGGCAATGTTTTGCTCTGTTGTACACGGAATCGCTATGAGTTGAAACTGAGTCCACGGCACCCAACAACAACAGATAGATAAAGATAGAAACAGAGAGATACACATATATACTTTCATGCATACACTGTATATGTATATTTTTATGTATGTATGTACATTATATATGTTGTTGTTGTTTGGTTGCCATTGAGTCAATTCTGACTCATGGCGACCACATGTGTGCAAAGTAGAACTGCTCCATAGGGTTTTCAAGACTGTGACGTTTCAGAAGCAGACCACCAGGCCTGTCTTCCAAGGCAGCTCTGGGTGGGTTCGAACTACTTTTAGCTAGTAGTTAAGCACTTAATCGTTTGCAGCACCAAGGATTCCTTACATTTTTATATTCTATGTATATATTATATGTATGTGTGTATGACTTATATGGTTCTTTGATCTGTGTGACTATGTATATATATAGAACATCTAGACATAATACTTAATGTATATATGTATATTATAAAATTTTGTGTATATGCGTATCATAAAATTCTAATGGTATTTCTTTTAAATACATATATAATGTGTATGTGCATATATATGTATGTATGTATATATACACACATTATATACATTGACTGTTATGCCTAGATATTCCATACACACACACACACAGACACAAATTTAAGAGCCATATAAATCATCCCCCTCTAGAAAACCCAGGCCCATTGCAGCTCATTCTGATTAATAGAATCAAACAGTAAATGGGAGGATGAGAAGAAAGATTATTGACTTCAGGGCACCATAACTAAATATCTGGCTCTGGTGACAAGCTGAGCAAGCCAGAGTAGTGCTGCTACCCATTTAAGCGAGGAGAGTTAAATATGTCATCTTCTATCATCCTTTGATGATAGTTAAACTGAGATGACAGCCTGTTAATGTCCACAACCTCTTTGATCCTATGGCAAAGTGCAAAGAATAAATGCGAGAAAAGGAATCCTACCTTATTGCTTCTGGGGGTTAAATTTAATTGAATAAATATGTTCAAATAAATAAATGGAAAATTCTTCTGAAGTAATTAGTTGCATCCCACCGTCTCCCCTCAGACTCTTCAGAGTAGAAAAAACCAAACTCGTTGCTGTGGAGTGGATAGTAGAGTAATTGTAAATACAATCACTCCTTTCTTACGCTGATGCTGGAATAATTGTTAGTATCAGGGTGCTTTGATTAAAGTATGTTTGATTTACTCTTAACTGGTATTTACAATTTAGAATAAGAGAATGGCACATTTAATTTACCTAGACAGAAGAGATTTGTGACTTTTATGTCCTGTCCATGTCTTCACAAATTAAAGTAAGTACAAAGCTTTCTGCAACTGCCCTTGAATAAGTAGTGTATCCACACTTCCTAAAATATATTTCTCTTACCATTAAATTGGAGTATTCTAGTCCATTTTTTCCCAACATCTAATGTATCAAACAAATAGTAAATAGTAACAGTTACGAGAACAACCATGTCAATACTAATTACCAATGATTTGCAGGAGTGCAGGGATAAGAGGGATAAACAAGATGGAGACAAAATATACTGAGTGACATTCGAGAATTCACAAAGACATGCTGTGTGAACAATTTTAAGAAATGTGTTTTACTCAGATATGCTCTCTTCTTTGAAATCATTCTTTGAATGGCTCTCTCTTTGGACTTTTTCAGGATAATTTAGCTAGAAAGCAATATCAAGAGAGGTGACAATTTGTGATTTATTGCTTATGGTGCAAAGAAGGCAAAACAGAAAGAAAAGTTGTTTATACCAGCTATGGAAAGCAATTCACAAAGGATTTCCCAAACTTCTCATCTGAGTTACATATTTAAGTAGGGCTACAAAGGGGTTTCTGGACTGAATTTGGATTTTAAAATTCTAATTGTATTTCTTTAGAATTTAAAGTAAAGTTCTCATGTTAGCCTTTTATCTTCTCAGAGTTAAATGTTAAGGACATATCTCCAATTCAAGTAAGGGCAATTTTGAAAATTTGAACCAAATAAAATTATACACCAAAATATTAACAATGATTATCTTTGGGTGGTGAGCTAATTGGAGAGTTTATATTTCTTTCAACCTGTACTTTTTCTTTCTAATTTTTTCTGTATTAAACATGGATCAAGTTTGCAATAAAAAGCTAAACATGTTCAAATAAGTTAGTTCAAATAAGTTTATAAAAGAAAATTATGAACACCTTGTAAAAATTCCTCATTGGATTCCTTAAAATTGTCAGCTTCTGCTCATTATTTAGTATACGAATCATCTTTGTGAAAGTTGTTTTTTATACTAACTTTGCAAGGTCACATTATTTGCTATAGAAAACAAGGCATAGGAGCTATTTGAGATATGGGGCTTAGACATATATGTACCTTGAGTTGGGCAAAATGAAGGTAATTTTCAAATAAAAGCAAACTAATGACTTGAAAGCAGCTTTAAATCCCACGGTGTTTCTCCACTGTGCCCAGAATGAAATTAACCAGTCTTTACAAGTGCCCTCAGATTGTATCGTAATAATCATAACAAAAACAGGTGCTAACATTTCATTGAATGCTGTGTTTCAGGTGTTGTGATAAGGGGTTTGCAAGAATTAAATCATTTGGTCTTGAAAACAATCCTCTGCAGTAGGTATTATTATTATCCCCACTTTGTCAGGTACAGAAACCCTGGTGGTGTAGTGGTTAAGTGCTATGGCTGCTAACCAAAAGGTCAGCAGTTCAAATCCACCAGGTGCTCCTTGGAAACTCTGTGGGGCAGTTCTATGTTGTCTATAGGGTCACTGGGAGTCGGAATTGAATCAACTGCAACAGGTTTGGTTTTTGGTTTGTCAGGTACAGAGATTCATGTCAGAGAGATCAGGTGTCCCCATGCCATTTGTCTGCCAGGATGAGGTTACCATGGTTCAGTCAAGGTTTTTATTCACTCTATGATTTGGCCAACTCTGGACCATGATTACCAATAGAGGAATGACAAGTGGGCTGTTAGAAATATTTTCTATGAAAAAAAAAAAAAACATTGCTAATAGACACATTTACTAGTACCCGAATATTATATTTAAAATCCAGAATGTGATGAAAATACTTGGGACCAACAGACTATTGATCTTGTCAATTTATTAATGCTGCTGTTTTTGTTAGGGGCCATCTAGTCGATTTTCCACTCATAGGACCCCATATGACAAAGTAGAACTGCCCCATAGGGTTTTCTAGGCTGTTATCTTTATGGCAGCAGATCATCAGATCTTGCTCTCATGGACTCACTGGGTGGATTGGCACTGTTAACTTTTAGGTTAGTAGCTGAGCGCTTAATCATTGTGCTACCAGGGCTCCTATTATTAAAATAGGAATATGTAAAATTCCACACAGTATAGTTCGCAAATCACTTCCCTAAGTATTATCCCATTTCCTCCTCTCACCCACTGCATGAGATAGGAATTATTTTACAGATGAAAAAACTGAAATTTACAGATTACATGATTTCCCAAAGGTCATACAACAAAAAAGGAGAGTTTATACTCAAATCCACATTCTTTTGAATTCTGTTGGTGCTCTTTTCACTCTCTTAAGTTTTAGTGTTAACATTTCCCTCTAATTTGCTATATTATTATGTCACCAAGGAACAAAAGAATTACAGTTTGGGAAAGAAATAATAGTGCTCATTAGATTGCTCTACTTGTCAAAAATGAGCCAATGGCATCAAAGAGGAATCACAATCAAGCAGATGTCGCCTTCTCTACTCTCCCATCTATCCAAGTCCCCAGAGGGTTTTGCAAACTGGAGAAGTCACACAAACGCCCACTGATCTTGGAAGAGGCGAAGTTGCCCAGGGCCGCTCCTCCTCACATACTGAGCCAAGCACAGCATCTGCAATGGGAAAATTTAATTACCTTTCTATGCCATGCATAGTTTTGGAATAAAAGCTGTGACATCTTCAGGCTAAAGCTCCAATGATGCATTTCAATCACTGATTGCAGGTTTCCTCTTTTTCTGTTGGGCCTGTACCTTCAGTCTGAAGCTAACCACCAAAGAAATCCATTTGGGGAATAGCTGGACAGCAGTGAAGCGGAGAGTGAGGCTGGAGTGACAGTTCAGCAGCTCTCTCGCAGCAATCTCTCTGGAAGGGCTTTACTGCCTCAGGTCAAAGCCTGTTGCAAATTCAGGTCACCAGAGCCTCCTAAGTGCCAGTTGGAGCAAGCTCTGAGTTTTTGCATGTGTCACTCACAAAGTAGCTACAACGAAGTACAGACAAAGATTTCATTAGTTCTCGCCAACTATGTGTGATGAATTCACAGACACCAGAAAATGCACTTTTATAACAGGTCGAAGTTGAAGATATAAAATAAATACAGCAAGTGCCCTAAGAAATTTTAAAGACACTACAAAAAGAAATTGTCCCAACTCCTTACTAGATCATATAAGACCTTTCCTAATGTGAATCTTGTCTACTTTTCTAACCTCTTTGCCCGACACTCCTAGACTTCACACTCTAGCTAAATGAACATTCTTTCAGTTTCCATTTTCTTTCTTGTCACTTCCTTTGCACAACTTACACAACTTCTGAAATGCAAATAGATCTTATGAGTTAGCTCCCTTATGGAACTTTCATTTATAGAGCTACCATTTTCCATCCCGGAGAGGAAATTCCCTATCTTCCTCTCTGCTTCCGGACCTCCTAGAGTGAACTAACTTACTGTACTTGTCACAGGACATCTTCATCATTCTTTCACATATTTGTAAACATTCCACTAAATAATAAGTACCACTAAATGATAAGTGCCTTACCCATGTCCTATCCATCTTTATAACTCCAAGGCCTAAAAATATGCTTGGCATTAAATGCAGCTGGTTGAAATGAAACAATGAGTAAATAATCACATACACACAATGCCATGTATCATTTTAGTGGTTAAAAGTACAGATCTGAAGCCAAAACTGCATAGATTAAAAAAATAGCTCCATTACTTAGTAGCTCTGTGATCTTAGATGAGTTATTTAAACTCTCTGTGCCTGAGTTTTCTCATCTGTAAAATAAGTTGTGTGATTTCAATGTATTAATAAATAGAAAAGTACTTAAAATATTTGTAACTTCTTAACTAATATTAGCTATCATCATTAGCAGCAGCCTTTTCACTATCATTATTATCCTCATATTCCCATTACATGGCAGTGTATCACAGTGGTCAAGATTTTCAATTATGTCGTTACACAGGCCTGGATTCAAATCACAGCTCCTCCGTTTACTAGTTGTATGATCTTGGACAACTCACTTAAGTTATCTCTACCTTGGCTTCTTGTTTGTGGAATAGGGATAATAGTGCCTCAGTCAGAAAATTTTGGAAGTTACAGTTAAATTATGCATGTAATAAACATAGAGGCTGGAACATAGTAAAAACTCTTTGCCATCGAGTCCATTCTGACTCATAGAGACCCTATAGGACAGAGTAGAACTGCCCCCATAGGATTTCCAAGGATTGGCTGGTGGATTCGAACTGCTGACCTTTTTGGTTAGCAGCTGTAGCTCTTAACCATGGCGCCAACATGGTAAGTGTGCCACTAAAAAAAAAAAAAAAACACCCGTCGCCATTGAGTTGATTACAACTCATACCTATGCTATAGGACAGAGTAGAACTGCCCCACAGGGTTTCCAAGGAGCAGCTAGTAGCAGCTAGTAGCTCTTAACCACTGCACCATCAGGGCTCCAAGCGTGCCATAAAGGTAAGCTATTCATGACTATGGTTTTTGATCTTATATCCGTATCAGTATAAATGCTGTTGGGTAATGACCCAAGATAGGCCCCCTCACCCACCTGGCACTAGTATTTGTGCCTCATTAGCCCTGGGAAGGCAGAAGAAAGTCATTAAAGAAGTAGCAAATCTGTTACATTTTGGATATAAACCAAGATAACTTTATGCCCCAGGGTTCTAGTTCTCCAGAAAATAGGATAAGCCATTTGCTGTTTTTGAACAGCTTAGAACATAATTCCAGCCAGTCCTTGGTCTGTTTGCCCTCAGATACGTTTCCAAACTTCCCTCCTGTGTTCTGTATAACATCATGCAATGGGAGGCACTGGCAAAAGATTAGAGCATGAGGGAAGGGAGAAGCCAGGGTATTTCTCCTCCTCCCTGCCTCTCAGGGAAACTTCGTGTCTTCTTCATGGTTCCATCTCCCACTAGAGAGGCCCATCCTTGTCTCTGCCATTTGCAGGGCACACTGGCTTCTGGTCACCAGGTAGTAGCACCCCATCCCTTTGTCCTTCCAGCCCAGGGTAATAGTAGCTTCCTGTTGTTGCTAATTTCAGAGGTTCCTCACAGTTCCTTATATAGCTCTCAGCTCATTGCATCTCCCTTGTAACCAATTCCCTCATTAGTTAACCTGTGTTTTCTGTTTTCCTAGTTAGACCCTGATTGACCCAGTGATTTTCTTTATCCCTTCTCTCTCTGCATTTCATTCCATTGGTTTACAGAGTGCCTCCCGTCACATATACATATATACATACATATTCATAAATACCCATGCATTTCAGGTGCTGTTTCCTGTTTTAAAGAAACAAAGGCAAGCAGATCCGTGGTCTGGAATGAGCTGGTCATGTGGCTTGATTCTGAAGTGGCTTTATCATCTAATGCAGTGGTTATCATCTGGGAGATAGTTTGCATTCTCTCCTCCTGCCCCCAGACTTTTTTTGAAGGCTTTTGTTTTTTGTTTTTTTTATGGTTACAACTAGGGTAGGGGGTGCTAGTGGTATCTAGTGAGTAGAGGCCAGGGATGTGGCTAAATATCCTACAAAGCACAAGACAGCCCTCCCACAAAAAAAGAATTATCCAGCCCAAAGTGTCAATAGTACTGCTGTTGAAAACCCCTGGTGGAATAACACAAAACTCAACACTTTTGCACTGCTGGACACTTGCTGTAGCTTCTGAGCTAATACAGGTCAAAGATAGACTCCTTAGGACCCAGAGCTGTTGATGGGTTTAATCATGTTGTTGAGATTCTTGCCTATAGTCATCATTTGCAATATAGCATTCATATTAATTGATTTGCATAAACTTTGAATTTCACTACAGAATTCTTTGTTTTGTATATGCATACCCTTGATCTCCTGGGAGAACAAAGGAGTAAAGTGTATCAAGGAGCCCTGGTGACTCAGTGGTTAAGCACTCAGCTGCTAATCAAAAGGTCAGAGGTTTGAAGCCACCAACTGCTCTGCAGGAGAAAGATGTGGCAGTCCACTTCCATAAAGATTACAGCCTTGGAAACCCTATGGGGCAGTTCTACTCTGTTCTATAGGGTCGCTATGAGTCGGAATCAACCGGACGGCACTGGGTTTTAAAGTGCGTCAAAAGATACAGTGGATTTTCAGTTAGGAAGTTTTGCAATAAAAAAAAAAAAAATTACCACTTGATTTTCTCAGTCAACCTGCACAACAAATGATAAATTTTTCATAAGATACTAAAAAATAAATGAATAAATACCAGAATATTTGTAACAATTTCTCTCAAGGCAACTAGGTATTCCTAAATACTTCTAGCTGTGAGGTCTTTGATAACCACTTTACCAGGTAAGATCTCAATTTCCTCATGTCTGAAATGAGGAAGATGAGCTAGTTGAAAGCTCCCTTCCTGTCCTAAATGCTTATTCAATTACTTATGTTCAGTACTTAGGTAACATTTTTCTATATTGCATTCAATACGCAAGCCCTAGTACACAAAAGGAAAACCCGTTTTTGACATGGAGTCGATTCTGATTCATGGCGGCACCGTGTGTGTCAGAACAGAACTGTGCTCCACAGGGTTTTCAATGGCTGATTTTTTGGACGTAGATGCCCAGGCCTTGCTTCCGAGGTGCCTCTGGGTAGACTCAAATCCCTAACCTTTCAGTTAGTAGCCGAGAATGTTAACCGTTTACACCACCCAGGGACTCCTCACAAAAGGAAAGCATGGAATATTGCTAGACTCGTGTTCTATCTTCCTAATCCTCTTAAAAGAAGTATAAGCTTACTCTGCGATGTGACAAAGGGCAAATCGGTCATAAACAGACCCATCTCACCCATGTTCTCTTTCTGACAGCTTGGAGAATGGACATTTGCCATGTTGCAGAGACTGAGTTTAAAAAAACACAGACTTCAGCAATTACCTGGGGATTTTCTCTTTCTTGTCCACAAAGAAGAAATATATATATATGTATATATATATTTATATAAATCTAGTCCCATTCCAAAAATAACAGGCAAAAGAGACATGGGCAACTATGTTCTCCTGCATGTAAAAGGAGGCTGGTTTTGTTTTCTTTCTTTAAGAATAAGCTTTTCCTTAGAAGGAAAAGCCTCGGGGAAGCCTTCCCTTTACTGGTTGAAGCCTCTGAAAACAGCTGCTGACAGACGTTTCAGCCTCGCAGCGAGAGTCCCACAGGTAACCACCTTCCTTGATGCTCCCACCTCCATTCCCTGCTCTCAGTGGATCTTGCCTGTCTACTTCGATAATAATCTCAGTGGGCAGATATTATGTCTTAATTCTGTTCTCCTTGTAGCCTCTACCACATCACCTGTTCACAATTAAATGTTAAATCATAAGCTAGCTGAAGGTGAAACCCTAACCCTTTTGTCCTTTTTGATGAGCTGCTGCAATTCCCACAGATTTTATTACCAAAACATACGTGTTCCCAAATAATCTTTGCCCTCTTGGTTGAGCTCTGTGAGGCTCTGGTAGGGAGGAGGTACAACCAGTACTTGAGCAAAGTTCCTGTGATGGCTCAAAGAAAAAGAGGAAGAGGAAAAACGTTAACTTTTTTCTGGCATTGTTAATAAGATCATTCAGTCCCTGTCACCTTCAAAAAGCAGAAGACACATTTCCTTCTCTGACTCCTCTTTCTGTTCCATCTCCTCCTCCGTCACCATCCTTCTCTATATCTAAAGATGAAGGTTAATATTAAGCATCACATTAACGGTTGTCAAATCAATCATGATTTCCTCTGAGTTATGTTACACAGAAGCAACATGCTTTATCAGAAATCAAAGAAAGGCCAGTGCCAAAAGTGGATGAGCTAATGTAAAATCACTTACATGAGCTCTGTGGAGACAGAAACCTGTTTAATATTTAA
Organism: Trichechus manatus latirostris; assembly: GCF_000243295.1. Taxonomy (NCBI): domain Eukaryota; kingdom Metazoa; phylum Chordata; class Mammalia; order Sirenia; family Trichechidae; genus Trichechus; species Trichechus manatus. The sequence goes on from NW_004443953.1 coordinate 25,573,643, forward strand.
TGTCGTCATTAACCTAAGAATGAGAGGTAGAGAGTAATGGAAGGTCTGCTCCCTTTACCTACGGGACAGGGTACTGAAGTGAGCTGTCTCTTCTGGGATAAGATTCACACGTGTCTAAAATCCATAAAGTGGGTCACAGGTGAAGGGAATTGGAAAAGTCTGAAAACTCCCAGATGTATTATTTTAAGAGGAGAGTTGTGCTTGGTAGTCACGCCTGAAGTTCACCACACTGCAGGAACCAGAGGCCATGTCAACTGAATTGCTCAATTAGTTTGTTATGGCAACAGACATTCTATCCCCGACACATATGTTCAAACCACAGCAAATAATCGATTATTGAAGGAGATTTTCTCCAAGAAGCATTAAGCCATCAGGATATTGAAAGGTTTGTTTTTGTCTCTATTTAGATTTGGTTATTATAGGAGTTTGTCTGCTTGACAACCACCCGGAGTTATTCCAGAGAGTCAGAGGTCAAAATCAATTGAAAATGAAAAGAGGAAAAAAAAAAAACAATAATTGTGTCATAATGAAGGCCATCTGAAAAAGAACTTTTTCTACCTGTTATAATAGGTATAATATTATGATGTTGTAGGGAACATTCTATTTACACAGCATGAATGCCAGCATATTGTGTACCTACACTTTTAAACAAGTTCACCCTAAGCAACAAATGCCATCATAATTTCTTTGCTTTAGCTATAGCATTGCTTCCTGATATGATACCACATATACTAAAGCTATACTCACTGTTTTTTTTTTTAATTGTATTTTTTTCCATCATATATTATGTTCTTTGGTGTAAATTTCTAGGGGTCTCTGAGAGTCCACCAAGGAAGCTAATTATGATATTTTCACGCACATAAAACACTTCCATCTCTACTGTTCACTATAAGTTTAAATCTAAACCTTCTCACCCTCTGCAGTTTTTAAATTACTCTTTCATGAAAATAAGTGATTTCTGAATCTGGGTAGAAGCTCCAGGTAGGCTGTATAACAGAGATCTTCACAGTGGAAAGAAAGCTCTACAGACAGAGTTATCAGGGCTATCTGGCCCAGTGCAGTATTGACCAGGCTTTTACGTCTACAAAATCTTTTTGAATTGGGGACACTTTATTGTGTGGTTTTTTAAATTAACCTTGTTCAAGGAACACTTTATTCCATAAAAGTCAATTTGATTGAGAAGGGCAACTGCAATAATAAACAACTGTTTTCATCTGCCATTTTGTTTTTTTTTGGTTGAAATCAACAAATACCTTTAAAAAAATGGTCTCAGCTGGTTTATCTGAATTATTTGAAATAGGTGAGTTTGAAAGGGTCTATAATTACAAATAAAGAATTGAATTTAAAAAATAGGATACTTTTAGTTTTCACAGAACTTATTAGTAGAATTGGATATTGCCTGGCCTTAAGACTTCTTCAGAAAAACACAAAGAATGAGGCAAGCAAGAACTTATTTGCAACAGACTCCTTTAAAATATTTATAAATTGAATTATATATACTTTCTTCACTTTCTCCCACCTCTCTTTAAAAATAGACTGTTGTTCAAAATGAAAAGCGACAAGAGCATCTAGCAGCAAAGACTCACTTAAACCATCCATTTCATTATCACAGAACGTAAAATATTGCACAGGCTTTACCCTAGATTTTCTGCCTCTAGGAATTTATCCTAAAGAAGAAGGTAAAAAATATGCAAATTTATATGTAAAAAGATGTTTATTACAAGATTGTTCATAATGGTGAAAATCTGAAAGCAGTGTAAATATGCAATCACAAGGGTTTGATTGAATGGTGCAATATAGATATATTGAAATACTATGAGACCAACATATACAAATAAAAAAATATTTGATGGTATGCTGCACAAACTATTAACTGTGTCTGAAACATTTTTTAAACTTTTTCTCCCTCTTTCACTCTCTCTCCAACACATCCTTGACCTAGCCACTTAATTCACTCATCTCAAGGAAGGCATATGTAGCACCATAATCTTAAATATGAAAAGACAGACAAGAAGATCAGCCATTTGAGGAAATATATTAATATAAAACCAGTTTTAAAAAAATATAGAAAAAATACTGAGGAATTAGAGACATTGCAGGAAGGGAAAAAAAAAACTATCATTATTAAAATTACAAGAATATCCTCAGAGAGATAATAGAAGTATTTCATTCATAAAAAAAGAACAGGAGGATATCAAAAATGAATATTCAGAGAACATAAAAGGACTTTTAGAAATTACAAATAAAAGTATTTTAAAAAATCAATAGGACACTTTGAAGATAAAGTTAAGGAAATCTCCCAGAAAAAAGAAAAGAAAGGACAAATAGAAGAAAAGAGCATGAAGTATTAATCTAAGAAATCAAACATGCAATTAATAGGCATTCCAGAAACAAAGGTAAAACATAATGAAACTATCAAAGAAATAACTTAAGAAAATTTTCCTGAATTGAGAACTATACATTAAAAGAATCCCTCAAGTTCTCAGTAAAATGGATGGAATGAAATAATACCAAAGGACATCATCATGAAATTCCAAAGCAGTGGGGACAAATCTTTCCAGAAGGGACAAAAAAACAGTTTACATAAAAAGAATAGTATTTTTCCACAACAGCTCTGGAAGCTAGAAAGTAACAGAGTGGTGCCTTCAAAATTCTAAGGGAAAATTATTTCCAGTTTAAAATACCAAGCTAACATCAAGTAGAAGAGGGGAGAATAAACACTTTTTCCAATAATTAATTTTCAAAAAAAATCTCTTTGAAGAATTCACTGAAGGAACTACTCCAACAAAAGCAGAGAGTAAACTAAGAAAAAGGAAGACATGGAACCAGGAAACAGGAGATTCAACAACACAAGTGAAAAGCCATGAGAATCCCCAGCATGATAAAAATCAGAACCAAACCCATTGCCATCAAGTTGATTCCAACTCATAGCGACACTGTAGATGACACCTGGGTAGCAAGGCTACATAGAAACCAATCCAGAATGGAACAATAAGTTAAGAGACTCTAAAAGAATGTTTCTTAGAATAAAAATAATAAACTGTCATCTTATTTGTTTGATGGTATTTGCAGAAACCTTCAGTTCTGTCATTGAATTTGGACATGATTTGGTGTTACACAGAAATCCAAAACTGAACATTTTTCAAGTGGAAGGAAATTATTAACTCCTGGGTAGAAAATATATCGCTCAAGATAGAAACTGTAAACCTAGTTTAATATGCATCTCAGTTGTGAAAAATCTTTGCATTTTCATAACAAAGTAACTACTGAATATTAATTAATATAAGTTGTGATATATCTATACTGGGAGGATAAGAGAGGGGAAGAAAATACATATATGTGCGGAGAGAAAGGTAAGACAGCTAAATCCTTACTTTCCATAGTAAGAAGTCAAACCATAACTTCCAAAATAAAAAATAGGCAAGTTTTTTAGTAATTTGAGGATAAATTACAAAAGTAGCAGACAAAAGTATTAAAAATTACTATCTTTGGTATTTGTAAATTAGTGATAAGAAGGGTGGAAGAGAAGATAACTACCTATCTTTCAACAAGCATTTACTGACAGAGTATTATATGCCAGGCATTATGTCATGCTAGAAATGCAAAGATAATAAATCCTGGGTTGCAATCTCTGCCCATTACTGGTGTTTGATGTTGGATAAGTTATCTAACTATGTATGTGCTCCAGTTTCTGCACATGAAGAAATAGGAGGGCTAAGTGTTATAATATAAATAAAGCACTTCAAGCTAAGGAAGTAATAGTAGTAGTCTACTAAAGACTGGTATTGCCATTTTGCATCAGATAAACATATGGTCTACTCTGCCAGGAATGACAAATTGAAGAGAAATGGCGTTGCATTCATTTTCAAAAAGAACATTTCAAGATCTATCCTGAAGTACAACTTGTCAATGATAGGATAATACCCACATGCCTAGAAGGAAGACCAGTTAACATGACTACTATTCAAATTTGCGCACCAACCACTAAGGCCAAAGATGAAGAAATTGAAGATTTTTACCAACTTCTGCAGTCTGAAATTGATTGAACAGGTGATCAGGATGTACTGATAATTACTGGTGATTGCAGTGCAAAAGTTGGAAACAAAGAAGAAGGATTGGTACTTGGAAAATATGGCTTTGGTGATAGAAATGATGCTGGAGATCTAATGATAGAATAGAATTTTGCAAGACCAACCATTTATTCATTGCAAATACCTTTTTTAAACAAAATAAATGGCGACTATACACATGGACCTCGCCGATGGAATACACAGGAATCGAATTGACTACATATGAGGAAAGAGAAGATGGGAAAGCTCAATATTACCAGTCAGAACAAGGCCAGGAGCTGACTGTGAAACAGAGCATCAATTGCTCCGGTGCAAGTTCAAGTTGCAGCTGAAGAAAATTGAACAAGTCCATGAGAGCCAAGGCACTATGTTGAGTATATCTCACCTAAATTTAGAGACCATCTCAAGAAAAGATGTGATGCATTGAACACTAATGACTGAAGTTAAGACAAGCTGTGGAAAGATATCAACTATGTCATACAAGAAGAAATCAAGCGGTCATTAAAAAGACAGGAAAGAAAGAAAGACCAAAATGAAAGTCAGAAGAGACTCTGAAACTTGCTCTTGAACGTCCCAGTAGCTAAAGGGAAAGGAAGAAATAATGAAGTAAAAGAGCTAAACAGAAGATTTCAAAGGGCAGCTCGCAAAGACAAAGTATTATAATGAAATGTGCAAAGACTTGCAGTTAGAAAAACAAAAAGGAAGAACATGCTCAGTATTTCTCAAGCTAAAAGAACTAAAGAAAAAATTCAAGCCTTGAGTCACAGTATTCAGGATTCTACGGGGAAAATGGAAGCGGCAGTCAAGAAATCAAATATCGTATAGCATTGGGCAAATCTGCTGAAAAAGACCTCTTCAAAGTGTTAAAAAGCAAAAATGCCACTTTAAGTACTAAGGTGTGCCTGACCCAAGCCATGGTGTTTTCAATCGCCTCATATGCATGTGAAAGCTGGACAATGAATAAGGAAGACTGAAGAAGAATAGATGTCTTTCAATTATGGTGTTGGGGAAGAATATTGAATATACCATGGGCTACCAGGAGAATGAACAAATCTGTCTTGGAAGAAGTACAACCAGAATGCTCCTTGGAAGCAAAGATGGCGAGATTTCATCTCATGAACTTTGGACATGTTATCAGGAGGGAACAGTCCTCTGGAGAAGGACATCATGCTTGGTAAAGTGGAAGGTCAACAAAAAACAGGAAGAACCTCAATGAGATGGATTGACACAGTGGCTGCAGCAATGGGTTCAAGCATAACAACGATTATGAGGATGGCTCATGACCGGGCAGTGTTTTGTTCTGTTATATAAAGGGTCTCTATGAGTCAGAACTGACTCGAAGGCATCTAACAACGACAACAGGGAAAATATTAAATGACAATGAAAGCATCAAAAGAAGATGGAAGGGATACACAGAGTCACTGTACCAAAAAGAATTGGTCGACATTCAACCATTTCAGGAAATAGTGTATGATCAAGAACTGATGGTATTGAAGGAAGGAGTCCAAGCTGCACTGAAGGCATTGGTGAAAAAAAAGGCTCCAGGAATTGATGGAATACCAACTGAGATGTTTCAAAATACTGAAGCAACACTAGAAGCGCTCACTCCGTCTATGCTGCAAGACAGCTACCTGGCCAACTGACTGGAAGAGATCCATATTTATGCCTATTCCAAAGAAAGGTGATCCAACCGAATGCAGAAATTATCGAACAATATCATTAGCATCACACAAATAAAATTTTGATGAAGATCATTCGAAAGAGGTTGCAGCAGTACATGGACAGGGAACTGCCAGAAATTCAAGCCAGATTCAGAAGAGGATGTGGAATGAGAGATATCACTGCTGATGTCAGATGGATC
>NW_004443953.1:25579673-25606751 GCF_000243295.1 Trichechus manatus latirostris
GTTTACCTGTGTTTTATTGACTATGCAAAGGCATTTGACTGTGTGGATCATAACAAATTATGGATAACATTGTGAAGAATGGGAATTCCAGAACACTTATTTGTGCTCATGAGGAGCCTGTACATAGATCAAGAGGCAGTCTTTTGAACAGAACAAGGGGATACCACGTGGTTTAAAGTCAGGAAAAGTGTGTGTCAGAGTTGTATCCTTTCACCATACTTATTCAATCTGTATGCTGAGCAAATCTGAGAAGCTGGACTATATGAAGAAGAACGGGACATCAGGATTGGAGGAAGACTCATGAACAACCTGCGTTATACAGATGACACAACCTTGCTTGCTGAAAGTGAAGAGGACTTGAAGCACTTATTGATGAAGATCAAAGACTACAGCCTTCAGAATGAATTACACCTCAATATAAAGAAAACAAAAATCCCCACAACTGGACCAATAAGCAACATCATGATAAATGGAGAAGAGACTGAAGTTGTCAGGGATTTCATTTTACTTGGATCCACAACCAACAGCCATGGAAGCAGCAGTCAAGAAATCAGATGACTCATTGTATTGGGCAAATCTGCTACAAAAGAACTCTTTAAAGTGTTAAAAGCAAAGATGTCACTTTAAGGACTAAGGTGTGCCTGACCCAAGCCATAGTATTTTCAGTTGCCTCATATGCATATAAAAGATGGACAATGAATAAGGAAGACTGAAGAAGAATTGATGCCTTTGAATTATGATGTTGGCGAAGAATATTGAATGTACTATGGAGAACCAAAAGAATGAATAAATCTGTCTTGGAAGAAGTACAGCCAGAATGCTCCTTAGAAGCAAGAATGGTGAGACTATACCTAACATACTTTGGACATGTTATCAGGAGGGGCCAGTGCCTGGAAAACGACATCATGCTTTGTAAAGTGGAGGGTCAGTGAAAAAGAGGAAGACCCTCAATGAGATGGATTGACACAGTGGCTACAACAATGGGCTCAAGCATAACAATGACTGTGAGGATGGCACAGGACCAGGCAGTGTTTCCTTCTGCTGTACATAGGGTCACTATGAGTTGGAACCGACTTGACAGCACCTAACAACACCAATCACTAAGGAGACACAGAATCATAATAACAGCTTCAATATAAGTTGATCTTTGTTACTCTGAAATTATATACCTAATATAGTGAAGGCAAAGAGAAATATCCCCTTAAACCTACAAGGGTTCTATAGTTTCTGTTGTTGTTAGTTGCCCTCCAGTGGATAATTATTGTCCATGAAAAGATAAGGTCTCCAGGAATGTCAAGCCCTAGTAACAGTAGACCTGAACTAGATAAATTTCCAAGTTTTCTTCAAACTTTGTAAGAATACATTGTGAAAATACATCTCATTAGGTGTAGAAACAGCTAGTTTCTTTAGGTAATTTATTTAGAAAGTTATTGATTGTATTTTACTAATACTTTTTAATTCTTTCTTTTAAAAAAAGTATTTATTTTGAGCTTAGATAGATAGAGATAGATAGCGGCAATCTAGTCTACTCATGATGATCCTATGTACAAGAGAACAAAAGGTTGCACAATCTCACAATCACTGACAAGTTCAAATCCATTATGAGGCTACTGTGCCAATTCCTCTCACTGAGAGTCTCCTTCGCCTTTGTTGACCCTCTGCTTGGCCAAACATTATGTCTTCCTCTAGTGATTGATCCCTCCCGATAATGGGTCCAAAGCAAGCAAGCCATACAATGTTCTATTGTGATCCGTAAGGTTTTCACTAGCTAATTTTTGGAAGCAGATCACTAGACCTTTCCTCCTACTCTTTTGTAGTCTGGAAGCTCCACTGAAACCTGTCTACTATGGGTGACCACGACCCTGCTAATATTTGAAAACCAGTATCATAGCATCATAGCAACATGCAAGCTACCACAGGACAACAAAATGACAGATGGGTTTTTGAAGTTATTTCTATATAAAAAACAGTCTGTGTTAGACCTTCAAATGAGTTTCAAGAAAGACCGGGCATGGAGACTGCCCTTGAGAACTTTATTAAGATTAGAATAAGTTTCTAAAACTATCTATGAAAGAGATTATGAATATTAAGACTGCCCTATAAACATTGTAAGAGATAACCTATGTTATTAATTGTTGAAAATCAAGAGGTAAAAAGAATGGTTGAAAGAATTATTGATGTCCTTACTGGAAAAGAGCCTAAGTAGAGCTAATTTCAATTCTCTGAAATCACCTGTCACATGGCAGAGGAAATAAACAGAGCACCAAACTGGGAGCACTGGGGTGTGGGGGATGTTATAGGGAGAGGGATGTTGGCTCATAATAATAAAGACTATATAAATGTGGAAAGGAGCTCTGGTGGTGCAGTGTTTAAGCTCTTGGCTGCTAACAGGAAGGTCAGTGGTTCCAACCCACCAGCTGCTCTGTGAGAGAAAGATGTGGCATTATGCTACCATAAAGATTACAGCCTTGTAAACTCTATGGGGCAGTTCTACTCTGTACAGGGTTTCTATGAGTCACAATCAACTTGACGGCAGTGGGTATATAAATGTGGAATGGCTGCCCCTTGAAGAAATAAGAACCATCGTGTTGAAAGTGTTCAATACAATTGAAAAAACATTTTCAAAAATGTTGTAGAGAGGAATCTTGCTCAGGGAGTGAGGTTTCAGACTAAGTGAACTCCAAGACTCTATTCTTCTGTAGGATTCCATTTATGTTACAGATCACAAGCACAGCGAAAGCTCAAAGAACAAAGAGAATCCCTTCAAGTGGTCAGCTTAACAAAAAGAAAACAATCCTTCCAGTTATTGTTATACCATAGGGGAATAAAAAAGAGGAAATGAATCAAACAGGCAGGCATGCCAGCACATACCCATGTGAACTGTTAGAATATCTCCTTTTATATCTAATTGCTCCAGGAATCTACCAATGCAGCCATATTAAATTATAATGCGAACAGGTTGTCTTCTTACCCCTGAGGAAAATACCAAAGAAAAGATATGTTACCTAAAAAGTGTTGGACTGAAATTCTAGTTAAAGATATTGAACTGTAGAAAGATGAGCCACCTACAGAATCAATAACAGCATTTTAGTTAGGACCTTGAGGGTGTTCACTGGCATTATTGACTGTGGCCAGGTTCCATTCTCTTTGACCTGTGACAGCTGATGGGACTGGACCCCGGGGTGGAATTGCTACCCAATTTATCAAGGATGCTTATTGATCAGTGACCAGTTAATGAGACCCTCTAATAGTCTTCTTGTTGTTCAGCTATTTAGATGAAGGAAACTAGCAAACATTCTTTTTATATCTTCTGAACTTTTGTTCTTTCCTGAGAAACTCTGTATGATACCTGGACATAGAAGTAGTGTACAAAGACTGGAAAACACCAAATTGGAAATTACATTATAGCCCTAAAAATCGATTCCATTTAGCCAATAAGTTTGAAGGGCTATTAAGTGAAGGTAACTTCATATCACAGATTCTATCCATTTATGAAGTAGGTTGTGGAGCCATGGGTAAAGTGGTCTTAATCAACAGAAATATTTGTGAAATAATTATTTAATAATGGATTTAGCACAGTAAAAGTGACTGGTGAATCATAATATGAAAGACATGTTCAAGTAAAAACAACTTTTCATCCATAGTTAGGGTAAGCAATGGTAACATTAAAATGAAATACTTCACAGTTAATGGTAGTGTACTTGGGGATGAAAATGGAATGATATTATCTGATCACAGTCATTGTTAATGGAAACTGCACGGTATGTTTGAACCCATGTTTGAAATTGATGGTGACTTTAATGATGTTAAAGTAGCCAAAGTCTTCTGCTTGCCTAGTTTTCACAGCACTTGGCATCTTGTTCAACTCCTGGCTGAAGGATCCTCTGAGTAATTTATTTATAACATGGTTATAAAATCATTGTTATAGGGGATGCTTGGCAGTACCAATACTGTCGCTAAGCAATAAGCAGAATCTTTAAGTACAATTAGGGCTGACATGATGGACAACATTCCTGTAGTCCGCTTGTACTCACTGTACTTAAAATATCACCAAAGTTACCTCAAACTCAACAAACCATAAAACGTCCTTTTTTTAAAACTGTGCTTTTTTTCAAGTGTTGCAGAGTGATATGTGAAGACAAATGATGTGATTTTTGTTTTAGTTGTTTTTATTTGGTTGTTTGTTTTAGGTATTATCCTTCCTTAATCGTATCAGAGCCATTTAGATCTCCAGTCACGGCATTGCCATTTGCCCCAGGTTAGAAGAAGACAGCCTGCACATGGTCTCGGGGAACATCTATCTCAATTGGCATAACACAGTTTATAAAGAAAAAGTTCTACATTCTACTTTGGTGAGTAGCGTCTGGGGTCTTAAAAGCCTGTGAGCGGCCATCTAACGCACTCCACTGATCTCACCCCTTTGGGAGCAAGGGAGAATGAAAAAAACTAAGGATACAAGCGAAAGATTAGTCCAAAGGACTAATGGACCACAACTAGCACGGCCTCCACCAGACTAAGTCCAGTACAACTAAATGGTGCCTGGCTACCACCACTGACTGCTCTGACAGGGATCACAATAGAGAGTCCCAGACAAAGCTGGAGAACAATGTACAATAAAATTCTAACTCACAAAATAAGACCAGACTTACTGACCTGACAGAGACGGGAGAAACCCTGCGAGTATGGCCCCCAGACGCCCTTTTAGCTTAGTAATGAAGTCACTCCTGAGGTTCACCCTTCAGCCAAAGATTAGAAGCCCCGTAAAACAAAACACGACTAAAGGGACACACCAGCCCAGGCGCAAGGACTAGAAGACAGGAGGGGACAGGAAAGCTGGTAATAGGGAACCCAAGATCAAGAAGGGAGAGTGTTGACATGTCGTGGGGTTGTTAACTAATGTCATAAAACAATCTGTGTACTGTTTAATGAGAAGCTAGTTTGTTCTGTAAACCTTCATCTAAAGCACAATTTAAAAAAAAAAAAGAAGACAGCCTGCAGAGTTGTCAAGTACTAGCAAACAAAGTGATCACTGTCTTTGAGGTGGTGTAAACAGACTGCCAAAAACCAGCTGAATGTAGCGAGGATGGTATTTGTACCCTCACAAGTACAAACTTGCCCATGTGAAAAGGGCTGGAGAGTAGAAAAGCAGAGAGAAAATTGTAAAAGAATAAATGAGAGCTTTTGTTTCTCTGTTCTTCCTCCCTGCCGAGGAAGGATGGAAAAGAACACTAGGAGAATGCAGCCCTCACACTGACACTACACTCCTGCTTCTGCTCAGAGTAGCGGTGTCTGAGGGAAGAAGACACCGAAGTATGTCTCGAAGCTGAGGTTTGACTATCACAGCTCTGAGGATAGGTCCTGTGGGCATAGAGTAAGCAAAAGAAGATGGCTTTATACATTTAGGTAAAAGGACAATCCCGGACCCTCATTCCCAATTTTCAAGTTTTTCTCCCAGTTTGGTGTGCATATAATGGGCCACCAATGTTAACTGTTCATTTAATTGTAGATCACCAGTGGAGCAAGTGAGTGAATATTATTTCCATGGATTCACTCATGCCAGGGAGCTCTGGGAGAATTCACTGTGCTGCTGGTCAGAACCAGTGCTGAACAGCCCTTCTGCACTCTCTCCCTGCCCCAATATGTTCCCACCTTTAGAGAAGACAACATGAAAACACACACACATACACACACAAAACAAACAGAAAAACCAAGCATATGGTCATGCCCCTGCCCATATATTTGGAGCATTTTAGCCAGGAAACAGAGGCTAGGAAGCTCTGAGCTGGAGCTTTGCTCAGGGTATGAATTAAATGGAACCTATATTCTGACCAATATATCCATGGATTGAGCTGAGTGTGCTCAAAAAGCAACAAGATAATCTTTCAACCTTTGACAAGCATGGGAGCTTAGAGTCAACATAATTACATTCAGTTTTAAGTAAAGTCATGTTTGCTCCTGAAGAGTTGAGGACTACATTTACTGCTCAGATTGTACCTGTTGTATTACTGTGACCCGTTGTTGTGGCTCTCCTAAATCAAGACAGCTGTCTATCTTATTCCCCCACTGCTCTTTTAGGTGTGGTCTCCTGATGTTCTTGCCTTTAATCCTATGAACACCAGGAGAGATAGTTCAGTCATTTATGAAGTAATGGGTACAATTCTTTAGAATATTTTCATTTAAGAAGTAATAGACACAATTCCTTAAAATAAAGACCTAAGAAGTGTTGTTTATGAGACAACTAAATTTTGGAATTGCCAGAAAAGCAGTGAAATTGTTTCCTGGGAGGAGAAATCAGTCAATTCTACCAGTTCATAAGGAACTAATTCCACTTTTCCATTTCTTCTGAATACTGATGAGCCTTTTGTTAAATAATTTGTTTGAGAAAAAAAATTGAAGATACTCTATCATTTATCAAAAGAATTAAATTAGTATTTGGTTAATGAGCTGCCCCTATCTTTTGGTTTACATAAAGAGGATATAGCAAGATTGTCATTGTCTTTGAAGAAAATTTCATTCCACTCCCAGTCTGTTTTAATTATCAAACTAGAAATAAGCATTTAACTTTCAACAACTTTCTGCTTACATATGTGAACATACAAGTGGTTCTTTTACTGTGTAATTTGACTGTAATTATATCATTTGATTACTAACTAATTTCTTTGGTTAAATTATCATTTATTTTTCCAATTCAAAAACATTTTTTTAAAGAAAGAGGAATTATCAAGATAAGCCAAAAAAAGTCTCTATCTAATCTAAACTCTAAATTTAAAAATCTATTTAAAAAGCTAGTTTATGTTCTTTTAAATATTTGCATATAACATCAAATGAAGCATATAACTGAGTTATATTAAAGTAAAAGTAAAAAATAGATATCTGAAATAATAACTTCCAGGAATCTGAAGGTATGGCACTTTCTTTTTCTATTTACTTTGCAAGTATAAGACCCAAACCAAAAGGCCCTTGCTGTTGAGTCGATTCCAACTCATCAAGACCCTATAGTACAGAGTAGAACTGCCCCGTAGGGTTTCCAAGGAGTGGCAGGTGGATTTGAATTGCCAACATTTTGGTTAGCAGTCGGGCTCTTAATCACTGCACCACCAGGGCTCTTTTGCAAGTATAAACCACTTTTAATATTGTTCAGCCCTTGTTCTTTTGTTGCAGCCTCAGGAGTTGATATTTTTGCCTTCACATTGTGGAGAAGCGTAAGCCCATCATTGTGGAGAAGCATAAGCCCATGACTGTAGAAAAGCCACAGGAACCAAATCTTTCATAATTATAGTGTAAATATGCTACCAAAGGTGAGAAGTAGTATTTGTATTAGTTGCTCAGGGATGGTAAACAAGAAGCAGGGGCTGCCAATCTTATGTTTCAAGGTTTACATCACAGACTGAAAGCACATGTAATCAGTAGAAAACTGCACAGATTCAATAGCTCTCACAAAGGAAAAATATTTTTATATTATGAAAGGAATTCTTTTTATAAAGCTGGAGGTATAGTTTTTCCTAGGTATTTTCTTATTTTGTGGTTTATTGTTTTCTCAAAAATAAAACTCAAAGAAGAAGAAAAGCAGTTTATGCTCACAGATGACATTTACTTTAGATTAAAGTGCTCTTCACTAAGATCACAGACAGCATTCATAGCACTAGAATCAATATGGAAACAAATTCAAACATTTTTGATACAGAAGTCAAAAGAGTGGATTTAGTCATCCAGATGAAACAATGAACTCAAATTGTTTGCAAAGGGAAGTTATGAAGGTCTGTGTAATTAGGAATATATTCTATAATATACTTTATGTATAATTTGTGCTATTGAGTACATGATGAAACCATTTTCATTTGTTCATTTATGTATTCTGTTTATGGCTCTAAATAGTCCATATTTTATGTAAAATAAAGGTTAGATATATTGACAAATTCTCTGATTTTTCGAATAGGTAGGAAAGTTACAATCCTAAACTATGGAGGGAAGCTCTAGAAGAGGGAAGTTTAGGAGGTGGGAGAATTTGCCCTTGGAGGCAGTAGAGAAAAAGTTTGTTGTTTTTATTTTCTATCAATGGCTGGAAAGGGCATATAAAATAAAGAATCGGGAGCTTTTGTTACAACTCAGTAAAGGAACCATAAGTCGTTGCAGAAAGGTGGCTTCTTACAGAGTAAGAACAACAATGTGCCTTTGCAGCAAATGAGGCTAACAAAGCCTTGAGCATTGAAATATACAGAAAATAGTATCTTTCTTTACATAAAACCATAGTTCATCCACATCCAAATTGTTGTGTGAGTTCTCACTGCCACTGTCAACAAGGGCATGATGAAACTAGAGATGCTACCAGAAGGAAAAGTGAGAGGTAGCATGGAAAACGGGGAAAGTGAGGCTGAACCATGGGTTAGATGAACAAGTGGCAATGTTGTTCAACCCCCGAGTCAGTAGAACTTTCCCCAAAATAGAACTTTCCTGTTCAGTCAGTCACTTCTGCTCAAAGACTATTCTGATCACTTCCCATTCATCCCGTTGGTGAAGGAGGGATCTTCCATCCTTTAGTATGAAATGGCCAAACCTACAATACCCGGCACTGGACAGATAAAATTGGCGGCAGTTTATTAGTCACATGTAGTCACAGTCCAGGGGAGGAAGACGCCACACACCATGCAGGCTTACATGGGGTTTGCACTCAGGAGCAGAGTGACCTAGCAGGGCCTGTGGGAGGCAGACTTTGTAGTAACCAGAGGGAGGGGTGACCATTGGTTCCCATAGGTGGCTGTGATCGGCTTGTTTGAATAGTTTGGTAGGCTGGCAGGGAGATGAAACCATTAAGTGGCCATGCAGCTGGTCTGGTTGATATAGGATGGAGCTGAGTGGGGAGACTTGCCTACTGGGTGGGGGGCATATTTGGTGACAGCAGGGAAAATCCAGTTAGGCCTTTTGGGGGCCCTGTGAGGCTCAAAGATATAAAGACAGCACTTGAAATTTTAGGTCTTACAATACAGAGACTCATAAGAATATCTGCTGTTCACCCTTATTTTTCATCCCCTCCAGAGGGGAAGTAAAATCTAAGTGATCTACTAATCATCAGATGTCTCTGGTTGCACACAAATTAAGATAGCAATCTTTCCTGTACCTATCTCAGTCTCCTCCGTCTGCTCTTCCTTCTCCAGCTTAATTGTTGATTCACCCAGGTCCTGTTCTTCATTCTCCTCTCTTCTTGAATACTATCTGTGGAAAATCTCATCAATATCCATGTCTTCTAATGGCACCAACATAAAAACACTGACAATTCCTCAGACACCCCTTGTGAGTTCCAGCTCAGTATACATAATTATCTATTAAACATCTTTGCCTGAGAATTCAACCCAAACTCCTCAAGCCCAATAAATATAAAATTAAATCATTAATTGTCCTCCCAAACCATTCCTTCTTCTGCATTTTCTATCTCAAATGGTATCATCATCCACAAAATCACCAACAGGTATCCTTTTATCACTCACATTTACTCAGAAGTAATACACAGCAGACTAATGACTTTCTATGCATTAATATTTAATCTTCACAGCAGCCCATTGAGGTAGGTTCTGCTATTACCTCCATTTGACAGTTTAGAAAACTGAAGTTCAGAGAGGTTAAGCAACTTTCTCAAGGTCATATAACTAATATTTAGCAGAACCAGTTTTTCAGCCTAACCTGTGGGCTCTACCATATTATACTACACCTCTATAAAGCTTATCAGTTCTACTTCTTAAATATCTCTTGATTCCTTTCTCTGCTCCCTCATCACTATGTTATCTTTTTGTTATTTGTTGCCTTCCAGTTGGCTCTGACTCCCAGTGACCTTTTGTATAACAGTCGTGTGCCATCTTCATGATCATTGATATATTTGAGTCCACTGTTGTGGCTATTGTATCGTACATCTCAAAGAGTGTTTCCTTTATTTTCACTCACTTTCTACCAAAAAATATGCCTTTTTCTAGAGATTGGTCTTTCCTGACAACATGTCCAAAGTTAAGTGTCTGAGTTATCTAGTGCTGCTATTACAGAAATACCACAAGTGGATGGTTTTAACGAAGAGAAGTTTCTTACCTTACAGTAAAGTAGGCTGAAAATCCAAATTCAGGGTGTCAGCTCCAGGGGAAGTCTTTCTCTCTCTTGGCCTTCTCATCAGTGTTCACCAGACTAGGAGCTTCTCAGCTCAGGGACCCCGGCCCAAAGGATGTGCTCTGCTCCCGGCACTGCTTTCTTGATGGTATGAGGTCCCCCAATTATCTGCTTGCTTCCCTTTCCTTTTATCTCTTGACAGATAAAAGGTGGTGCAGGCCACACCCCAGGGAAACTCCCTTTACATTGGATCAGGGATGTGACCTGGGTAAAGGTGGTATTGCAATCCCACCCTAATCCTCTTTAACATAAAATTACAATCACAAAATGGAGGCCAACCACCCAATTCTGGGAATCATGGCCCAGCCAAATTGATACACACTTTTTTTGGGGGACATAATTCAAACCATGACAGTAAGCGAGCCAAAGTCTTACTATCCTGGCTTCTAAGAAGCATTCTGGTTGTATTTCTTCTGAGACTGATTTCTTCATTCCTCTGGCAGTCCACAGTACATTCAATATTCTTCACCAACACCACAATTTGCATGCATCAATTCTCCTTCTGTTACATTTTAATTAGGTCCTTATTTCTTCCCACCTAGGCTATTGCTGGAGACTTCTAACATGATCCCCTGACTCAAATTTTACTCACCCTCCAATCCATCTTCCTAATTGCACTTTTCTAAAACAGACATCTAAAAGCATTATTCCCCTTCTTTTAAACCATCAATGACTTCCCTTAACCTATAACAGTGTTTCTAACTTTTTTTGGAAGAAAACAGGGCCATTGCAGATTAGGTTCTTGATTTACTATTTCTGGTGCTCCAGACACACCATGCTTTTTCATTTCAGTATCTTTCCTCTGGCTTACCTAGAAAGCCCCTCTTTTACCTCAACTTAGTTAATTCCTAATTATCCTGAGGCAAGTGTAGGGGACAACACAGGAAAGCCTTCCCTGACCCTATAGACTGGGTAGATGCCATTCCTCTGTGCTTCCGTATACCCCAACAGATATGTCAATACCTGCTCTGCTAGACCATCACAGGAGCCAAGAGCATGGGCCTCAGTGCCAGGCACACTGGGTTTGATTCTTGCCTCTGCCACAGACCAGCTTTGTGACATCGGGCACAAAGTCACTATTATTTTAAAGTTATTATTTAAAGTCACCATTATTACAGCCCTCATCCCGCTACACCAGATTTATCTCTTAACTTGTCTATTTCCCTTGCCAGACTGTGAACCAAAATTCAGGGACATTTCCTACATCTCCAGCTTCTAGCACAATGCTTAGCCCATAGGAAATGCTCAAGTAATCTCAAACTAAACTAAAAATAAAACTCAGAGTCCTGCTTTACGCTAAGAATAATAAACATACATCATTTTTCACCAGAAGTGATTGAACTAGTTTCTAAAAGGGTTTGAATAGATCTGCAAATGTAAGACATAAGTGACTACAGAAATATGAGGGAATCGGCTTCACCTCTACCAGTGCCACTGGGGAAGATGCATCAAACCGTCTTACTCAGCTGACAACAGAATATAATATATCTGACTTAGTAAAGCAATTTCTGTGCCCTATGTTTGATGGTGCATGAATAACCCAGAAAGGAGCAATCAGACTGAAGAATAAATTTGGAAATGGCAGAGAACAATTTGGTATGTCCTTTGCAAGGGAACTGGTTATCTTGACTTCCACTTTGTATTTTATGTCATACTATTGTTCTGAAGCAAGAGACGTAATAACCTTCTGTCAGGGCTATTTTTCTCCTATACAGCACCTTTTTTAATAACCTCAAATGGATTTGGTTTTATGTTGATATAAACAAACTGGGTAGACACTTAGCTTTTATCTTAATCACTTTAAAACCAGAGATCTAGAAATACAAATATATTATAATGAATTATACTTCATCTCATTATAATACTATTTTAATGTAATTGGTTTAATTATACTTCAGGGTAAATGTTTGAAATTTATCAGTTTAAGTCCTTTCTCACAAATTTTAATAATTATTTGATTTTTTTAATCATACAAATGTTGGTTTCAATTTGATACAAATGTTCTGAATTTAGCCCTGAAAAAACAAGCATTAGCCACTATGTCTGAGTCCCAAGTCCTAAAAGCAATCAGGCTTGAAAAGATTCTGTCAGCATGTCTAATAAAAGTTAGCAAGCTCTTTCTCTCTTTAACTTGAAACCCTATAGTTTGATTGTTTTTTCCAACATTTTTTGTTGTGGAGGAAGGCTACTGGCTTTCTGAGTTTGAAAAAGCTCTGTTTTCTCTTAGCATAATTGTACAGGGGACAGCAGAAGGAAGGTCCTGGAAGGCTACAACCAAGCAGCCCTTGACTATTAGACTATTAGAGGTAGCAAGACCACCAACAACAAAAAGAACATTTCTGCCAAGAAGAACTCGATGGTGCCAGGCTACCACCACCAACTGCTCTTGCAGGGATCACAGTAGAGGGTCCCAGGCAGAGCAGGAGTAAAATGAAGAACAAAATTCAAACTCACAAAAAAGGACGAGACCAGACTTACTGGTCTGACAGAGACTGGAGAAACCCTTGAGATTATGGTCCCCAGACACCCTGCTAACTCGGAACTGAAGCCACTCCCAAAGTTCACCTTTCAGCCAAAGATGAGACAGGTCTATAAAACAAACAACACACTTGAGGAACTTGCTTCTCAGTTCAGTCAAGTATACGAGACCATATGGGCAACAGCTGTCCAAAAGCAAAGATGAAAAGGCAGGAAGGGACAGGAAAACTGGACGAATGGACATGGAGAACTTAGGGTGGAAAGGAAAAAGAGGAAAGTGCTGACATACTGTGGGGATTGCAACTAATGTGGCAAAACAATCTGTGCATAAAATTTTTGAATGTAAAACTAATTTGCACTGTAAAGTTTCACCTAAACACAATAAAATCTTTAAAAAAGAGAGAGACCAAGAGATTTTAAGCAACTTGTTTTAGGCCTGAGCTCAGATTTTCTGAGTACTACACCTGGACTCTTTGCAATAAGCACTATTGAGTTTGCTCAGTGGATGGTCAAGGCCTTTATCAGTCAGGGTCCAATCAAGAGACAGAAAACACACCAGTCATTTTCTGGTGGGTCCCACACTGCAGAGCCTCCTGAAGCTTCATATATGTGCCTGAGATAGCCAGCATTTACAGGCTGTTAGAGGTGAACATTGGTGGCTAAAGGAGAATTACAGCAGCAACAGGTAAGTAGGAGTTGTATGATACATCCTTGCTCTCCATCTCTCTTTCCAGAACCCAACACACTGAAGGAGAATAGGGGACCCAGAAGAGAGAGGGGGAAGTAAGGAATACTTATACTAAAAAATAACTTGTTGTTTATTTGAAATTTAAATTTAACCGGGAGTCTGGGATTTATGTGTATATGTGTGCACGTACCTACATGTGCATGCACATACTAAAGTTGGCAACCCTAGAAGAAAGAGGCAAAGGTCCTTCCAACCAGGGGCCCAAGCTGAGCTAGGAGGAGAAGATGTGATATTGGAAGTTTTTTATTTCCTTGACAAGGCAACATTTTTCACTTGTACAATCCAGTAAAAACAATTATGTAATGATAATTGGAATTTTAAACATATCAAATTGTACTGGGCTAGACTTTTTTATGCCCCAATGGAACTGAAAAGCTGTGTCCCTAAGAGAAAGGGACATTTAAGAGTATGGTTAAAGAAGGCAGAAGTTAGAGAAAAACGGAACTGCTTTCATTAGACCAAAGGACTAATGGACCACAGCTACCAAGGCTTCTACCAGACTGAGTCCAGTACAGCTGGATGGTGCCCGGCTACCACCACTGACTGCTCTGACCAGGATCACAACAGAGGGCTCTGGACAGAGCTGGAGAAGGATGTAGAACAAAATTCTGACACACATTAAAAAAAGACCAGATTTACTGGCCAGAAAGATACTGGAGAAACCTCGAAAGTATGGCCCCCAGACGCTCTTTTAGCTCAGTGGTGAAGTCACTTCCAAGGTTCACCGTTCAGCCGGGGATTGGACAGCCGCATAAAACAAAATGGGACTAATGAGGCACAGCCGTCCAGGGACAAGGACTAGAAGGCAGAAGGGAACAGAAAAGCTGGTGATAGGGAACCCAAGGTTGAGTAAGGACAATGTTGACATGTAGTGGGGTTGTTAACCATTGTCATAGGGCAACATGTGTACTAACTGTTTAATGAAAAACTATTTTGTTCTGTAAATCTTTATCTAAAGTGAGAATAGCAGCACAACTAGAAGAACATAATTGATGTCACTGAACTGTGCATGTAGAAATTCTTGAAATCATGTCTCTTTGGCTATGTATATTTTCACCGACAAAAAAAGATTGAGAAGGGAGAGGGTTGACATGTTGTGGGGTTGTTGACCAATGTCATAAAACAATATGTGTACTGACTGTTTAATGAGAAACTATTTGTTCTGTAAACCTTCACCTAAAGTACAATAAAAAAAAAAAAAATGGAACTGCTTTCATGTTTATACCCCTACTTTTTTCAGACTGCTCAATAAACTGATATTATTTAAAAAAAAATTCTTATCTTTGTGTTATGTGGCTCCACAAAATATCGAGATTCCAGGAAAGAAGCTTATTGGCCCAGCTTGAGTCATTAGTCCTTTCTTTGACCAGGGAGAGCAGAGAAATTTGGTTTCCAGACATGCATATCTACTTAATTTTCACACAGCCCACTCCATACTCACAAGACTCAAATTGGACCAATGAGATTCAAGTTCAAAACTGTTACTGAAGCTTGCAGGAAAGAGAGTTTCTCTTACCACTGGCATCACTAAACTGAGAGGATATACACATAGAGATACTGGTGACCATTTTGACATATCATCACCTCCTGGGAAGAACTTTCTCTTCCTAAGAATGAAGCCAAAATAAAGGAATACAGTGCCAAGAGAGAGAAAGCCTCTGTTGTGAAAGTCTGAGAGCTGGATCTGTTTTCTCCCAAGTAAAACACCTGCCTCTTGGGGCTCAGGCACTGGATCTCGTCTGGAAGAACCAGGGTTTTCTCTGGGGAAAAAACTTTGGATCTCCCTGAAGCATTTCTACAAGATGTCACTCTAAAGCCATTCACTACACAAAGTATTTTGAGAAGTTTTACCAGCTAACACCTCAATCACAAAAGAACCTCAGTGAGGCCTCCTACAAAGGGTCTACTTTAATAATCTTTCTGATGAATTACACGCACAGTAATGTATTCTGGCACCAAGTAAATAAAGGTTGATATTTATTTGATTAAGACATTTATTCCAAAGAATGAGGATTCACAGAGGACCCTAAATCACAATGATCAAGATGGGGGCGTATTTTAGGGATTGGGTTTGGCTGGGTGGGGAGGATTGGGCTTCTTAAAAAAAAAATTATACGATTATCGACTATGCTTACAAGGAAGTTTAAGTTCCCAAAGAAACTTAATAGTAAATACTCCAGAAAATAGATTTCACAATTGCATGTGATCTTAAGTGACAAAAGTTTAAGATAATGGAAAAAAAGAGAGGGAGAGAGAGAAAAGATAAGTGGGGGTAATTAAGCCCTTGACAAATGAAATAAGTTATAATTTGCATCTTTAAAAATCTAAATAAGCAAGATAGAAAAGCAACTGGTGCAAAACTAAATGACATTTATTTGAGGGGGGAGGGGCTGAGCATATGTGATACTTTTCTGACACTGACACCTCATGATTTCAACACAAGGCAAGTGCAGTGAGATATCAGTGCCAGATGTTCTGGACACATAGCTCCATCAAAAGAGATGACTGTGTTTAAAATTTTCTCTGTGATGTATTTGTTAGTGATCCTGAGAGCTAAGAGTAGAAAAGGTTTTGAGTCTGATTATAAAGCACTCCCACCTCTTCTGTGGCAACAGAGGAGGAAGACACTCTGCACCGAGTAAGTTGGACACGACACTGAAATCCAGCAAGGCCTCATCTAGCTTGTCTGCCTGCCTTTTCTCTCCTTTTCAGGACTCTGTTTCATCTCCCTTCTTTGTTTCTCTACAGTTCCTTTCTTCTCTTCTTCCCCTATACTGCCTCAAAACACAGAAATGTTCATTAAAATACCCAAAATTATACATGTAGTAAACAGAAGAGATAGAATTCAAATCTGAGCTGATTCCAAAGTCTCCACCCTTTCCATAAACCGAAAGCCTATGTTGCAACCTTTGAATGAATAATAATGTAATAGTAGGCAGCCATTATAATGGAAGATGTCCATCTCATATCAAAAATAAAGAAGTCACATTACATAACTATAATAGGATATATTTATAATCCTATTTTTGTATTACATGCATAAAAAATCTTGGAAGGAAATATACTACATGTTTTACAGAGATTACCTGTGAGTAATTGAATTGTGGGTGATTTTTTATTGTCTTTATTATACATTTCATATATGTTAATTTTTTTGCTATAAATATTTCTTACATTTATAATTTTAAAAAGATATTGCCTTCACTCATCCAACAAATATTTATTGAGTAACTACTATGTGCTAGCCCATACAACTGAAATGCTCCTTAGAAGAAAGGATGGGGAGACTTCATGTTGCTTACTTTGGACATGTCATCAGGAAAGACCAATTGCTAGAAAGTGACATCACGTTTAGTAAAGTACAGGAACAGCAAAAACGACAGAAACCTTCAATAAAATAGATTGACACCATAGCTTCAACAATGGGCTGAAACACATTAAAGATCATGGATATGGCCCAGCGCTGGGCAATGTTTCGTTCTGTTATACATAAGGTCGCCATGAGTAGGAGCCAACTTAATGGCAGCTAACAACACTATGATCTAGGTGCCATTCAAAGCACAAACACTACAAAACTGGCACAAAAACAAATGAAGTCCTTGCTTTTATGGGGCCTAATTTCTAGTGGGAATGGGAGAAGAAGAGGCAAACAATAAATATATAAGATAAATATATAATATTTCAGGTGGTCATATATGCTTTGGAAATGTTACAAAATATTTGGATCACATCAGTTTAAGTGTACAGACTTCCTGCATAATTCCTAAGCTGTAATTAAAAAGTAATTCGAAAGCTTTAGATTCATTTATTCAATAACTCAAAAGATACTTGCTTTGTATATATGTTAGACACTGTAAAGGAGTCTTAAAAGTGAAGATAAATGAAATAATTATTAACCTGAAGGAGATCACAGTCTAGAGAATAACAAGTTATATAAGTGGCAAAACTGATTTTCTACTATAAATATGATGGAGATGGATGATTATGTAATCTTTGGCAGAAAGACAAAATGAGACCATGCACAAAATGATTAATTGCCCTACTGCCCCCCTGAAAACACAGAATAGTGACACAGCTGACAACATGAGAATGTCCATGGTACTACACCTGAGGATGATAAGCACATAACAACAACAATAGACTGTGTCTACATGCCTCTTTCTCAGTTTTATTCATACTTAAATTTGTGAAAACTGGACAATGAATAAGGAAAACCAAAGAAGAATCGATGTCTTTAAATTAAGGTGTTGGCAAAGAATATTGACTATACCATGGACTGCCAAAAAAAAAAATCTATCTTGGAAGAAGTACAACCAGAATGCTCTTTTGAAGGAAGGATGGTGAGACTTTCTCTCACGTACTTTGGACATGTTACCAGGAGGGACCAGTCCCTGGAGAAGGACATCATGCTTGGTAAAGTAGAGGGTCAGAGAAAAAGAGGAAGACCCTTGACAAGATGGACTGACACAGTGGCTGCAACAATGGGCTTTTAAACGTAGCAATGATGTGAGGATGGCGCAGGACCGGGCAGTGTTTTGTTCTATTGTACATAGGGTTGCTATGGTTGGAATTGACTCAGCAACTTCTAACAACAACAACAACATATGACTCTTTCTCAGTTTTATTCTTAAGTTTCCTAGGATTATAAAACGATTTCTTTTATAATCATAGAGTAGTACTCTTTTAATGTTCAAAGAGTATAAAATTTGGAACTTACACGTTTTTAAAAACAGCAACAACAAAATTACCCATAATTTTACAATCTAGAGGCAATAACTGTTAATAATTAACTTTTATCTTTATTCTGGGTAAATGGACTCTAGAAATGCTTTTGACTGAAACGTACAATTTGATTGTATGAAATGGAATATAGATACACAGAATAGTAACTTTTATGGAGAGACATTTAAATATTTTTCAAAGACTCAAGTTGGGTCCAGTATGTTGGAAACAATTTTTATCTATCAATTTGGTTTCAATAATTCCTTAAGCTCAGCATGTTAATGGTAAAACATTTTCTAATTTCTAGTGATCTTCATTTTTCTTGTTCCCTAACCTCCCTAGTCATTTTTTATGCCTGGTCCGTAAGGGTATGCTTTTATTTGGTTTAAAGCAAAAAGGAAATGTTAACCAATTTTCAAAGGTGTCTATCAAAAAGGTGACAACTGTAATGCTGATTGGCACAGAGTAGTGACATCGCTGACAAGACCTGAAAGCCCATGGCGCTGAACGTGCAGATGACAAGCATGTGACAACAGCAACAGACTATGTGTTGACCAGCACAGAGGGGGCCTGTCAGCCTCCAGCAACAAAGACAGGAAGAAAAAGATGAAATTGTCAAAAGCATATAAAAAGAGTATCCAAAGATAACAAGCAATGCATTGTGCACAAGAGTTTCCCAATTTTAATACCACAGTATATAAAGGAAATAATAATTTTTTTTCCTCTCTCTTTCTAGACCTCTGTTCATCCCTATTTTTCTTTTCAATGTCTCAATTCTTCCATAATTGCCTTTATTTCCCTATTTATAGTTTCTGGATACTCTTTACCATGCTCCAGACAAGTCCACACATCCTCATCCCAATGGTAAAGATGAAAGCAGAGCAGAAATGAATAAAATCAAGAGCTCATGAGACACAGAGTGAAGAAGAAAGAAAAGCTTTCCTTCTCCACACAACAGAGCTGGGAACATCCTATAGAAGATGGAGAAAAGGGATTATTTTCCCCTCTCCTGCTTCTAGGTAAAAGGAGATGTAAGTTAGAAAAGTCGCAACCCCACTTCCATGGCACACAAATTATCAATCTCCTGAGTCCACTTTGGGAATTCTTTGATGGCCTTTGCCAAGTCTTGATTATCTGTACCTCTTTGAATGACTCAACCTACCACATGTCTACCATGAAAGCTTCTCCATTCCAAAAAAAAAAAAAAAAAAAAAAGACAAGATGATGTTGCTCTTTCAGCTTGAATTTTTATAAAAAGAACTGGAAATAACAGAATAGATTAATTAGGGATACTCTGCACCATGCTAACCACAGTAGATTAGAATGCAACTCAGTTAGGCTCCGGCATAGACAAAAAGTTGTTCACCCATAGTGGGGCTGGAAGATTTCAGGTGGATTTGTGTGTTGTTCCTTATAACAGTAGTTGATACAAGTATTAAAAGTGAATAGAAATGCTTCATTATTCTTTAGTAGAAATGGATTTGATCCAATGCTAGATATTTAAGTCTCAGATCTTTAGACTTACAACTATTTAAAATGCTCTCACTACTGAAATTCCAGCAAGAAAACAATAACTTTATTACCACAGGTCTAAAGCACCAATGGAGCCCTGGTGGCACAGTGGGTAAGAGCTATAGCAAGCTACAGCTGCTAACCAAAAGGTTGGCAGTTTGAATCTACCAGCCACTCCTTGGAAACCCTATGGAACACTTCTATTCCGTCCTATAGGGTTGCTATGAGTTGGAATCGACTCGACGGCAATGGGAGTGTATGTGTGTGTTAAAGCACTAACAATAACTTTGTTATTTTAGATCTAAAGCACTTAGCCTTTCCCCCCTTTTTCTCATTGAAATAATTATTTTTAAATGCAATTTTTAATAGCTTAAATTTTTCTGGGAGAGTGCTACAGTTGAGTTATATTAGAAGAAACTGCATATAATGATTGATAATCATTTTCAAAAATTTAGAGATTATGTATTTTATATATATATATGTATGTATATATATATATATATATATATATATAGTCATCCCTCTGGCCTAAGCATTGTCAGCACTTTGATCCTCTTTAACATCAAAATAACCTGTTTCATACTTTTGATTAAATGCTGCTTGTTATGAATATCCTTATAGTGACACATAGTACGAAGATGGTGCAAAAGCAAAAGATACTCAATAGATAAAAGAATAAATCAGAGGTAAAGGAGTTAACCCTCTTGGCTAGGTTGTTCCCAAAAAGCAAACCTCCCAGGGTTCCATACTGATGTTATTGATTCTTTCTATATGGTAAACACCACAAATTTTAGTTTAAATTCAGTGCTTTACTGTGGAATTTGTTTATAGCATCATAAATGTTATTTTTTAATAATGCCATAAGATGTTAATTTAATAACACAATTGATATGCCCTTTAAAATGTGATTCTTAAAATAGGCCTGCTAAATTTTAGTCATATTTATGTCATTGCTTTATGATTAGAACACAAACTATTTCCTAGAGATTTCAAATTCAATTTTCTAAGGATGATTTAGTGGGAAAATATTGTTAAAAGTTGAAATCCCACCGTAAAGCCAAATTTTTAAGGACATATCTGAATTGCATATTGCAGAACATGGTACGGGTAAAAAGGAGAACGCATAGAGGTAAAACAGTGGAAAGATCAAATATTTTGTTTTTAATGAAGGCAAAGTCTCTTAGGAAAGTAAAACTTTCATTGATGGGCTAGCTCCCGTGCAGTTGTGGCATGTTTTATAAGGATACAGTAAAAATATCCATTGTTCCCATATCATGACAAAATGCTCATCTCTGAGATCTTACTGACACTGATCCCAGCAGGCCTCTTACTCCACCAAAAGAATCGTTCCCTGCTGCCATTAGCACCTAATTGGCCCAGCAGCTAACCCAGAAGAGACCTTTCCTTCTGCAGTCACCACCCCCTGCCGTGATTTGCACCCATTGACACTGGAGCAGCTAATTCACCTTCACGACCTGTCAGCTTCCACTTGGGTCACTTTAACTCTGCCTCCTTTGTGACATAGATCTGTTTTTAAAACGGTGATAATCTAGGAAGCATTCCTCTTGAGATTCAGTTGTGATTACATAATCTGTCACAGACCCGAATGAGTTATAAGTACACGCAGACACTGAGATTTCACCAGGGATAAGGCGTTGGAAACCCTTATGTCAAATAACTTACTTGCTTGCCCTTAGAAGCAATTCTGTGTTTTCATTCATGTACAAAACTATGCAATGAGGGCAACACTGTTATCAAAAGAAAGGAAAAAAAAGCTCTTAGCCATTAGCTAAACATAATTTTACAAGTTATCCTCTGATCTAGGCACTGAAATCAAAAGTACACAGTTGGAGTGAATGGTAATTGGAGCACTAAGTGATTTGAATAGTGATAATTGGTGTGTCATGGCGCAATACAAGCAAAAGAGAATACATAAATAGGAATAATTCTGTTCTACTCGATACAAATTTCATATACATTAAGCAATGAAGATGCAATTATCCATGGTACTAGAGCCCCTCAATTACATATGTTCCCTTCACCACAGCTTCAATTTCCATTCTAAGCTCACACTTAACTTTCTCGCAATTTTTTTTTTTTTTTAATGTAAGCCCTTTACGCCAGCAGATCTGTATATGCAATTTGGTAAGGAAATAGTAATCTTGGCTTAAAGCCAGTCACCATCTCATGCTGGCCTGAAACCAGCCATGCTGAAAACTGATTCTCACCTTGTCTTGCACAGGAACTACTGACATAAAGTATGTTCATCTATGCCCACCTGCACACTCACTCATGGAGTGGCACATCCCTCATGCAGGCATCAATCCACATGCCCAGATGGGTGCCAAGAGAATAGTGCTTTCCCCAGCCTTGCATTTGTTATAGATAGATGCACGCATGCACAGATACACACATCCACAGATTGACACTGCAGAGGTATTCACACATATACGACCATACCTACATTCACTCAATAAAACAAGCACAGCATTGCCCAAAATCTTGTCTATGGGCCACTGCTCCCATTAAACACTCAAAGGAAAAGAACTGTCCCGCGGACGAGATTCCCAAGGGCAAATATACAAGGGAATACTGTGCAATATCCCCCCACCTTTTAGACTTTCTCAGTGTACACTAGCCAGACTTTCATTACAGAAACACATTTAAATTTGTATCAGTCAATATTTCCCACATTTATTTAATCAAGTGAACTTTTTTTTCCTGAAACACTTACTGCACGTGTGGACAATGCTGAGTCTGAAGATTTACAGCCATTACATATTGACAAGGATAAATAAGTGGGCAAAAGGAAAAGAAAGAAAAGGGTGGAATGTGAAGTGTGAATGAAATATCTCATGAAAACAAAGTATGTATTATAAAAAAATACTAAATCTATTAAGAACCAATATTTAAATCAATAAATATTTAAGTTATTTATTTTTAATATCCAGTCCCTATAAACAGAAGCTGTGTCAAAAAGTAGTTTGTTTATGAAAAGAGTCTGTGGCTAACGTTTATTGACAAAAGTTTAAATTTCAATATATAAGAACTCCAGTGACAGACAGTAAAAAACATGAAGGATGGGAAGATATTTCTCTTTTCCAGACAGACTCAGAAGGAAAACTTGCCATGATACTTGTTCGAGATGGCAAAGTCATACTGAAATGAACTCTCAATTTTGTTTTTGGTTTCACAGAATAAAGAATCAGGTCTGAGGAAGTTTCCAGGAGAGGAGCCATGATGTCCTTGCTCACCCATGTGTCTGCCTCACGTGCCAAGTGTAATGACAGTGAAAGTGGAACCAAGGACATTCAAAAATCTGGGCCACACATAAGCCTAGTAGTTCTAATAAGTGAGCAATTCAGAGAGAAAAAAAAAAAAGCCAAAAATATCTCTCTTTAAAGCCAGAAATAGAGAAGGAGAGCGCCAGAAATATTAATAGCAAAGAGGCAGGAAAAAAAGGCACCAAACTATGCAAAGGCCACTGTTTTCATTAACCTATTTCAAGGCATACATTATTTTTAAAGTGTTTGGCAATATTTTTATTTTGATATATTTTAGTAAGAGTTCTATTTTTTATTTGCAAAAGCTACAAGTGGAAAAAATAAAAAAAGGATAGTTAGGAAATCAAATAAAAGCATGTTCCTTATCAGTCAGACAGGCCAGAGGACCCAGTGTCACCTTTATCACGAATTCAGTTCTTGTAGGTTAATTCAGCAAACTTGCATGAGTGTGGTAATGGAAAATATCACAAGAACAAAGGCTGACCATGGTACTCGTTGGGGCATTTCTCCATTTTCTGTTGACAACGTCTTGATCATAATCTTTTTGCACAGACCAGTGGGCCCAGGGCTGTCCACCAAGAACACACTGAATGATGAGGTCGGGTTATTCTATACAGTCATGCTTCACGTCTCCAATATAACCTGGGTCTTTAAGGCAGTACTGTCTATGGCCTTTTCCCTAGACTACGAGTTTTTGCCTCTACAAAAAGAGCTTAATGCCCAGTCATCTCAATATCTCAGTTTGTTTTCTCAGCTTTAATCAGTGCTGCATACTTACCTACTTTTAGAGGTATCAGAGGAGTCCCTGGGCGGTGTAAATGGTTAACACGTTCATTGCTGACTGAAAGTTTGGCAATTCGAGTCCACCCAGAGATACCTCATAAAAAAGGCCTGGAGATCTACTTTCCAAAAATCAGCCATTGAAAACCCTACAGAGTACAGTTCTACTTGACACACATGGGGTCTCCATGAGGTGAAATTGACTCAATGGCAACTGTTTTTTTTTTTAAGAGCTATCAGTGGACTCATTGTTAGTGGCAGAGAGAAAGCCCATATAAATTTGTAATTTTAATTCAGACGATTTTGAGAGTGAAAGAGAAGCCAACAGGATTCTGGGGCCATGGATATAAATTGGCATTGTCCTGGGCAATGAGGGCATGTGGTTGCCTTATGGAGAGGGGACTGGATGCTAAATTCTAACTTAGTCTGGAACTTGTAAATATCACTTATGGAATTTTTAGATGAAAGGTGCCAGTTAAAAATTCCCCTCTGAGTAGCTTTGGCATTCTCCTCACTGTCTCTAGGTTCTCTACCTATTCCTGACCAGCCTGGCTATGAGCTTACATTTAGACAATGTCTCTCATCCAAGTGAATCTTCCAATATTTAGTTAAACTATTCACATAGTCAATTCAAAGTGCAAAAGGAACATGATAAAAAAATTCTAGTAACAAACATGTTTTCAAAAGATGTCATAAGGTCAAAGAACAGCTCCTTTTCTCTGCTCGGGGCTTTTTAAAAAGGGGAAGCCACAGTGTTCTGTTTTTAGATCTATTCTGATTTCCACTCTAAAAATAAAAAATAAAAGGCACCACGCTGTGAATATGTAAAGAATGAAAGAAAATTTCAGGAGACTCACATAAAAGATAATAAAACCAAAGGTTATGATCATCACAAGCTCTATTAAAGCCCCCAGCAGTGTTGGCAACAAACCTGCAGGACACTCTGAAGGAGCATGCAGTAAAATCGGGATTGTAGTTTAATAATTTCACTTACTGGCTTTTTTTCCAGAGGTCAGTTAATTAATTTCAAGGTCATGGACTTCAGAGCATTTATTTTCAAACTTTAGTCCTAAGTGTAGACCAGGTAGGCGATTCCCTTCATTGTGTGATTTGATATGTTCCAAAATTCTCCCTGCTGAAAAAAAATCACTAGTCTGTCAAGGAGACTTTGTTACTATGTTCCCTGCCATCTTCTATAACAGTAGTTATTAACCTTGTTGGGTCAAAGGCCTCTTTTGAGGATCTGATAAAAGCAATGGACCCTCTCCCCACCCCCCCAAAAAATGTACAAGTGACATTCACTAAATATTATAAACACTTTCAGGAGTTTCAGAGACCTTGCCCACCCTTCCTCAAGCCCATCCATGGGCAGTTGAGACATTTGCTCTTTTAGGATTTTCAGACAAATGTGTTTTTAAAAACTGGGCTTAGATGTTTTGCCAATTGAGGGTAATACGTTCCCAGGTTATTCCTTTTATATAGTTAGTTAATATACATTGACTTATTACAGTATACTTTCATACAACAATTAGTAGGATCTCCAAAAATTGAGACTCATGGCTAAAAAAAAGTGAACAGTAGTAAAACTAAAACTAAGAAAGTCTACATTTGTAGATAACTGAGATGAAACATTTCATTCATTTAATCAATAATTAATTATCAACTGTTTCGAATATTACGCTATGTCCCAGGAATAAAATGAAGAATAAGTTAAAATGTCTATAAATCTAACGTTAACGTATTAGCTAATGCTTACAATGAAAGTGGAAGGATTTTAAGGAGAGAATTGACAAAATAATAGTAAGCATTTATAAAGAACTTGCTATATGCCAGGCCGTGTGATCTATCTATACTTACAACCAAATGCAGCAAATACTTTTATTTAAACACTGTTTTATAATGAAGACACTATAGCATAGAAAACCTGAGCAGTTTGCTAGGGTCACTCAGCTGGTAAGTGACAGAGGAAAGAAATTAGGCCAGGGATGTGTGACACAGAGGCTCTGCCCCTAACTTTTGCATTATCTAGATTTGCTTATTTAAAAGCTACTCTAGTAGGCACGTGGAGGATAAAATGGGGAAGAAGGAGACTGGGGGAAGAAAACTAGTTACAGATAGTTTCCGGAGGTACTGAAGTCTTTAATCATGATACAACTGGATAAGAAGGAGTATATTTGAGAGATTGCAGTTAGTGACTAATTAGTTATAAGGAGTTAAGAGGAAAGAAAGCTCAAGAGTGACTCCTAGGCTTCTGAGTTGAGTGACTTGGTGAATGATGGTATTTATGGATTAAACTGTGTCCTCCAAGAAGACGTGTTTAAATCCTAACCCCTGTATCTGTGAATGTGACCCTGTTTGGAAATAGGATCTTTGAAGATGTTATCAAGTTAACATGAGGTCATACTGGAGTAGGGTAAGTCCTAATTTGATATAGCTGGTGTCCTTATAAAAGAGAAGATACACAGAGACAGAGAGACGAAGGCCATGTGGAGATGCATCAGTATATAACTGGTAACTAAAACCATAAATAAGTCAAGGCATGCAAAAGATAGCCAGCCATCAACAGAAGCTAAGAGAAGGGCATAGAACGTATTCTCGCTCAGAGCCGTCAGGGAGAATCAACACCACCAACACCTTGATTTTGGACTTTAGCCTTCAGAACTAGAAGACATAATTTCTGTTCATATAAGCCACGGAGTCTGTGGTATTTTGTTACAGCAGCCCTGGGAAACTAAGACACCTGATGTCTAAGACAGGAAATTAAAGAGGAATAGCTTAGGAAAAGAGAAGGAAATGTAACCAGTAACCAATTAATATTCTTTAGTTGGTGGCTCCTATAGCCCTGGTGGTGCAGTAGTTAAGGGCTTGGCTGTTAACCAAAAAGTTAGCAGTTGGAATCCACCAGCTGCTCCTTGCAAACCCTATGGGGCATTTCTACTCTGTCCTATAGGGTCGCTGTGAGTCGGAATTGACTCGGGGGCAATGGGTTTGGGTTTTGGGGGCGGGGGGTGGGTTATAGGACATCTAGTACGCTACTGAGTATATGGGTCTAAAGTTCAAGAAAGGGTTTTAAGCTAGTGCAGGGCTTCTTAAGGTGTGGTCCACAGACACCTGGGCTTTCATGAGACACTTTTAGGAAACCCGTAAGTTTGAAACAATTTAAAGAATGTCACAAAGACATGAACAGATTTGCGTTTTTCACTGCGTTGATACTTTTACTGACGGCACAAAAGCAACAGTGGGTAAAACTATTGGCACCTTAGCACGAATAAAAGCAATGGCCTCCACTGCCACACACTTGCTTTAAAAAAAGAAAAAAATCCAATTTCACTTGAAAGTGCTGAAAAAACTAAAATATTATATTTTATTATAATTTTAATAAACAATGTTATAAATAATTTATAATTT
>NW_004443953.1:25606851-25626834 GCF_000243295.1 Trichechus manatus latirostris
ATATTTTATTATAATTTTAATAAACAATGTTATAAATAATTTATAATTTAATTATAATTTTATTAAATCTCAACTCTTCAGTAGAACTCTTTTTAATATTTAGAGTGATGAATGGGAGGTGCACGTGTAGCACTTATGCTACAGACTGAGGTACAATGGCTGTTGTCTCAGGAGAAATATGTGTGCAACTGAGTTGTGAACTGAAGTAACCACTTTTTTCATGGGTTACCATTTTGTTTTTGTTTTTCTTGAAAGAACAACTGCAGATAAACTGTTTTTACTCAGATGAGATTACTTAGCAGACATTTTCTCAAATGAACAGTATGAGCCTGTCACTTCAAGGAAAAGTACTTGTGGTCAGTAATGAAATTTGAGCATTCAAACAAAAATTAGAATTTTGGAAAACTTGCATCCATTACTATGAGTCTGGAAGCTTTCAAATACTTAACTTTTCTGAGAAGATAAGTCGTGACCATAACAAATTTGGATTTTTAATATTGTATAGTTAAATATGTCAACATTTGGAAAATGTGCAAAACTCAGGCAATCAGTATTTTCCAAATGACCAACGTGTGATGTTACAATGTCGTGCATAGGTAAAAGATCCATTCGAAGAGCAAGATAAACCAATGGATTGTAATATGATAGAGTATGAGGAGTTCTTTGCTATGGTTTCTGATTCCAACTTGTAGCTTCATTTTTTGAAACTATTTCTTGTCGAGATCTACTGTAGTATCAAAGAAAAATATCCACTGTTATCTGAAAAGGCTATTAAATACATCTCCCTTTCTGAACCGTATATCTGTGTGAGCCTGAATTGTCTTCAGATACTTCAGCCAAAACAAAGTATCACGACAGATTGAATACAAAAGCAGATAAGAATTCCTCTGTCTTCAATTAATTCAGACATAAAAGAGATTTGAAAAAATGCCCACAATGCCTCTCTTCTCATCAAATGTTTTGCTTTATAAAATAGTTCTCAATAACTTTCAAAAGTATAAATGGTTACTATAACCATGTAAGACTCCTCAGTATATAAATGGTAACTAAAACCATAAAAAAGAGAGAATATTATTTGAAATAAATTCAGTGGGAAGTTAATTAAGACTGTTACTAGATTCAAGGGGGCAATAGTTAAGGGGATTTCAAAGAAGGGAGTTGGAGAAGAGTTCTTTGAAAGCCAGAGTGGCTAAAAATTTCTAAACACCTGAAACTAACTAACCGGATAATTGAGGGAGATCAAAGGAGCCCCGATGGCACTGTGGTTAAACTGCTCGGATGCTAACCAAAAGATCAGCAGTTAGAACCCACCAGCTACTCCAAGGGAGAAAGATGTGGCAGTCTGCTTCTGTAAAGATTACAGGCTTGGAAACCCTATGGTGCAGTTCTACTCTTTCACATCAATTTCGTTATTTTCTCTAAGGTCCATGTTGATATGTAATAGGTATCCGTGCATGCATACTAGGCATATAAAGGCATGGTAAAAGCAGGAACAAGCAAAGACGTAAACCTGAACAGCTTGATCCAAATGGCCGCTTTGCAGACCAACCCAACACTTCTAAGAATATTTTATAATGTACAATAACTGATCAGGCCAATTGTTGTATTAATTGATTTAGCTGATATGACAAACAAGAAACTGACAATGTAGAGACAGAATATTCCAAAATCTAATTGATAAAAAATTTGAAAATAACTTCTATAACCAAAGAGGTTGAAAATCCAGAAATTCTTTAATGACAGCACTCAACATTAAGAAGGCCACCACTGATTTCATTTTATTTGAAAACCTAACAAAAGGAAGCAGGCCAAAATGGCTAAAAGGGCTCAGGTTACCGATTACAAAACTGCCTTGACACTGAGGCATTATAAAGTTTAAGAGCCCTCAAACATAAAAAGAATAGCAAACAGGACATCTTAAATGTGAACCTTTAAAGAACATGTGGTAATGTTTGCATGGTATCTCGGTGTCCAGTGAGCATTGGTCTGATTTTAAAATACAGCTCCTCTGGATTGGAATGTTCGCTGCCAAATATAAATAATCAGGACTAATAAGAAGTAACACACCGTAATCCTTGGGAGGTGTTTTGTTCCAGGAATCCTCCTGGTAAAAACACATTGATCGGCACAGCTAAAAGCAGTACTGCAGGTCTCGGATTCCTTGAGCTTGACAGAAAACAATATTTCTACTAAAACTCTTTACATCATTGTGGGATTTTGGTGTGTGGGTGTGTGTAGGTCTGGGCATCTGTACTTGTTTGTTTATGGGGGTGGTTTATTTTGTGGATTCATTCATCAGATTAAAAATATAGATACAAAATTTTTATTTTATTCCATTTGAAACACATAGAAAGTTAGTAATCCATGAAGTATCACTGCTTCTTTCCTCGCCTACCAGACAACTCTCATTATCCACTCCAGAGAGGCACTATTGCCAAGCAAGAAACCCTCTGTGGGAGCCAGTCATATCATATCATAACAGCTCGATGACGCTCTCTAGTGGATAGTCTCCGTGCTATGACTTTGAGGAAAAAATTATATGTGTATTCCTAGTTTTCCCTTCATTCTCAATTGTAATTTATGACATTTTAGGAATTTGCACATTTCATAAGAAAATATTATTTAATAGAGAACATGTACTCAATGGAAATTGTCATTAAAAATAGAAATTGAGAGTCTAAGATAGACATAGAATCCACGTAAAATATATAAAAGCAAACTGTCCTCAGAATATCAAAAGGAAACACTGTCTCAGCTATAGTAGCCATTCAGAGCCCCCAGAGATGGTTTTGGCCCTGGAAATTGGTTGCAATGGCATAAGCTCCCTTCTTGCAGACACATATTCAAAGTAAAACAAGGAGAAGTCTGTTGTAAGCACAACTAAGCCAAAAAGGTTAAGTGAGAAAGACAAAGAAGAAAAGAGAGGAAAGTATCTTTCTATGTCAGTACACCTTTGCTAGGGCAAAAATCCCAGGCAAGCTGTCTTTGGTCAGGAGAAGATAGTGTATACAGACAAGCTGAGAAGAGGTAAACCATGCCGTCTTGGGTAGATGGTTGAAGGGTATGTGTGACTGTGAACCTACACAATTTGAGGCATGATATAGAATAAGTGTAATAATTATGTCATCATTGTGGAAGCCTGTGATCAAGACCCAGCACTCAATTGTCTGATCTTATTGGGTGCTATTGAGTTGATTCCAACTCATAGTGGTCCCATGTGACAGAGCAGAACTGCCCCACAGTAGCATCACTAGGGTTGGTGTCACCCAATGTGGTAACTCATGGTGTCAACCCCCCCCCATGGACCTCCTCCCATACTAGACCATACAGAATCCTTAGTAATGTTTATTATCAATTCTAATCATAGAATAATATGTGATAAATACAGTTGTAAATTGCTTAAGTGTATATTTCTTACATTATATGAATAATAACAACAAAATTGTTTTGTAAAATCTTTCTACATTGTATTACAACATTATTGGTAACTGAGCAGAAGATTTTTTTTATTTATCTCCTTCTTTTCCTTTAATTACTATTTCATTCTCAAAAAAGTCATTAATAGAGGTGCACAAAAACTAATTACCACAATATTATAGCTAAAACACCAGAAAAATTGGCAAAATCAATGACTATAAAAACACCAGCAGTAGCAAAAACAGCTCATAGCGCGGCTCGTAGCTTGTGCTCCTAGTGCGTGCTTTGCATGCAGACAAAACCACAGGATTCAAAGTATCATTGTAATTGCATAACAATGACCACTCTGATTGGAGCACATTAGAAGGTTCAAAAAGTAAATTAGCACCGAGTTTTATCCTTGTAGGTATGTCGATACACGTAAGCAGAGCTTCCAAAAAAATTTTGTTATAACTAACTACAGGTATATTTTTATTAAAAAAATAATAAATTTCTGCTGAAACACTGCACATTTTATAGACAGTCATTTTGGTGTCACCCCTTCTGACAATGTCACCCAGTGCAGTCCACAGCCCCTGCACCCCCCTAGTGATGCCACCACCCAGTAGGATTTCTTGGCTATAATATTTAAGGTAGCAGATTACCATGTATTCGAAACCCAACCTTTCCGCTAGCAGCGGTACCAACCTTTTGGTTAGCAGCTCAGCACTTAACCATTGCGTCACCAGGGCTCCTTTCGATTGTCTGTAGTTGGATCCAATTTGAAAGCCAATACTGAGACTTAGTAAAGTATCCTGAAGCAGCGCTGTCCGCATTTCCCCGGACTGGAACCATCTGGGTTACACCGAGGAGGATCCCAGAGGACCCGCTGCAGACAAATCTCTCAGTCATGGGTGAAGCATTATCTGTAGCCCCATAGTGAGTAAAAACTGAAGACTGATATGTGAACTCGCTGCATACTTATTCATTTTATACATCTGTTGATTATTGCTACTTCTCCTTAGTGAATGTAGGTTCTGACATTCAAAAAAGAAATCCTTTTGTAAAATTCCCAGTGATCTAGTTAATATATATGTAAATGTCTGAATTACATAGATCTGACCTGACTCTTAAAAGTCAAGCTCCTGGTGACCAGGAGAAATCAGATAAGAAACCATTTTGCAGCATTCTCTTTCATTCTCTCATTACTACTCTTGAATCAGAAGACTTGGATTAGAAGTTTGGAACCTGACTCTGCAAATAACAAGCTGTGCAGCCTTGCTTGACTAAATCATTAAACATCCCTGATGCTGTTTTCTTGACTAAAAAAACAAGGACAATAGTCCATGATCTTTGTATCTCACAGGATTACTGAAGGATTAACAAAATCACCTATGCAAAAGCACCGGGTATATAGTACTCAATTAGTATTTTGTTTTCTACATTATTTTTATGAGTTTATCCATTTTAATAATTTTCTTGAGTCTTACTTGTAGTTATTTTTTATTCAATAAACAGATCTTAAAGTCAAGGATCTCTTACCCAGTGAAAGATGGCAAAATATGAGTGAAGCCGATTTAGTGCAGGGACTCAGAAGATTTTCAAAATGTGTATTCACTGTCCTGAGCCTCCTTGCTAGTGCTTGTACACCCACCCCTCTTCCAAACTCATTTCTGTTTCCTCAGAGATAGGACTATACGTCAGTCCATAGCAGTAGCACATCTGCTGCATATTATTATGTTGATGTTATTTGATGCTCTAGAAATCATATAAATTATTTAAATCTTTCATCTTCAGTTAAGAAATCTTACTTTGCCATTCCTAAATAAAAAATGTATTCCAGATGGATTCAGAAATATGAAGTTGGGCATATCTTTATACTTGGAAATGTTTTGCATTCAAATTTTTAAAAAAAAATTCATATGGTTATGTTACTGGAACCTTGCTGGTGCAGTGGTTAAGAGCTTGGCTGCTAACAAAAAGGCTAGCAGTTCAAATCCCCCAGCCACTCCTTGGAAAGCCTATGGGGCAGTTCTTCTCTGTCCTATAGGGTCACTATGAGTCAGAATGGACTCAATGGCAATGGGTTTTGATTTATGTATATTACTTGGTAGTTGTATATTAGGAGTCTATCAACATACATGCAGAAAAACTTTAACCTGGAAAAAAATGTGTTTTGTTGTTGTTCTTACATCTGACCCTAACTAATGAGACTCTAAATTCAAACCTTTCCATTAAAGTCAGCAGTCTTGACTTAAAATGACATTCTTTTAAGCTTTTCAGAAGTTAACATAAAACTGTGACAGCAGCTCACTTGAAAAGGAAAATCTCTGAAAAAATATAAAAAAGAACTATACCTTGAACTAAGTGCTTTGAATAATGTTTAATATAGTGAGCAATATTTGTAGTTAATAAAATAGTGTTGGTCACATTTTATGAGGGTATAAAGAAAAATGGAAAACCTCCATTCCCTTAAAATTTTGACTGTAGATGCATAAGTTTTACATAGCAACACCTACTTTGGAGTCGTAATTCTCTACAACAGAGAGGGGATTTAAAAATTTAAAATTATAGTTATTAACAAACTTCTAATTTTTGTCATTTGTTTCCATTTCCTTCTCAGCAAAACTTTTTAGGATAGCTGTACTATGTAACAAGATTGATACATTTTTTATTCTACCTTCATTATTTTCCCTGGGGCAAGTTGCTACAAAAAGCTGGTAGAATGTCAAAAATTTGAGTCACTCAAGCTCCAGATAATAAAGCATGGCAGAAATTCAAGCAAAATTGAGTAACAGGAGAAGGATGGGCTTCCCCGTGGGTGCTACTGGTTTGCCCTCAACTGCTAACCTAAATGTTGGTAGTTTGAACCCAGCAGAAGAAAGGCCTAGTGATGCGCTTCTATAACGATTACAGCCAAGAAAACCTTAGGAAGCAGTTCTACTCTGTAACACGTAGAATCCACCAACACATGGAATCTGATTTTAACACATAGAATCAGAAACGACTCAACAGCAATGGGTTTGGATTTTAGGTTTCCAATCAGAGAGAGCGGAGTCCAAATCCCTGCTCAATTGCTCATTAACTATATAACCTCGGGCAAGTTATCTCATCCATTTTAATTCTTAGATCATGGTGTTGTTGTGGGGAGATTAAAGAGCAAACAAGTACAAAGCAATGGGCACAAATTAGGTAGCTAGCACCTTCCACTGATTTTCAAGTGTCAATCATTTCGAGCATGTTTGTGCTTGCCTCAGTTAATGAAAATCTTAGTGCCTATCAGTGCAGGCCTTAAAAAAAAATATTGCCTATAAAGCAAAAGAATACACAAAGCAATTTTGCTTCCAAAAGGCATCTTCTTCGGTGTAGTTTAAGAAATGGATTTTATTACAAAAAATAAAAGCATCACATTAACTTTGTGCAAAATTAGAGTAGCAAAGTGATAATACATAACCATAATCAGCAGAGTAACAGTCACTGAATCAATCCATGAACACCATAGAACAAAATGAACAAGACTTTCGTGAAAGAACCGTGCTGACAAGCAAATACATTCTCTCAGATTGGCTCTTTCCTTGCTATGTTAGAGACAAGGTGTGTGGATGCCTCATCTGTGTTCTCACTACTTTATCTTTCCCTCCTCTGATCCTCCTTCCCTAAAGCATCCCAAGAACTGAAAGCAGCTAATTCGACCTATTGCAACTCTCATTTGGATCCCATTACTGCAAATATCCCTTCATCCAAACTACAAATAACACTCATAAATTTTATTCCACTGGCCAGAACTGCCCTAATTCTAACATAACTCAGAATCTAGCCCGAGTCTTCATCCCTCTTAAAAGGCTTACATTTTTCATCTCTGGAGTATTTTACATGCCATGTTCTAACTATCAGCCTAGTTGAGAAATGGATTTTACTATAAAAAAATAAAAGCACTGCAATAACTTTGCACAAAGCCAAAATGCCAAAGTGATAATACATAGCCATAACCAGCAGAGTGAGAACCCAGGAACACCTGGAAAATCACAGCTCTCCCTCCTTTCAGGCTCTTACAACTCTCTTCCAGAGAGATTTTCTAGACACTCTCCTGCTGGCTTCATTCCCAGACATGCCCTCACTTCTATTGCACCCCCATCACCACCGCACTGCTTAACACTTATCTGGCTACATCTGTGGCTGGTGCCATGTGTACCTCCACGTGTCCGTTCCCTGCATGTATACTTTTATGAGTTTTCTGTATGATCCCTCATTAAATAGGAGCAAAACTTATGTCAGTTTTGCTTTCTGTCATTTCACAAATACATAACAATTGCAGATTCCTAGAGGAGCTGTGGATCAAAAATGTACCTCTTACACTGGTCATAAATGTGCCCAGATAAACATTGCATGCCTTCTCTCAAAGATGTTTATAATCTAAAGTGGTAAAATGCATTTTAAACAATAGGTAGCTGTCAACAAAGTCATTGTATTTCAGCCATAAGTATCATGATTCCTTAATCAGAAAT
This sequence comes from Trichechus manatus latirostris, assembly GCF_000243295.1. Lineage (NCBI taxonomy): Eukaryota > Metazoa > Chordata > Mammalia > Sirenia > Trichechidae > Trichechus > Trichechus manatus. Next base: position 25,614,753 of record NW_004443953.1, read on the forward strand.
AAATCTCTACAAAAGTTAACTTCTCTAAGAATGAAAGAACATGTTCCGTTTTATACTTTTGAAAGCTGTGCACCATTTTGTTGTTGTTATTTTGTTTTTAACTGCCACCCCACCATGTTTGAGAAGAGTTGGCTGTTTTGTGCTTAGCTCCATTCATTTCCCTGACATTCCTTGATTCTGGGCCGGCTCCGCAGCCACCATCCTTCCTTGTCTCCGAGGTCCTGCCAGTGCAGCTCATTCTGTAGCCATCATCACAGTGAACTGTCTCCCAGCAGCTCCAGATGGAAGATGGGGGTAAATAGCTCCCTGAAGAGTGCTCTCCGCTGCAGTGCCATCAATCAACTCGCAGCTGGGACCGAAGAACGGTTCAGTGACGGAACCAGCTCCTTTCTGCCAAAAACATAGCACTTATCTTAGGGCCCAGCTTCCTTCAAGAGGGAGATGTCACAGCTACTTGTTTCAGCATTCAAGCAGCCCTCGATACCTAAGATTTATACTCAGCTTTGGATAACCTTGGCTACTAATATTCTTCATTTAGGTTTTTTTTTTTTTTAAATTTATTTCAAGTATAGGAGACAATCAAATTGGTAACTGTGTTCGCTTTACTTCCCCTTGGAAAGGAAGAATCTCTGTATGCTTGTTTCTTTAATAAATCAATACATACAAAATCAAATAATAGGTTGTTTAGCCAGGTTAGTTGGTACATCAAATTATTTTTATGGTTCATATTCATCATCCAGCTCAAGACAGTAGTAATGTCATTGAGTGGTGGCGTGCAGCAATGGTAAGCGGTTCATTTTTTTTCTGCAAGTAGCAGACGGAGGGTGGCCCTTCTTTAAGCCAAGATTTCCATTGAGAAGGAACAGTTGGAGCTCTGCAGAAGAACAGCCTTGGCATCCTCACACTGCAGGATAGACATCCATGTGATGACTGCCAAGGACGCATCCCTCTCCATTATAATGTGGGCGAGCGGATGATACTATAAGACATCACCATGGATTATGTGAGCAAAAAATAACTATCAGTGAAAAAAATAAACTCCATTTATTGTTACATCTTCCGTCATAAAAATGTTAAATTCAAGTTATGGCACACATATCTACTTGGTAACATTATTTAAGGTAAGCCAATGAAAGTCATTTTCTTGAATAACAAATGTTATTTGCATCACCTGTATCCTCCCCCAAAATTGTATACAGCTTACCTATTCTCTGCAACTACCTTTTCCACGATGCTGTGGGTCTCCCATCTCTCAACAACCTAATTTGCAGAGAGTAGGAAAGTTCTCCAGAGCTCTGTAAATCATCCTTTCCTAGTTCAGTAAGCTAATTTCCTTTTCTTCAGTTAGATACAAAAAATCATTCCACCCACAGATAAAAAATGTCTATGTTTACAAATGTTTTTCCATTTCTACACACACACATGCACACACACACACTTACTCACATACATACTCTTCTAATTTCTGCTTCAAAAGTACAGGAAAATTAGACACAAAGAGAATGAGAATGCCATTCATTCTACATGATTGTGCATATGTACGTGCTAATGTATATGAGAGACTATAGACAGGAGTTGTTAGCTGCCACTGAGTTGGTCTCAACCTACGGCAGCCCCATGCACAGCAGGATCAGATCGTTGGGATTCATAAGGTTTTCACTGGCTGATTTTTTGAGCAGTAGATCACCAGGCCTTTCTTTCTAGTCTTAGTCTGGAAGTTCCACTGAAACCTGTTCAGCATCATAGCAACACACAAGCCTCCACTGACAGAAGGGCTGGCGTTGAGTTGCATTAGCCAGGAATCAAACAGGAGTAATAGCATATAAAATCAGAGAGATGGGATTGAGTTGAGTGATGAGAAAGACAAGGAGGTCAGCTATGATATTTTAGGAATTGCCCATGTCATTTTATAAGTGAGGAAACTCATACCTGTAAACATGAAAGCGCTTGCCAAAAATTGCCCATCTGGTGAATGGCTGGCTCAGGACTAGTACCTGCACCTCATGAACTCACATTGACCAGGCCAAAGAGTTTGGATTATTTTAAGCTATGCCATGGTAAACAGCTGAAAGGAAATGACAGTATAAAAATCATTTGGGAGAAATCATTCTGCCAACAAAGAACATAGTACAATTATTCACTCATTCTACAAGTGTCTATTGAGCAACTAATATATTAATTATGGGTTTATGAAAACAAGACTGAGTCCCTTGCATCCAAGGAAAGATTAGATAACCCTAGAACAACCAAAAAAAAAAAAAAACCGTTGCCATCGAGTCAATTTCAAGTAGATTCTGACTCATGGTTCCTTGTAGGGCAGAGTAGAACTGCCCTATAGGGCTTCCAAGAAGCAGCTGGTGGATTCGAAATGGCGACCTTTGGGTTAGCAGCTGTAGCTCTTAACCACTGCACCACCAGGGCTCCAAGCCTAGAAATAACCATAATATAGGGCAGGCTATAAATGCAAGCTGTGTATATGTAAGTTAAACGTCAATACTTAGCATCCCCAAATGAAGGCAATAACCCATTTGGTAAGTGATATAATAGAATATAAGAAACAAAATCAGGAAATCTCTGAAATTCTACCATATGCAGATCATTTAGATTCAGTTCAGTTAAACACACTACAAGATAATATTTAACAACAGTTTCCATTAGTGCCGTGTATAAAGATAATCTCCACCACCCGTCTGTCAGTTTGTCGTACCATGATGGCTTACATGTTGTGTGATGCTGGAAGCTATGCCACTAGTATTTCAAATACCAACAGAGTCACCCATAGTGGACAGATTTCAACAGAACCTCCAGATCAAGACAGACTAGAAAGAAAGTCCTGGTGAACTACTTCTGAAAATTAGTCAGTGAAAACCCTATAGATCAGAATAGAATATTATCTGACTGGACTTAAACATGTCAAAGATCATGAAGATGGTACGGGATTGGGCAATGTTTCATTCCATTATAGATAGGGTCGCCATCTATCAAAGCCAACTTGACAGCAGCTAAAAACAATAAAGTAATCTACTTGTAAAGTAAAATTTTAAATATCTATTTTCATAATGGAAGATATGTTCCTCTAAGTGGATGCCATATTTTTGGTTTATGAATTCCAAGGTGTTAAATTATGCATAAAAGTGAACCTACTCTAGAAACTGATCCCTGAAGAAAAGTACCTGCTTATTCTAAGTATTCCATGTAAGTGGAATTGCATTAATAATAACCAACATAAGGCTAATTTCCACTTTCTCACTTCATTATCCTAACACCAGCTACCCATCTGGCACTTTCTGTCTCTGACCCTAAACACCTAGAGTTGGGTCTCCACAAGTTCGGACTTCGTCCTTCCAGGTCCTGCCAAATAGGGAAACACCAGCCTCTCTGCTAGTTCTCACTGTACCCAGTGAGTTTGATAATTCAAAACAATGACTCACAGAACTCACCGAGACTACCTATACTTACAGTTGCCCAATTGTTATAACCAGAAAGATATAAAGAGTCACATCAAGCAATGTCTGGGAGAGGTCCATTTTCCTCAGGTATGTGCCACACCCTCTCCCGTAGATGGACATTCTCACCAATCCAGGAAGCCCCAAAGAGGGAGAGCTCCAAGGTCCAGGGTCCCTTATAAATCATTGGGACCTCAGTATAAATGCATGACTGGGACTTCATTACATATCATAAAATCAATGAATATGTATGATTGACTACATTGCTCCCCCTCACTTCCAGAGGCCTGTTGGCAGAGTAGGGGCTGTGTGGCCCCTCATGTTTAAGTGTTGCCTGGCTATTTTAGAAAACAAAGCCCCCTTGATTTCTCAAGAATTGCAAGGGCTCTTTTCAGAAACCAGAGACAAAAGCCACATTAAATTCTTTGTTCCACACAGGAATCATACAATATCTGTCTTTTCGTGACTGACTTATTTCACTCAGCATAATGTCTTCAAGCTCCATTCATGTTGTAGCATGCATTAGGACTTCATTTCTTTTTATAGCTGAGTAATATTCCATTGTATGTACGTACCACATTTTATTTATCCATTCATCTGTTAATGGACATTTAAGTTGTTTCTACCTTTTGCCTATTGTGAATAGTGCTGCAGTGAACATTGGTGTACAAGTACCTGTTTGTATTCCCGCTTTCAGTTGTTTTGGGTATATACCTAGTAGTGGAAGTGCTGAATTATATGGTAATTCTATGTTTAACTTTTTGAGGAACCACAAAACTGTTTTCCATAGTGGCTCACCATTTTATAATACACAGTAATAATATATTTTAAAACTGACAAATATTTGTTAGGAGTCTTCAGTGTTCCAGATTTTGTATCTTTATATGAAATTGTCACAAAAGAAGTATACATTCTCTTCTCACCAGGATATTTTCATCTAGATAAAGATCTAAGATATTTATAGATGGAATCCATATTGATCAAGCAAATATAAAATAAGTTATTAATTGTGAAAGATAGTTAATTAATACAATAGGTAAAAACAAGTGTGAAATCTGAACCACAAAATGAACTTGTAATACAGCTATTGTGAGAATAGATTGATGGCTCCCACCAGCACTGGAAAATGGAAATTGTTTAACTTTTTCATTTAAGGGGAGAAAAACAGGATTAGAGCTGCAAAGTTCTAGAGACAGATACACTGCCTACAAGCCCTACTACTGTTTGGTTTTTTGCTGCTGAAACTTTACAGACACCAGAAAAGTAGAGCAGAAAAGCAATGTAAATTATTGAAGTGGTGCTGCTATTTCCTGAAGCAGCCGGGATAGTCTGTCCATAAAACATTAACATGACATTTCTGAGCTTTGACAGGTTGTTTGGAAGAGACAGGGTAAAGAATACACAGGCCCTTTGGTGGGAATGGAGACATTTGTTCAGATAAAAACAAACAATCACTGTGGCTGGTTTGCACGCCACCCTCCACCAAAAAACAGGAAGAACACATAAAAATTTAAAGCCCAACACTGAAATAGATTAAACTTGATTTGTTCGCTATAATATGAGCAGGCAGGATTAGAAGTATCCGAGGCTTTTCTCTCCTCCTTTTCTCTTTCAAGGAAGAAAGATGTCCTGCCTCCTGAACTATGCTCAGCATTTAATTTATGCCTCTAGTAAATAACTGAGCTGCATGTCCTTTGTACACGGTAAATTAATGTGTTTATCCATTGTGACTAGAGGCGGGCGAAGGATAAAAAGTCTTCGTTTCCTCAGCTGGTGAAAGGATCATTTCTGTTTCTAATAACGATTTTTGACAGTACTGGTTTATAGGCAGAGCCAAGCTCACTCACATGTAGGCAACCTTAAGGAATATTGGCTAAGGAGTACATCCCATGGAGTATGCCCTCCACCAAAGAATCACCCCTAGGAACCAGAGTCATTTCTTTGGATGTAGGCCCAGAGACTCCAGAAAAAAAAAAAAAAACTCCGTCTTTAATGATAACATATTTGTTGCAGAAAACATACCACAATGCTCTGAGTTTGAATTCATTAGTTCCTAGAGCCACTTCTAAAGGGCCCCGGCTGGTGCAAATGGTTTGCCCCCGACTACCAACCTGAAGATTGGCAGTTCGAACCTAACTACAGATGCCATGGAAAAAAGGCCTGGTGATCTGTTTCTGTAAAGATCACAGCCAAGAAAATCCTGTGGAGTAGTTCTACTCTGTAACACGTGGGGTTGCCATGAGTCAGAATTGACTCAACAGCAGTGAGTTTGGTTTGGGTTTAGAGCCATTCTATATAAATAATCTATGCACATATTTAGAAACCCAATCATGTTATACTTTTTCAAAGAAATTTTAACTAATGCCAAAATATCTTCCTCTGTAATACAGCCTAATAAAAATGCAAAATCAGGACTTTTCTAGAAACAAACTTTAAGACATTTACTAGAATAATTTTGTAGATAAATTTTTGTCCACCTTGGCATAAAAATGGGCAGCAGGGCAAGGTGATTCTTCAAATCTTTTTTAAACGAGTATAAAAAGTAAACCAAAGGAGGAAGTCAAATTACAACAGTGGAGATTATGCTACAAAATGCTAACATACATACTACAGGGAAAATTTGTATTTCCTTTTTTGTGGTTTTTTACTAACTCATTTAAATAAGGACTTAAAATTAATAAACTAGTTTATAATCATGGTTCCTCCATCTTAGTACATTTTTCTGAAAGTGACATCAAGATAGTTTCATGGGACATATGATTGTTCCATAAAAGTTGACTTGAAAATATCATTGATATACTCCAATAGCCCTAATTCTCTTAAATTACTTATTGTGGTTCTAAAATTATTTAACTTATTCAGACTTTATGTGACATTATTTATAGTTTCTCACCTCTTTGATAAGCATAAACAAAACTGTTCACAAATTACAGATGCAGATATACCATAGTTTTCATTCAATATTATGTTTCTATATCATTTCCACTGTTTGATTTCCTATTACAGCATCACTCCAAGAGCTAGAGTTGGGGCCATATACTGCATACCAATAAGTTCAGCCCTGTCCAAGGCCTAAGAATAATTTAATACCAAGGTAAGAATAATATGATCACCTATGACACCAACATTTGGATCCATAGCTAGTCCACTTTACTATTTTGATCTCATATTTCAGTTTCAGTAAGTACTTGCTTTATATTCCAGATCTAGAGATAGGCCTTTCAGAATCCTTTCCTGGCTCCCTACCTGGTTCTCCATCCCCTCTTTTTTTCCCTCCCCAGTTCTACACAGGAATCTTGTTCCTCAAAACCAGTTCTCATAACTCCCTCTGTATTCCCTCTGTCAGTAGCCTCTTGGGGTCATGTTAAACTCACCCATCTACAAGTCCACTTTGTACCTCCTGTTGTGCCCTACTCTAGACCTCCATCCTATCTGAGTGGCTCCATCTGGTGTCAAAGTCCTGACCCCATCAGATCTGTTCTGATGCTAACATGCATACGCTTGCTAGGGCAATGAGTTCTAAATGAACATCAGTGACATTTTCAAAAAGACATGTTTACATTCTTAGCTTTATATGAAACTTAGCTGTATTAGGTTACAATGGGAAAACCTCTTGTTCTTGGATTGGACTTCGGTGAACAATGCCTTTTCTTGTCTCTTATGTTTTTGGCTATTTCTCCTTTTCATTTGTGACTATCCAAACTAAGCAATCCTAATCCGTTTGAAGTCCATCTTCATTCACATCCAGGCCTCTAACCCTTGAGCTTCCCTCTCATAGTTCTTGTCGAATTCCCTTTTGCCTTCTTGAGTTTTAATAATCAGAAATACCCATAAATTTCAGGGACAGATATCTCACATTTTCATGGAAGACTATATTCTCTGTCATTTGCAACTATTAATAGATATTGCCCAGCATTTTGTTGACATTTTTGTATGTAGTGGCACTGTCATTTATTCAGTAAGTATTTCTTAAGAACCCAAGCACTTGGACACTTCAGTGAGAAAAGCAGGCAGAGATCCCTGCCCTTATGAAGTTGATTTTAGAGACGAGACAAACAATAAACAATAAACTTAATTTTAAAAATTATGGGGTATATGAAAAAACAAGAAGCAGAACAGAACAATGTAAGGTAATTTGGGATTACTGGAGGATGGCAGATAAAAATATATCAAGGGAATCAACTGAACTGATTATGATGTACATATATATGAGAAATAACATATACAATTAGTTAGTAATTGTTTTCAGCTGCTGATAACAAATATCCAGAGAGAAAAAAAGGGAAGGAATATTTTTTTCTGACATTAAAAAAAAGTCTGAAGGCATCTGTCTAGGGATGGTGTGGAAGCTCCATGATGATGTCATCAACACTCCAGGCTTTTCTCTCTTTCTGCTTGCCATTCTCATGGCCCCCATTCTTAAGAATATCTCATGGTGACAAGATAGCCACTGTACTCCATCCATCATGTCTGCATTCCAGGTAAAGCTCTTAATAAAGGCTACCCCCATCCCCTTTTTTTTAATGAAAATGGAAGGTGCACTAGATATTGAAAGGCTCTCTGGTGGTGCAGTAGTTAATGTGCTTGGCTGCTAACCAAAAGCTTGGCAGTTGGAACCCACCAGCCGCTCCATGGGAGAAATATGTGGCAGTCTGCTTCCGTAAATATTCCCATTGCCGTTGAGTCGATTACGGAATTGACTCTATGACAAAGGATTTGGTTTTGGTTTTGGACCAAATATTGGAAGTGGGTGACTATCAATTTCTACCAAATAGCTTTAATATAAAATCACGATTATTTTTAGACACCCCCATACTGCCTTGAGGGTCTTAAACTAATAATATAAATTTCAGTATTAAGCAATTGAGTTATCTTTTTCTACAATTATTTCCTTAAACTTTTACACAAAGAACCTAAACAGTCATTTTTCCCACCGATACAGCCAGTTGACTTCTTGTCAAAGTTTATTCTACATATTTAGCATCTTGTTCCTGGCCTTATTTAATTGTGTAACTATCAGAAATGTTTGATATTTCCCTTTAATAAAAACTGATATATTACTGTCTACTTAATTTATAACCAATCTTTTAACAACAAATATTTCTTACGTACTATAGAAATTTCCCCTAATTTGAACAGAATATTTGCTAACAGGGGGCAAAGTTTCCCAGTCAGAGACTATGAGATATCTGGAATTATATGGTTAAGAATCTCAGATTAATTTTGTTTAATGGGAATCAAACATTTCTCAGCATGCCCAGCCTACCTTCAAATCCTCTTATCTAAATGTTTTCTTTTTAATTTCAACATATTACCTACAGGTGTCATTTTGTCTTGATTTTCAAGTTCTCAGAGAACTTAGAGGTGCAAAATCAAAATACAACTTCTCCATTTTTGAAAGCGCATGGATAGAGACAGATAGATGATAGTAACAGAGATGCAGACAGAGATACAGATGGAGATGGAAAGATATATCCTGACCACATTGACCACTCTAGCTAAACAAGCCATTGGCAAAAGGAAGAGGTACTACTGGCCATTACGTATTGTGGCCACTGAGCCATTGGCTCCTTACCTGTATTTTAAACGAAGATTAAGATCCTTTGTTCTACAGAGAGCCAATGGCCTGTACTCTCTGAGTCCCACAGATAGAAAAGGGAAAGAGAAAGACATACCTTGAACTGGTGAAGACAGAAATGTATATTAACACTGAAGGAAAGGGAAAAGAAAACGAGGGCAGGGAGGAGAGAGAGTATGAAAAAGAAGATGGTAGAAAAGACCCAGAAAGTTCTGGAGGGTTAAGTAGACTCATCTTGTCATTCTCTGACTTCATTTTAAGAGATAGATTGTTTGACCCTTCAATTGTTCCTTATTGTTATCTTTTTTTCTTTTTGAACAACCAAACAGCAAACTCTGAGAGAAATGGTGCTTTGAGGTAAACCACAGTGACCACAGAAATATGTTTGGGGAACAGAAGAAATAGCCAAGGACTGACCCTTCTATTCTACTCTCACCGCCCAATACCCCTGTTGCCGTCAAGTCGATGCAGACTCATAGCGACCCTACAGGACAGAGTAGAACTGTCCCATACGATTTCCAAGGAGCAGCTGGTGGATTCAAACTGCTGACCTTTTGGTTAGCAGCTGAGCTCTTAACCACTGCGCCACCAGATGCTTTTATTCCCCTTCTTCTCTATGTTAAGCAATTTTACATGAAGCAGCTGTGAGTAAAGAAAGAGGAGTGTGGCCTGTGTTAGGGTTCTTACTAACTGAGATAGAGAGTAAAGTATTCCCCTCTGAGAAGCAAGAAAACATAATGATCAGAGCACTGGACTAAAAATCAGAAACCTAGTAATAGTACTCAACCTTTCTTGTAAAGATTTTAAGCTATAAAATGTGGCTACTTATTTTAATGAGCAAATAAGTTATGTGTCAAAAGCTTTTAAAAGTATACAATGTCACAGCAATTTAACAATTAGCAATAATGAAATGAGGAGTCAAATAGTGGTTTCCAAACATGGTTAAATTTAATGCATTAGCAGTTGTATAAGGTCTTTGAGGTTACCAATACAATAAAAGATGAAACGGAATGCGATCATCACCATTAAAAAAAAAACTAAAATAAAATAAAGATACTTGAAGAGTTAATATGTTTCTCTTAGATTTTATTTGCTAAAGCAAGATAGGTAACAGAAAATCATAGCTATGCCATGCTAAACCCTTTGTGAGTTTTATATTTGCTTTTTCCTCTTGTTGATTTGAGAGGGTTTGAGAAATGACGGCTACAAGGTTACATTTGCTACAGAATTTGCAAACACAAACACTCAGGTAAATGGGGAGCAAATAGCATACACAAGAGGAAACCAGCCAAAATTGATTAAATTATATTTTTGGTAACTCATTAATACAGTGCCATATGTGCAGGGTGTTGTTGCTTCTCTTGTGAAGTAAGAAAGCATTCACCTCAAGTGCTTGACTATAATGACACACCCTTAAAATGTCAGTAATTATATAATTATTTTTGCCAAAGAATGGAACATATGCAAGATTGTATCTAGTGTATTTATAATTATTCACATCAAAGGGAGTCCCGGGTGGGTCCAGCTGAGCAGTGTGAGAGACAGCTCCCTGGTGTGAGGTGACAGTAGCTTGGATCCTTCTTTTTCAGTCCTAGCATGCCCCAGTTGGTATCAGAAGGGTTCCTCATTGTTATTGCTTGTTCCTGCCTCCAGGACAGCCCCTTCCACAGCCCCCCACCGTGAGGCCCTCCATCCTGCAATGAGCCATCTGGAGAGGAAAGGCTGACCCCAGCTCCCTCTGGAAGTTGTTAGCTCTGTCCCACAGTTGGCGCCCAGGGTTTCAGGAGAGTTGGCCTCTTCACAGGCTTTCTTCTCATGTCAGGAAGCTGATTGTTACTACCCTGTCAGCTTCTACCGGTTCCCCAAATTATAGGACAAATCTCTAAAGCAGACTTGGATTTCCCATGAGAAATGCAGGCTGCTACGCTGAAATTCCTTCTTAACAAGCATGAGGACCTTGTGGCTAAATTTGAGGGGTAAAAAAACCCACCTTGTTTGCTTTGTGTAGCTTAGATATATATCTTAATACAGGAGTTTAAGACCATGAGCTTGGGGGTTAGAAAGGCTTGTGCATTCCATCATTGGTTAGCTCTGTAATATTACCTTGAGTCACTGCTCCTCAGCTTTTGCATCTGTAAAATGTGTGAGAGTGTGTGCATCTCTGTGTGTGTGTGTGTGTGGATTAAAAGATGCATAGAAACTACTTAACACATATAACCGTTAGCTATTAGTATAAAGATAAAAGACAAAACTATTGGTGATTGTGATGGTTAATGTAATGTGTCAACTTGGCTAGGCCACGGTTCTCAGTATTATGTAATTATCGTCCATTTTGTGATGTGATGAAATTATCCTCTATTTTGTGATCTGATGTAATTATTCTCCATTTTATGGTCTCCCATAAATAATATAATGCAATCACTTCCATGATGTGCTCTGATGTGATCAGTCGATCAGTTGTAAGGGGAGTTTCCTTGAGGGTGTGGCCGCACCCAATATATATATATGGACCTTCTGGCAAAGCTCATTTGCTTGCTCTGGATCCTTTCTCCAGCTCATCAACATCTAACTTCTGGTTCTTGGAACCTGAGCCAGCAACTTGTTGTCTAACCTGTCAACTTTGGGATTTGCCGACTTCCACAGACCTGTGAACCTGCAGTCTGACCTGCTAGTTCTGGATTCATCAGTCCCTGTAACCACATGAGTCAAGAGAAGCCTCCAGCCTGATGCCTGGCCCACAGATTTGGGACTTGCCAGCCTCTACAAGTGTGTGAGCCATTTGTGTGTATATATATATATACACACATATATATACGTTAAAAAAAACCTGTTGCTGTCAAGTCAATTCCAACTCATAGCAACCCGATAGGACAGGATAGAACTGCCTCATAGGATTTCCAAGAAGTGGCTGGTGGATTCAAACTGCCAACCTTTTGGTTAGCAGCCACAGTTCCTAACCACTAAGCCACCCAGGCTCCATATATATATATGTGTGTGTCTGTGTGTGTGTGTGTGTGTGTGTGTGTGTGTGTACACGTGTGTGTATATATATATATAT
>NW_004443953.1:25626934-25644828 GCF_000243295.1 Trichechus manatus latirostris
TGTGTGTGTGTACACGTGTGTGTATATATATATATATATACACTTCAATGGTTTTGCCTCTCTAGAGAACCCAGCCTAAGACAGTGACTCTCTGTCACATTCATTCATAAAAACAACTTATTTCATATCCCTACCAGGTAGATCGTTTTTGTTGTTGTTAGGTGCTGTCAGGTCGGTTCCGACTCATAGCGACCCTATGTACCACAGAACAAAAAAAACACTGGCCAGTCCTGCAACATGTCCACAGTCATCGTTATGCTTGAGCCCACTGTTGCAGCCACTGTGCCAATCCATCTCATTGAGGGTCTTTCTATTTTTTGCTGACCCTGTATTTTACTAAGCATGATGTCCTTCTCCAGGGACTGATCCCTTCTGACAACATGTCCTAAGTATGTAAGACAAAGTCTTGCCATCCTTGCTTCTAGGGAGCATTCTGGTTGTACTTCTCCCAAGACAGATTTGTTCGTTCTTTTGGCAGTCCATGATATATTCAATATTCTTCTTCAACACCACAATTCAAAGGCGTCAATTCTTCTTCAGTCTTCCTTATTTATTGTCCAGCTTTTGCATGCATATGATGCTATTGAAAATACCATGGCTTGGGTCAGGCGCACTTAATCTTCAAGGTGATATCTTTGCTTTTCAACACTTTCAAGAGGTCTTTTGCAGCAGAGTTACCCAATGCAATGCGTCTTTTGATTTCTTGACTGATGCTTCCACGGCTGTTGATTGTCGATCCAAGTAAAATGAAATCCTTGAACACGTCAGTCTTTTCTCCATTTATCATGATGTTGCTTATTGGTCCAGTTGTGAGGATTTTTGTTTTCTTTATGTTGAGGTGTAATCCATACTTAAAGACTGTGGTCTTTGATCTTTATCAGTAAGTGCTTCAAGCCCTCTTCACTTTCAGCAAGCAACGTTGTGTCATCTGCAGAACGCAGGTTGTTAATGAGTCTTCCCTCATCCTGATGCCCCGTTCTTCTTCATATAGTCCAGCTTCTTGGATTATTTGTTCAGCATACAGATTGAATACCTACGGTGAAAAAAATGCAACCCTCACACACCTTTCCAGACTTTAAACCACCCAGTATCCCCTTGTTCTGTCTGAACAATGGTCTCTTGTTCTATGTACATGTTCCTTATGAGCACAATTAAGTGTTCTGGAATTCCCATTCTTCGCAATGTTATCCGTAATTTGTTATGATCCACACAATCGAATGCCTTAGCATAGTCAATAAAACACAGGTAAACATCTTTCTGGTATTCTCTGCTTTCAGCCAGGATCCACTTGACATCAGCAATGATATCCCTGGTTCCCCGTCCTCTTCTGAATCTGGCCTGAATTTCTGGTAGTTCCCTGTTGACATCTGCAGCTGCTTTTGAATGATCTTCAGCAAAATTTTACTTGCATGTGATATTAATGATATTGTTCGATGATTTCCACATTCGGTTGGATAGCCTTTCTTGGGAATAGGTATAAATGTGGATCTCTTCTGGTTGGTTGGCCAGGTAGCTGTCTTCCACATTTCTTTGCAAAGACGAGCACTTCCAGTGCTGCTTCCATTTGTTGAAACATCTCAATTGATATTTCGTCAATTTCTGGAGCCTTGTTTTTCACCAATGCCTTCAGTGCAGCTTGGACTTCTTCCTTCAGTACTGTAGGCTTCTGATCATATGCTACCTCTTGAAATGGTTGAATATTGACCAGTTCTTTTTGGTATAATGACTCTGTGTATTTCTTCCATCTTTTTTTGATGCTTCCTGCATCGTTTAATATTTTCCCCAGAATCCTTCATACTACAACTTGAGGCTTGAATTTTTTCTTCAGGTCTTTCAGCCTGAGAAATGCCAAGCGTGTTCTTCCCTTTTGATTTTCTATCTCCAGCTCTTTGCACATGTCATTATAATACTTTACTTTGTCTTCTCGAGCCGCCCATTGAAATTTCTGTTCAGGTCTTTTACTTCATCATTTCTACCTTTTGCTTTAGCTACTCGATGTTCAAGAACAAGTTTCAGAGTCTCTTCTGACTACCATTTTGGTCTTTTCTTTCTTTCCTGTCTTTTTAATGACCTCTTGCTTTCTTCACATATGATGTCCTTGAAGTCATTCCACAAGTAGTCTGGTCTTCCGTAATTAGTGTTCAACGCGTCAAATCTATTCTTGAAATGATCTCTAAATTCAGGTGCAATATACTCAAGATCGTACTTTGGCTGTCGTAGACTTGTTCTAATTTTCTTCAGTTTCAACTTAAACTTGGATAGAGCAATTGATGGTCTGTTCCCCAGTCAGCCCCTTGCCTTGTTCTGACTGATGATATTGAGCTTTCCCATCGTCTCTTTCCACAGATGTAGTTGGTTTGATTCCTGTGTATTCCATCTGGTAAGGTCCATGTGTATAGTCGCTGTTTATGTTGGTGAAAAAAGGTATTTGCAATGAAGAAGTTGTTGGTCTTGCAAAATTCTATCATGAGATCTCCAGCATCGTTTCTATCACCGACACTATATTTTCCAACAACCAGGCTGCTACCAGGTAGCAGACCTCTGTATTAAGTCCTGGGGAACAAAGGCAAACAAACAAAAAAACTATCCTTCCTCTCTCCTGTCAGAGACTGTTAAAAATAATCAAAACTCACTGAAGTTTGAACATTAGGTTTATCCTGAGAAGTTATTCTATATGCATATAGGGAGGCTATTTTGATTTCAGAAAAAGCAAATAGCTTGAAGAGGCTAGGTACAATGGGGCTTATAAAGAGAAGAGGAGGGAGAATTATAGAAGTTTAACCACTGGCTAATCTTAAAGTGGTTGATTAAACCCTGCCTTCCTCCTTTACTGAGACGCACTGATATCAGTTACTTCTGGCCTGGCTGCTAGTAATTTGGCCCTCCACCTACCTGCACCTGTGAGGCTTTTTGAGATTTAAATTAGGAGATAATGGTTTGGCAATTATCTTTTCTAGCAGGATAAGACAAATTTAGATTGTTGTAAAGAATTTTCCGGCAGGCTTTTGCGATGTGGGTCAGGTTTTTTATGGTTAATATTTGGTTTCGTGGATAAGAAAAACCTTAAAATCAAGTCAGATATATGTTATTAATCTTCCTATTCAACAAGATTCTTTCTATAGGGAGTTACGGGTGATATGTGACTCTACGGTTCTAAGGCAGATTTTAATAACAATCTTTTATAATTATTGAACTCAGGACTGTAAAGTATCATAAATATCCGTCCTGTACAATCTCTTACACTGTGCTTGAATTCTCTCTCTAGTGTCCTTATGGGCCAAGGTGCGGGGGGAAACCAGCCCCCTCATATTAAGACAGCTTTCTATGACAGTCCTTAGAGAAAGAAAGTTCATATTTCAATAACAGGATAGATGCTTAATACCTTTCTGGATACAAGGCCCCTTTCAAATGCATGTTATCAACATCCCTTTCAAATAGTCTATTTAAAGTTTACTAACTTCAAGGTCCACTTCTGAGCAACAACAGCTTAATATCAGGAGTGTCATGACACCCCTCCTCCCCTGCTAACCAACAGACAATGGAGGCGATCTTAAATAGTACTTGTGGAAAAGAAAACCTGCGATTTTGTTGTGTTAAGGAGGAACTCGGGTGTAATGATCCCCACCCTCCTTTTTTCCTGAAATGCAGTTCTTATAAAAGACAAATTCTTATTTTAAATTGTGAGTTCATGGTCTTTTATTTTCCAACAAGTGCTCATGTAACCTGCCTGGGCTTGAACATGAAAACCCCCATTAAGCAGCATTTTCTCTTTAGATCAGGCAGACTGCTAGAAGCATCTTTCTTACACTGAGTTCAAGGTTGTTGGTGTGCCTTTCTTGTCACGCATCCTGCCATCCCTGCTCTGATCTCTATGCTCCCATCAAGTTGGATTGTTTGACGTTCCTCACAACACAGTCTACACTTCTATTCTAGGAGTCTCTGCTCTTGCCCTTACTCCTTCTGAATTATCTCTCATTTCTTCCCTTCCCTTTTCTAGGATAACACCTACTTATTTTTTTAAGATTGAGCTCAGGCATGTCCTTTCCCAGGAAGCCATCTCTGACCATCCCAAATGAACACACACATCCCTCATCCCAGATTTATTCAGCGCTCTCCAAACTTCCCATTCCTGTCTTTAGCATTGTACTCATTACATTGTATTGTAATTACCTGTGTGTCTAACACCCTGATCCTAAACTGTAAACCTCTTGAAGGCTTAAGCTGTTTCTTATTCCACTTGATATTCCCACTGCCAGATCAGTACATGCTACAAAATACTCTCTCAAAAATGTTTGTTGAAAGAACAATTTTTTTTCTTCTTCTTCTTGTAACTGTCATTTATTGGTTCTACTTTGATCACATAGAACTAAAAACAAACCTAACTCCTCCTTGACACAAGAGTCTTTCATACATTTGAGGACAGACATCATCTCATGCCATACGTAAAAATGGCCCCAACTGTAAAAATGGTACAAGAGTGTTTGACCTCTTCATCTAACTTCACAAGGGGGAGGAGAAAGAATCAACATCATCATCAGCCCAAAGCTGATTCCTATAAGGCATAGGACATACCTCTTCTCTCCAACCTTTTTACCAATTCTGACACCAGCTGTCCCTCCCACAGCACTCTCTTCCTCTTTGCTGGATTCGTTAATTCACTACAATGGCCACACAGAACTTACAGACAATACTCACAGTTGTGGGGTTTATTAGGGAAGTAACAGGTTACAATTCAGGATCAGGAATTACTCAGGATACAGTTCTTCAATCGGGGTGACCTCTTCTCACCTATGCCCACAGTCAGGGCTCTCTCTGGCCCACGGCCCCTCGGCCTGGTCTCTGCCCTGCTTGCCAAGTGTGACAAAGCTCTTCAGCTCTGCCAGTAAGTGCCCAGAGGCACCCCACTCCACTAGTAAGCTTCAGCCCGAAGGCTCTCAGCTCTCTCTTCCTCCATGGATCAGGAGCCGAGCACTGCCAAGAACCCAGAGGCATCTTACTCTGCCAATAAGCCTCCTGCCCAAAGGCACTCAACTCTCTCACTCCGTGGTTTTGCACACCCACTGTAGCTGCCTAACTCCATGGGCAGGAAGGCCCACTGCACCATTTATCATCAGTCTCCTGGTTCTGCTCCTGCTGTTTCCCTGACACCACTTTTCACCATCTCATACCATCTCTGATCTTACAGCTCTGTCTCCTGGGTCTAGGAGATTTTCAGCGCAGGGACCCTGAGTCCAAAGAATCCACTTTGCTACCTTCTCTTCTTCTTGGTGGTAGTGAGATGCCCCCTTCCCTCCTCTGGGATGGCTCATTTTAAGCCTAGTGGGATGGCAAAACTGACCAATCCCCTTGTTAGGGTTCCATACATCTTATTTGCATGGTTCTACCTCCACAAGTGTCATGCACCTTATTTGCATTATTGGCAATGCTGTCCAATCCCCTTGGTTGGTCACAGGCACCTTATTTGCATGCCCCATCCAATCATTCTGTAGGCATCACAAGACACTGAATGGCTAGAAGAGCCATATTAAGTAATCCACTGCATCACACCATGTCATTCACATTCATACTCATTCATTTGTTCATTTGCTCAACAAACATTTAATTGACAAAATTTAATTGATACATGACAATTATTGTTATAGATACCATGGAAAAGAAAAGATAAATGAAACATGAGCCCTGCCATTGGTAAGAACATAATTTTGGGTGGTTTTCCTGGATTTTATCTTCTCCATTGTAAATTCCAATCCCCACCTCACCAGTCCCATGTAAAAATTACATTAGTAATATGTTCACATTGTTAAAAATAAAAATAAAATTTAAAAGGGTACATTGTGAACCTCACCCCTACCCTTGTCCCTTGCTACTCCGTTCCCAGTCTGCCTCCTATGGGTAACCACTTTTATTAATTCCTTTTTCATTATATTGGGATTTCTTTATGAAAATAAAAACAAATATGAGTGTACATCCTTATTTCTTGCATTTCATAGATAAAAGGTATCATGCTATTGTGTACCTTCTTTTTTTTGCTTAACAATGTACCTTAAAAATCTTTTTCATTGCTACAGAGTCTTCCATAGTGAGAATATATCATAATTCATTCAATTAGTGTCCCAACTACAGATTGCCTCAATTTTAGACATTTCACATATCAAATTAATCACTCTCCTGAGCTGGATTCTATGCTCTCCCTACTCATTAAACCCAAGGTTGCATTAACTTTAAAGCAATCACACTACCGGTCTGACATCATTAACATGCAAGCTTTTTATCAAGTAAAACTTCAGTCTTTCCTCAAGTGGTATTAAGTTATTTCTCCTCCATTCTGTACTTTAAATGATTTATTTTAGTATAAAGGGAAAATTTTACATTTATCACCACTAAACTTCACTTTGTTTGCCTCAATTCATCATTCCCATGTTCCAATATGACTTTTTGAATCTTGACTCTGTTATCAATCATATTAGCTTACCTCTCACAGATTGATAGCATATACAGATTTGATAAGTGTGTTTTCTATTTCTATCCAAATAATTGATCTTCTTACTTTACTATAATAAATCTCTTTCCCTGAGGATGAGATCTCTTTGCTCATTCCCTCAACTTTCCCTTCTTTCTGCATCCTTCACCTCATCCTTCCAAGCTCCTGGGCTTCACATTCCCTCAGTTAGTCCTGCTTTCCACAACACCTTCACCATTTTCTCTCCACATATGTCTTTCCTTCAGAATCTTTTCCTTTTCTCCTATCTCTATTTGAAAAAATATCACCAGACCCTGCTAACATCCTAATTGATTTGCTTCCTTTCACAGGTACAATTCTCAAATGCATGATACACTCACAGTCTCCCCTCCTGCTCTGGTCATCACATGACTGAAATATGCACACCAACAGTACCAGTCACCTCCGAGTCACAGTCTCCACTGCATCCTTTGCCCACATTGAAACATCAAGGCTCTGGCAACAAGTCCCCAGATGCCTCCCTGACCACATCTAGCTGGAGCCTTCTTCTTTAACTCACCACATTTCCTGTTGCCTTCTGCCCAACACAATTCACAAAATGAATGCTTTGAGTTTATGACCTCTGCTTTAAAGTAACAACATGAATTTATAAACAAATACACCAAACTTTTATCTCCACAAGATCCCTTCAGAGCAGTCTTCTTTGCACACTATGCGTTTATTCCAGTGGCATGGCCATTGCTTAAAATATTTTAGCAACCTGTCTATGTGCATTCTTTTATGCAATCCTAGTGGGGGCAAGTCTTTCTTCTTGAAGAGTATACTTAAAATCACATCTTAGCCAATATTTGAAAAGGTGGATATTAATTTGGCTAATAATGTTTTTAGTTAAAAACAAAGTATAACTCTAATTGAGACTTTTAGAAGGCAATTTGGAAAACAGAATTTAAAATATTATCTGAATAATGACAGTATCTTTATTAAAATGAGTGTAGTTTTTTGAAGGAGACTACCTTAAGGGTCAGCATCCCTTTTAATGTATGTTTTGGTTTGGTAATAAACGGTCTCTTTATTTACTAACCGTAATAATGAAACTACCATCATCAGCTTCCCCATCACCACTTCTAATGGGGGCTAGGAGGAAGACACCCCTTGTCTAACAATTTACTAGTCCCTATGCTAGAACTGGGCTTGATTCCTGGCCAATGCATCTCAAATGCGTAGCCACCATCCATTTATCAGTGGAGGCTTGTATGTTGCAACGATGCTGAACAAGTTTCAGGGAAGCTTCCAGAAAAAGATGGACTAGAAAGAAAGGCTCGACGATCTACTTCTGAAAATCAGCCAATAAAAAACCTACGGATCACAATGGCCAGAAGTTCCTTCTGTTGTGCATGGGGTCACCATGAGTTGAGGGTCCAACTCCACAGCAGCTAACAACAAAAACAGTCTTCATGAGTCCCTGGGGTGAAAAATGTTTAACACACTCAGCTGCTAACTGAAAGGATGGACATTTGAGTGCATCCAGAGGTGCCTCAGGAGAAAGGTCTGGTGATCTATTTCCAAAAAATAAGCCATTGAAAACCCTATGGAGCATAGTTGTACTGTGACACACGTGGAGTCGTCATGAGTCGGAATCAACTTCATGGCAACTGGAACTGGAAATAGTCTTCATGTCGCTAAGGGAGCAGCCCCTGAGAGGTATACGGCCTAGTAATGGGGTGGTTCTTATTTATTGAAGGCCCTAGAAAGATCGCTAAAGTAGGGGAGGAGGATCAAGAAAAGGCCCTAACACTGCTCTGCATGTTAACTTGAAGCCATATCTTCCTTGTGAGATAGACAACTTTGAAAAGTATGACATAGTTAAGAAAATGTTTATCTGTTCTCTTATGGATTTAATATAAAATACTGAAATAATGGCCCTGGCCTTCAGGTATGTCGTGAATGGGACCTCACATCATTGTTTAGTTTTATTTTGTTGTAATTTTCAGTTAACTGTGAACATTTAAAATTTATTGATTTTCATTTTAAAAATATGGATTCCTAGACCCTATCGACTTAAATTAGATTTTATGACAACAAGAGAACCTCATTCCCATATGGTAACAAAATGATGGAGACCGTAGAGGTCATCACAGTCCCCACTTCTCCCTATAATAATGGCCCTACACTTGATTTTTCTGCCTAGCCCCTGAACACACCTGAATTTGAGACACCCGCTTAAGCTGTATTGCCTATGAGACCTGCCGATGTTTGTCCTTGGGAGGAGTGTGTGTGTGTGTGTGCGTGTGTGTGTGTGTTGTGTTCTTACAGTTATTATTTTAGACAATGATAAAAACTAAGAGGCATATACACAACTTACATTTGGGGGGAGACCTCAAAAGAGAACAGATATTGGGGTGAAAACGGCCATCCAAGTGAATTCTGAAGGATTTTAAATACCAAGATTCCTCCTCCCTATCCCCTGACTACCCTGGAATACAGGGAGTGCCAAAGGTACCACAGACTCTCTTACTGGAATTCCTGGGGAATTATTCTAGACTGAATGATGCAGGCACAGGAACATGTAATGTTGGCAAAAAGAGACTGGGTCTTGAGGCGGAACAATAAATCCTAGAGCTTTAGCATTGACTGAAATAGAAGTGATTCTGAAAGTTAGTGAATACCCTAGGAGATTGGTTATTATGCACTTTTTTAAAACATTGATTTCTCAATCCTTAATTTTAGACAAATATTGGCTGTTTCTTAATGCCAAGAGGCATAAGTGAAGATTAAACACTGAGACAGTGCAGCTTTGGGCTAAAGCAAAAGAAATTCAAACTCCATTACAAAAGTAGTGAAATCTAAGTACTGAATAAATTAACGAGTGGTTTCCACTTACCTAAATGCCTAGGATCCCCCAACACCTCCTTCCACTACGCACTCAATCCCCAGGTAAACCTAGGTGAACTTCATTTTGAACTCTGGTATACTCTAAGTTCCTTTAGGGAAGGAAGCATATCATATTCTTATACTCACCATGACTCTTAAAACAGGATTGTCACATAATAATGGCTCAGTAAATACATATTAAGTGAATGGATTTAACGTCCTTAAATGTATTCCTCGTAGTTAAATATAACACTCAATTTTGCAGCAGGGCTATAGAGTAAAGAAGACAAAATTGTGATAGATATCACACAAACACACACACACAAAACACCATACCTTGTTGCTGCTATTTAATCAGCAAAGTAGATTCTGGGAGTCAATTCTCATAGATATGATCTTAGTCTCAGTTGCATAATCCCATTGTAATATATATTAATTGAATATTCCAAATAATAGATTCCTAAATTAACACTTCCCCCTATCCACCTCCACAACTAGCATGTTTACCTAACTTATACTTGAGGGCAATGGTACACATGGAAGTTCTGATTCTTCTATGTTCAGAAAATAGTACAGAAACCAGAAAATCAGGGACAGAAGACTGACGTTGAAAATAGGAGATTAAGGATAGGAAACACAGAGGTAGCACGCTTATTCTATGTCCTTTGTGCTGGAATTGTGAGGCCATGAGTGGTGTTTGAGAAGAGAAATAACATGATGAGTTGGTATTCTACTAAGAAATACTCTGTCAGCTTCTTCAGACTCTCCCTTTCTGAGGCAGAGAGGACAACAGGAGGATGCACAGTAATCCATGGATTGAGGCAGGAGGAAGAGTCTGTATTAGGATGTCGCTGATGAATCCCACCTGTATGTGCTACATACACTATCTTGGAACCAGCTCCCTTAAACCGGTGCTCTCTATTCCCTAACTTATGCCACAGGCATATAACATATTTTATAAGGACCAAGAAATTCCCAAAATTCCTAAAGAAAGAGATTAAGCTTTTTTAATCGGAATAAAATACAAAAAGTATGTATAGTAACTTTAGAAATAGGGAAAATGAAGGTAGGTAAAACTAGAGTAAAAAAAAATTTTTTTTTTTTTTTTTAATTTTGAAAAGAGAAAGGGATCTCTAAGAACTAAACAGAGTCCCTGGGTGGTGCAAATGGTTAACACTCTTGGCTGCGAACCAAAAATTTAAAGTTCGAGTCCACCCAGTGGGGCCACAAAAAAAAAGGCCTGATGATTTACTTCAGAAAAATCAGCCAAAAATCAGCCATTGAAAACTCTATGGAGCACAGTTCTACTATGACACACATGGGTGGCCACGAGTCAGGGTGACCGTGAGTCGGAGTCGATTTGATGGCAACTAGTAATAATTAAACAGAATCTTGGGTGGACTAAAAATGGTAAAACTAAGTTCTTTCATATCCTAAGAGAGGCGTGATAGGCTTAAAACCCTAACTAGAGTTTCATGGGAAAATATCTTCTGAGTTTGGAACTCAGACTAAAAAAAACAAACTCGTTGATGTCAAATCTATTCTGACTCATAACTCGATCCTACAGGACAAAGTAGAACTGCCCCATAGGGTTTCCAAGGCTCTAAATCTTTATGGGAGCAGACTGCCACATCTTTCTCTCTAAGAGCATCTGGTGGGTTTGAACCGCCGACTTTTCAGTTGATAGCCGAGCTCTTAACTACTGTTCCACCGGGGCTCCTGGCCTACAGATTGTGTACCAATATTTTTCAGGCTACAATTACAAATCCTTGCCTTAGCATGAAATCCCCTTCAAAACCTGGTGTTGACATCTTCTCCCAACTCTCTCCAACCCTCCAGTCTGATTTCAGTGTTTATCTTTTGAGCCCTTATAAAGGGAGGCTCATTCACTTCTGTGTAGCAACATTTACTACACTCTGTTGTAATCACTGGTTACTTACCTGTCTTCCCCACAGATCTGGAAGGACACAGACTAGATCTTCAGAGTTAACATATACTGAAAGCATAGCATGTGCCAGGCACTGCTCAAAGTGCTTTACTCATTTATTTTTCTAAACAATTCTCTGAACTAGGTACCATTTTACAGATAAGAAAACAGGTAAGAAAGTGTAAGTCACATGTCCAAGGCTGTTGTTAGTTGCTGTCGATTCCAACTTATGGTGACCCCATGTGTGCAGAGTAGAACTGCTCCATAGAGTTTTCAAGGCTGTGACCGCTCGGAAGCAGATCGACAGGCCTGTCTTCGGAGGCGCCTCTGGGTAGATTCAAACTGCCAACCTTTCTGCTAGTAGTCAAGTGCTTAACCATTTTCACTACCTAGAGACAACTAGTAATTCAAACCTAGGATTCAAGTCCAGTCAGTCTAGTTACAAAGCCTTGCCGCTTAACTATGATGGGCTTCTTCTATTATTCAGAGTTTTATTCCCAACCCCTCAGCCAGTCCCTAGCACAGAGCACATGCTCATTAGCATTGGACTGATGATTGAATGAACACCCAAAGCACTTCCACCACACCACTCACCCACCTTCTTATATCTCAACCCTCATGGCAGAAGATTTACTGCCCAGACTAAAATTAAATTAGATTGCTTTCCTTAACTACACACTAACTTGTGAAGGGAGACAGCTCAGAAATATGTTATGTGGCAAGGGGATAACAGTCCAAAACTAAGTTCTCCACACATAACCCACTAAGTGGGATTTGAGAATTGGCTGTATTTGATAACACATACTTAGATCTAAATATCTCCAGACCTTCATGAAATATTCATAGCTTTATGTTCATGAAACCCTCATTGCAATTCATAAATACTAACAATAATATTTTACCAAGAGCAAAAAAAAAGGCCTATAGTAATTAAGTGATTTTATTTGGCAAAGAACTGTTGGTAAATCTCTGGCTAAGACTGAAATAGACACTATAAATCTAACTACATTGTCTCAAGAGGGAAGAACCACCTTTCTTCTGCTAGCTCACCATTGCTCTGCTTAACTACAATTTTTCTTCTTCCTTGTTCCTGTTCTTCTTCTTCTTCTTTTTTCCCCCCGTGACCTCATTCCCATCCTCTGACAAACATAAGAAATATGAAGTAGGAAAATGAACAACGCTTGTGGACGTCATAAATCTGGAAATTCCTAAATTCCCCAAGAGAGCATTCATCCTTTCCCTTTCTGCTACCCTCATCTTTCCCTGCAACTGCATGGTAGTGACGAAGGTGATGCTGAAAGCTTGCTCTGTAGGTAAATTAAATCAAGTGTTCTCTTAAATGAGCCCAAAGGTGAAATTTTCTGTTAGCCCAGCAGTCTGTCAGAACAATACTGGGATCCTAACCTTCCATATTTTCTCATCAATCCAATCCCAGGAAACAGTAAGAACAAAAAGATATAAAGTCAACCTGTGCATTGGCATTTTTTCAGTATTAACCATCCCACGTTTTCCTTTCTTAAAAACTTCTCACTGTGAACACACATGGATGTGAGACTGCTAGAATTTAACCAATGTTAAAAATTAAAGAGAAAATATAATTGTATCACATATGCAGAAACAAATGCATGAATCTTTCTAAATCTTCTTCCCATAATTAGAAATCTGTTTTATTATGATAAAATAAAGTTGAAGGATATAATTCTTCTTTGGGCTACAGATTAATTTGTAATCATAATATTGACAAAATAATAAAGTACAGATCAACCGGTTTTCAGATCCACCAAAAGTATCAAAGTGATTTAGATAGTCTTAAAGTGTTAACACAAAATCAATATTTGACATATTAATATATTTAAATTTTATGCTGAAAATTCATTAAGGATTTAATGGAAGAAAATAAAATTACTCTAAGGTTCCAAATTAAATAGACTTAATGCCACAAACAATATACAATTTTCACTGTTTTTCCTGAACTAAAAGTTCTAAAGCACAGTGGGGGAAAAATTGTGCAATTTTTCACTGGTATAATAATAATTTAACTCTTGAATGATGGAAAAAATGAACTATGATTAGTTGTCAGTTTTGTGGAGTTAGTATGGAAAATGTTTTACTTTTATATTAATAACTATCCAATGCCTATAATTTTTTTAAAATTAATTTCACAGAAGTCTATTCATACTTCTTTGTTAAAAGAGTGAACGAATAAGCAAAGAAAGTGAGCCAAGATATATCAAAAGCATTTCAATGATTTTGAAATGTAATTGGGCATGTGGGAAGATATGCAGTGTGCATCATAAAAATACATATAAAAATAAAAGCTGAAATATTAAAATCTATATATAAAAAAGGGAACATTCAGGAGGCCTATGTGCTGTCAACTCTACTTGATGAGGAGCACTCAAAGTCATTTTGATAACTAGAGTTTGATGAGAAGTGAACTATGTAATTTTGCATTTCTCTAAAACTGTGGAGCACTACATTGTAACTTCTGGTCAACATCTTCATTGCAGTTCTGAGTATAGGTACTTAAGACCAAGTGAGCTTACTTTTAGTTTTTTGTTTTTTTTTTTATATAACTGAATATTACATGAGAATTTAGATTATTTTTATGATCCTTTTCTTTTTTCTTCTAATCAAAAGCTCTTTGGCAGTACTTTGGGCTCCCATCTGCTGGTCATTTTGAGAATTCATGAAAGGAATTTCTGTTGCTTTGGCTTTTGCTATTACTTGGTGTTGGCACCCATTCCCATTTGCACAACATTATACAGCTTACATGCTTTACAATAATATTTTTAATATGCATACACAAAACCAAAATTTGAATTTTATCTTTACTATATTCTAAATTAATTGTGTAAGTTTCTCTAAAATACAGGGAAAAGACAATTAATTTGAGACAACCTTATTTATGCCGTGTCTTTTCTTAAAGATTTGCAAATAAATCTGCAAAGATTTAAAGCAGACTCATTCAGTTTAATCTGAAGGAAAATATCTCTCAAACCATTAAATATACTTTGCTTTTTATTAGTTTTGCTTCTGAATTTTTATTCCAAAAAGGAGGGGACCTCCCTGGAGCATGACTACACCATGGTCAAGGTTCCTAACAGCTCTGACATTCTGTGGTTCTCTGAAAGTAGACTGATAAAGGTAATGCCCAAGAAAGATTTTATTGCAAAATCACTTGCCTGACTCAGGTCCTAAAACTGAAGGTTTGAACTAAGGATATTTTAAAGCCAAATAAGAAGGTTTCTGCATTATTCATAAGCCGATTAACCAGATAAAGAAAGAAACATTTCTCCTAAGGCATTGGTGATATATTTTCTTAAAATAGCCTACTCTTCTTCGTTTTCATTTTCCTTTCTTTTTCCCTTTTATGCTTTCTTACAATTATATTCTTTGGGGATAGTTCAAATGTCTTCCCCGTGAGAAATTAAGGCTTCTTACCACCTCCTTGACACTATTTTAACATACATTTAAGTGGATTTCATAATTCATCTGCAATGAGCTATATTGTTTCATTTTTAACAATCAGACCTGACATTCATATTCAAGGAAAATGAAATAGATATTTTACTTGGAATTACTTGAAATTTTCCATTTGAATTTCTGTTTCTCTAATCTAGGTTCAACTTATTTTTCTAAAGAAATCAGCTTACATACTCATAGAATATTAACAAACTAGACCAATCTTGGGGAAACAGATAAGAAAATTTTATGGTAAAATTTTCATTAAAACAAAGTAAACAGTCCTGGGAAAAAAAGATGTATGTAAGTCCTTAGTCCAGGCCTTAGTCCTCTGAGGCAAAGACATTCAGTTTAACAAAGAAGGCCTACAGTATAATATTCATACAAATTCAATGATTAAGAGAGCAGTTGGTCATCCTTTCAGATTTATCCGAGTCACAAAATATTCCTGCACTATGTACTGTACTTATGCAGAAATAACATCTGATCACCATCCTAACAGCATTTAAACAAGAGGTAGTTTCTCCCATTGATAGAAACACACATACCCCTCTGAATTCCACATTCTCTATTCCAGAAAAAAAAAAAACAACCTCACAGCTGTTCAGTCATTCCAACTCATAGCAACCCTGTAGGACAGAGGAGAACTGCTCCATACAGCAGACTGACACATCTTTCTCCCGTGGAGCAGCTGGTAGGTTCAAACTGTCGACCTTTTGGTTAGTAGCCACACTTAACCACTGCACTACCAGAGCTCTTACAGCTGCCTATGTCTCTTATCAGAGGCAGTGGTCGTTCAGTGGTAGAATTCTTGCCTTCCATTCGAGAGATCTTGGTTCAATTCCTGGCCAATTCCTGTACCTCATGTGTAGCCACTACCACCCCCATCTGCCAGCAGAGGCTTGTGTGTTGATAAGATGTCAGTGAAAACCTTACGGATTGCAACTGTCCAGCTAAATAAATCAGGCTTGACTCCACAGCAGCCAACAACAACAATAAGATGTTTCCAACAACATGTCTCTTCTTACATGTAGACAAATACTGATATCAGGAAAAGCTGACAGTACAGTAGCTGTTGTCTGCACCTCTTATCTCTCACTTGTGCCTCAGCCTTCTACAGTCTGACTTTTGATCCCATTTCTCCAGTGAAAATGCACTTCCATGATGTTAAAATCTAATGGAAAATTTTCACTTCCCATCTCTCTTGACGTCTCATTGATATTCAATACAATTGTTGTTGTTGTTGTTAGGTGCCATCAAGTTGGTTCCGACTCATAGCAACCTGATGTACAATAGAATGAAACACTGCCCAGTCCTGTGTCATCCTCACAATTGTTGGTATGCTTGAACCCATTGTGGCAGCCATGGTGTCAATCCATCTTGTTGAGGGTCTCCCTCTTTTTTGCTGACCTTCTACTTTACCAAGTATAATGTCCTTCTCCAGGGACTGAGCCCTCCTGATAACATGTCCAACGTATGTGAGATACAGTCTTGCCATCCTTGCTTCTAAGGAACATTCTGGTTGTACTTCTTCCAAGACAGATTTGTTCATTCTTTTGGCAGTCCACGGTATAGTCAGTATTCTTAGCCAACACCACAATTCAAAAGCATCAATTCTTCTTCACTCTTCCTTATTCATTGTCCAGCTTTCGTATGCATATGAGGTGATTGAAAATACCATGACTTGAGTCAGGTGCACCTTAGTCCTCAAGGTGACATCTTTGCTTTTCAACACTTGAAAGAGGTCTTTTGTAGCAAATTTGCCCAATGCAATGGTCTTTTGATTTCTTGACTGTTGTTTCCATGGGTGTTGATTGTGGATCCAAGTAAAATAAAATCCTTAACAACCTCAATCTTTTCTCCATTTATCATGATGTTGCTTATCGGTCCAGTTGTGAGGATTTTTGTTTTCTTTATGTTGAGGTGTAATCCGTACTGAAGGCTATGGTCTTTGATCTTCATCAGTAAGTTCTTCAAGTCCTTCAAGCAATTGGCCACTGCTTAAATCTTGGTTTCTGTGATACCATCTTCCTAATTTCCTGCGCACTTCTCCAGCTACTTCTTCTCCACCCAAATTTCAAATGCCCCATTTCCTTGGGTCCTAGTGCTGGGCCTTCTTCCTTTCCATTCTACACACTCTCCCGTGCTGGTCCCATCTCTTATGTGAATTTAAACACCTCCTATATGTCAATGCCCCCTGGATTTTTAGTTGGTTTCATACCTTACACCTGAGCCCTGGTGGCACATTGGTAAAGAGCTTGGCTACTAACCAAAAGGTTGGCAGTTCAAATCTACCAGCCACTCCATGGAAACCCTATGGGGCTGTTCTATTCTGTCCTATAGGGTCGCTAAGAGTGGGAATCAACTCAACAGCAATGGGTTTCGTACCTCACTACTGAGCTCCAGGTACAAATATTCAACACTCTAATTAACATCTCAAATCAGATGTTTTATGACATCTTAAACTGATCAGCTAACTAGCTCCTAAAATTAGACCCTATGATCGCCACCCTTGAACTTATTTGTTTTTTGGTGTTCCACATTTAAAATATCCCTGGAGGACATACGGAGGTCGTCCTTGACACATAATTATCCCTCACCCACATACCAAAACAGTTACCATGTGCTGCTGGTTCTATCTCCAAATGTCTCAAATGTGTTTATCTCTTTGTATATTCACTGCCATCTCCTATTATCTTTACTAGAATAATAAATCCTCCTAAATTATTTCCCATATCCACACTTACCCTCATCTAAGCCATTCTCCACACTTTAGTGAAAATGTTGTTGTTAGCTGCTGTCAAGTTGATTCCGACTCATGGCAACCCCATGTGTTACTGGGTAGAACTGCTACATAAGAGTTTTCTTGGCTGTAATCTTCAGCAGATCACCAAGTCTTCTCTTCTGTGGTACCACTGGGTGGGTTTGAACTGCCAACATTTAGGCTAGCAGTAAAACACAAGCTGTTTGTGCCTTTTGTTGTTGTTGTTGTTGTTAGGTGTCACTGAGTTAGTTCTGACTCATAGTACCTTATGCATAACAGAACAAAATAGTGCCTGTACTCACAATCTGTGCAATCCTAACAACTGTTGTTATGTTCGAGCCCATTGTTGCAGCCACTGTGTCAATCCATCTGTCTTAGTCATCTAGTGCTGCTATAACAGAAATACC
>NW_004443953.1:25644928-25710133 GCF_000243295.1 Trichechus manatus latirostris
TAGTGCTGCTATAACAGAAATACCACAAGTGGATGGCTTTAACAAAGAGAAGTTTATTTCCTCACAGTCTAGTAGACTAGAAGTCCAAATTCAGGGTGTCAGCTCCAGGGAAAGACAAGGTCCTTGTCATCAATTTTCCCCTGGTCAAGGAGCTTCTCCTCACAGCAAACCCAGGTCCAATGGACGTGCTCTTCTCCTGGCTCTTGTTTCTTGGTGGTATGAGATCCCTCCTCTCTGCTAGCTTCCTTTTTCTTTTATCTCTTGTAAGAAAAAAGGTTGTGTAGGCCACACCCCAGGGAAACTTCCTTTATATTGGATCAGGGATATGACCTTAGTAAGGCTGCTACAATCCTACCTGAATCCTGTTTAACATAATTAATATTGCCTCATTAACCACAGGCAGAGATGAGGATTTACAACACATAGGAAAATTACAATCACAATATGGAGGACAACCACACAATACTGGGAGTCATGGCCTAACCAAGTTGACACATATTTTTGGGAGACACAATTCAATCCAGGAAACCCTGGCGGCATAGTGGTTAAGAGCTATGGCTGCTAACCAAAAGGTTGGCAGTTTGAATCCACCAGGCACTCCTTGGAAAGCCTGTGGGGCAGTTCCACTCTGTCCTACGTCACTATGAGTTGGAATCGACTCGACGGCAACAGGTTTGGTTTTCAGTTCAATCCATGACACCATCTCATTGAAGGTCTTCCTTCTTTTTTGCTGACCCTCTACCTTACCAAGCAATTATGTCCTTCTCCAGGGACTAGTCCCTCTCAATAGCATGTCCAAAGTACTTGAGACAAAGTCTTGCCATCCTGGCTCCCAAGGAGCACTCTGGCCATACTTCTTTCGAGACAGACTTGTTCATTCTTCTGGCAGTCCATGGTATATTCAATATTCTTCACCAACACCATAATTCAAATACATCAATTCTCCTTTGTCTTCCTTACTCATTGTTCAGCTTTAGCATGCATATAAGGCAACTGAAAATACCATGGCTTGGGTTAGGCGCACCTTAGTCCTCAACGTGATGTCTTTGCCTTTTAACGCTTGAAAGAGATCTTTTGCAGCAGATTTGCCCAATGCAATATGGCATTTGATTTCTTGACTACTGCTTCCACGGGCATTGACTGTGTATCCAAATAAAATGAAATCCTTGACAACTTCAGTCTTTCCTCCATTTATCATGATGTTGCTTATTGGTCCAGTTGTGACTATTTTTGTTTTCTTTATGTTGAGGTGTAATCCATACTGAAGACTGTAGTCATGTTACCAATTTAAAGGCTTTCAGTGTCTTCCCATTAAGATTAAGATTATTAACCCAGATTATACAGCCCTCCAAGATTGGAACAGGACTTGTCTGGCCAGTGCTAACTTGTGCCCTCTTTCTCTCACTCTGCACACTCCAAGCAAATTGAATTTCTTTGAGTTCTTCAACTTATCCATGCTCTTTGTCCTTGCAGAGTCTTTGCCTTTGGTGTGCCTACCTTCTCCCTGGAGTTAGTCAGTGAACACATTCTCATCCTTCAGGCCACAGTTAAACATTACTTTCTCCATTTCTCCCTCAAACCTCAGATCCTATTGTGAATACTTGTTATTTCCTCCAGCAGCACCCCACATTTCTCCTTTAGAATACTCAGCACAACCATACTTAGGTACTTATTTGTATAATTTTTGATTTCCATGTGTGGCAGGACACTATTTTAAGATATTAATTGATGTGTTTTTCCAGGTATTTTCTTTTATGCTTTGGTCCTCTCCCATAAGTCCAGTATACTACGAGGCATCTGATATCTAAAGGGAGGATTATTATAGTAAAAAAAAAAAAAAAAAAAAAAAAAATCAGAAAAACAGGGGCTCAATTCTTTGCTTTAGAGTTTTAAAACTCAAGGCTTTCAAAGTGCAGTGATGAGACTACTGGCTCACCCTATCCAAGCCCACCACTCTAAAGACTAAAGATTCCACTTATGCTCATCAAAAGACTTTACCAAAAGAGTAAAAAGACAACATACAGACCAGGAAAAAAGTTTTGGCTCCGACATATCTGATAAGGGGTCTAATCTCTAAAATCTACAAGATACTGCAAAAC
This sequence comes from Trichechus manatus latirostris, assembly GCF_000243295.1. Taxonomy (NCBI): domain Eukaryota; kingdom Metazoa; phylum Chordata; class Mammalia; order Sirenia; family Trichechidae; genus Trichechus; species Trichechus manatus. The sequence continues at coordinate 25,647,028 of NW_004443953.1, forward strand.
CTCCACAACAAAAAGAAAAGTAACCCAATTAAAAAATGGGCAAAGGATATGAACAGACATTTCACCAAAGAAGATATTCAAGCAGCTAACAGATACATGAGGAGATGCTCAGGATCACTAGCCATTAGAGAAATGCAAATCAAAACTACAATGAGATACCATCTTACCCCAACAAGGTTAGCATTAATCCAATAAACACAAAATAATAAATGCTGGAGAGGTTGTGAAGAGATTGGAACACTTATGCCCTGCTGGTGGGTATGTAAAATGGTGCAACCACTTTGGAAATCGATTTGGTGCTTCCTTAAAAAGCTAGAAATAGAAGTACCATATGAGCCAGCAATCCCACTCATTGGAATATATCCTAGAGAAATAAGAGCCATCACACAAATAAATATATGCACAATCATTGCAGCACTGTTTATAATAGCAAAAAGATGGAAACAACGTAGGTGCCCATCAACAGATAAATGGATAAACAAATTATGGTACATACACACAATAGATAAAGAACAATGATTAATCCACATGAAACATCTCACAACATGGATGAATCTGGAGGGCATTATGCTGAATGAAATTAGTCAGTTGCAAAAGGAAAAATATTGTATGAGACCCACTATTATAAGAATTCAAGAAAAGGTTTAAACACAGAAGAAAACATGCCTTGATGATTACGAGGGTGGGGAGGGAGAGAAAGGGGAATTCACTAACTAGATAGTAGACAACAATCATCTTAGGTAAAGGGAAGGACAACACACAATACAGGGGAAGTCAGCACCATTGGACTTATCCAAAAGCTAAGAAGTTTCCTGAACACAACTAAACACTTCGAGGGACAGAGTAGCTGGGGCTGGGGTCTGGGGATCATGCTTTCTGGGGACATCTAGATCAACTGGCATAACAAAGTTTTTTAAGAAAATGTTCTGCATCCCACTTTGGTGAGTGGCATCTGGGGTCTTAAAAGCTTACAAGTGGCCATCTAAAATGCATCAGTTGGTCACAACCCACTTGGAGCAAAGGAGAATGAAGAGCACCAAAGATACAAGAAAAATATTAGCCCAAGAGACAAAAGGGCCACATAAACCAGAGACTCCATCATCCTGAGACCAGAAGAACTAGATGGTGCCTGGCTACAACCAATAAATGCCCTGACAGGGAACACAACAGAGAGTCCCTGACAGAGAGGGAGAAAGTGTGGGGCACAACTCAAATTCATGTAAAAAGACCAGACTTAATGGTCTGACTAAGACTGGAGAAACCCCCGAAGCCACGGCCCCTGGATGCTCTGTTAACCCAGAACTAAACCCATTCCTAAAGCCCACTCTTCAGACAAAGATTAGACTGGAGTATAAAACATAAAAGAATACTCGTGAAGAACGTGCTTCTTAGTTCAAGTAGATACATGAGACCACATGGGTGGCTCCTGTCTGGAGGCAGGATGCGAAGGCAGAAAGGGACAGGAGCTGGTTGGATGACACGGGAAACCCGGGGTGGAAAGGAGAAGTGTGCTGTCATGTTATAGGAATTTCAACTAGTGTCACATGGCAATATGTGTATAAATTTTTGTATGAGAAATTAACTTGAGCTGTAAACTTCCACCTAAAGCACAATAAAAATTAAAAAAAAAATCACTAAAGATTTCAAGAACATTGGGGGAGAATGAAGTAAAAGGGATGTACAAGAGGTTGGTGGGACCCTGATCAATGACCCTGTTCTGAGGTGTGAGAAGGGGGAATAGGAGGACTACCAGAGGGTTTGGGGGACTCTGAGAGCAGGGTAGCTGATCTTTATTACAGAATAGAGTCTGAGGAGGAGGAGAGCTTCACAATGCTTCCTCATATCTAGCACAGTGCAGGTGAGAACACCTCACGGCTGTGGGAGCAACTAGGCAGAGAGGTCAAATGCTTCCTTCAGACCCAAGAGGGATGTGGAAATAGATTAGAAAGAGCCTGTCAAATAGGTCACTTCAGATTAGAGAGAAGACATCTCGGGATGGCCACATTGCCACTTGATGACCCAGTGCAGCACCAGAAAATTCTTCTTCCAAAGCCTTACACACTGTAAGCACCCAGCACTTAGGAAAAAAAAAAATCTCAGAAATAACTGAGATGAATGACAACGTGCTGTTCAGAAATGGAGTACTCCGATCTCTAAAAATTGAGATTGGAAATAACAGTTACTTAAATACCATAACATTTTCTTCCCTCCTGTAGTCAGGAGACACCTTTCCTGAGGTCAGGAGTCCAAAGCTGGCATTGTAGCGTCCCTGTCATTAGGAACTCAAACTCTACTTAGAAGTGACTTTCATCTCTAAGTGTTTCTCATGATCTGAGATGGCTGCTGAACATGTGACCTGGGTCTGAAACATAAGAATGGGGGAAAAGTCAAAAAGGGACACATGCCAGCTGTCTGTCCAACTCTCATGAAGTCTTTCTAAAAGTCCTGCCAAACAACTTTCTCTTACATCTCTTTGGCAATGCCTAACTGCAATACCTGCCTTTCAGTTTGTCATACGTAGTAGCTTGCATGTTGCTATGATGATGGAAGCTATGCCACCAGTATTTCATATACCAGGAGGGTAACCTCTGTTGGACAAGTTTCTATAAAGCTTCCAGACTAAGAAAGACTAAGAAGAAAGGCCTAGAAATCTACTTTCCAAAAATTAGACAATGGATTATTATTATTCCAAAATTAACCCTATGGATCACAACAGAATATTGTGCAATATAGTACTAGAAGATGAGCATCCTAGGCTGGAAGGCTCTTACAACGCACAGTGGCTGTAACAATGGTCTTGAGCAAACCAACCATCATGAAGGTGGTGCAGGGCCAGGCAATGCTTTATTATGTTGTACATTCAGTTGCCATGAGTTGGAGCCAACTCAACAGTAACTAACAACAACTACAAAAGAGGCTTGGAAATGTAATTTTTAAACTCAGCTCTAATAAAACAGGTTCTTCTACTAAGGAGGAAGGGAGAATGGAAATTGGGTAGCAGATGACAGAAAATAATTTAATTTTTAGGGAGAAAACCAAAATGTAAAATCGTGCATGTTGATCTGTGAGCTAAATTCACACAATCCAATTTGTCTCCCCTGATAGATGGTAAACTTAAGAGAAAGCAGGATCCATTTCTCTCTTGTTCACAATTTTATCCAAACATCTAGTCCAATGTCTGCTACTCAGTAGGCAATCAATAAATATTTGTTGAATAAATGAATAACAGAAGTAAAGAAAAAACAAATGAATAAATGAGCAGATATGGCTCTCCACCACTCGGTATCACTGAAAATTCACTTGATGTTTCAGTGTGCTGTGATAGTCTTTAGTACTATTTATTCAGTATTTCTGGTGCTATAGCTCTGGGCACATGGTGGGATTGCACTTCCAGGACTCATGTGCTAGATAGGGTCATGTGATTGTGGCCAATTAGTTGTGAGCAGAAGCGACATATGTACCTTCTGGATCTTGGAATTTAATTGCCAACATAAGACCCACCACAGCTCTCATTCCTACTGCCAAAGCAACTGGCAATGTAAGAGATGGTGGTTTCTCCATTGGCCTCAGTCTCTAAGTAAGGTAACATGAAGCAGCTGACCTGAAGTGAGCATGTGGCAGAAGCAAGATCATATTCCCTTGATTCACAGAATTATTTCCCCCATCATACAAATGTAAACTCTTTTAATTTAGTCAACTGAGGAAACATTTTACTTGCTATGAAATATATTAAATTCATGTCTTGGACTCACAACCACCTTGACCTCTGAAACAGTCAACTTTTAAAAAGTCGGGTTGAAAATAATCATTCTGATATGTAATTAGTATAATAAATAAATCCAATGAGAATAAAGATACAAAATTCAGGATAAAATATACTTTTAAGAAAGGCCTTTGCCTTGGAATTGTAAAGAACCCAGAGATAGAAATTTTAAAAAATTAAAATAGTTGTGCTTGAACCAAGATATATAACAGTATTAAAACAAGTACTACAATTAAAACATATCTTTTTACTACAATTAAAACATTTTTTAATCTCTTCCGCTACACATATAAATTAACCACGTATAATATACATTCACATGCAATAGTATAATATAAATATCATTAAAGGGTGTAATACAGAAATATACATGTTTGGAAGAGATAAGAATCTCACTGTGGTGCCTTTAAAGTATATTAATTTCCCTAATAAATTTTATTTCCCACTTTCTAAATTCTACTTAATGTTGATTTTGAAAAATGACTAAAAGCTATATTTTTACCGTGAAATCTTGTGAACAGTACAAATTAAACAAAATGTGGTTAATACTAAGCAGCTATATCTTTCACAAATAGTATAATCAAAGCATCTATTCTAAGATTTCAGGAAATCATTATAAGGCAATGTTATATGACTCGAATCCCCTGTACAGTAGTGCACAAAACTGATATTTAAGTCATGTTTGAGACTGGTTACCCTTTTCTGGAAGAGCTGATTATTTTCCTAGAGGACAAAAAAGATGTTACATTGGAGTCTATTGCTTCTGATGCATTTACTAAATTAACTCCCCAGGCAAGAAGAGTAAATGCAAAATATTTGGCCATCTCTTCCCTTAACCTCATCTTATAACCCATACATAGATAGCACCATCTGAATTCAGATTGAAGGTAAACCTGTAAAAGGCTGTGAAATTCAGGGTTTGTGTATTATTTTTGCTCTCTGCTTTGTTTCTAAATGTAATAAATAATTTAAGAGATCTACCAACATCACTTCCTTTGTATAAAATACAGAAAAATCTAAGAAAGTTGAATGAGGCAATGCAGGCAGTGAAATGATGACATTGTGAAAATTAAAATATTGCTGGAATCATGGATTTAAAAAAGTAATATTCGCCGTCAAATTTTCCAGCTTGTTTTTTTATCCTACAACACTAAATTTTTACATTGCATTGAAGACTATAGGACAAAACTTGCCCATAATGATGCCAGGAAATACAAGAGCCAAATCATCACCGTTCTTCCTAGTTCACATAATTTATCTTTTCAAAGGGTCTGGAAAAGTCACCATAGACACACTACCAGGAAGACTACTTGGTCCAGAAATCACAGGCTCAACTATACCATGAAGTACGTTATTGCAGGTATGGCATGTGCTTGGCAAGCCACTGAGCACCAGCTGAGCCCTGTTTCCTCCAAGACTCTACAGCTGGGTGACAGTTTTGCATCTTTTCAAAGGCACTGGTTCCCTTTGGGCCATCAGACTCAAAAGAGTTTGGGCTACTCATGACTCAGTCAATCCATATGGTCACCATACAGACACGTGTTGTGAGTAGAAAGCGTGAGTGAGCCCAGCCTATTATTTCTCCAAAGGCCTTATGGTTCATGTATATTCCTTGCTCTTTGGTGTCCCTTAAGGCTGTCAGTATCTGAAGCCCAGTTTGCAGCTTATTGGTCATTTTGACTTTAACTTTGCTTCTGATGACAAAATATTCAGATTCCATGACTATTATGAATCCACCCTGAGACTCTTTTGGCCCCAGGTAATTTAAACCTATTTCCTTCTTAACCTTTTTAAAGGAGGCTTGATGGATTTTTGAATTGTTTCTATTACAAAAAATATTTAGGTTCATATGAAAAAAAGTTTGAAGCATCACATGAAATGATGTATTCACATCCCTCAACACTACCTCCAAATAACTGAATTACATAAAACATTACATAAAAAGTACTTTGCTACAATTTATGGGAGATAAATTTAACAAGAACAGCTCATTGTAGGAAAATTCAACTTATCTTTCCCTCATTCTTTTATTCTATACAGGGAAAGAAATGTATGTCAGTTTGAAAAAAATCTATTACTGCTTCTCATAACTGAATCCATTATTTTTCTCCGTGATCCATCAGGTAAAAACAATAATAATAGATTGCTTTGACAGAAGCTTGAACATAAATGTCCCCAAGAATCAAACGTAGTAAGTTAAACAGGTTTCAGGTGGTACTAAAACAGGAAAGGATAACTTTCCTTATGCATTTCAAAATCAGATCTTACTAGAAAAGATATTATTATTATTAGCTACTACAAAAAGAAAAATCATATAGTAGCTGAATTTTCACAATAAAATGAGAATATTTCAATTCATTTCTATATATGCCTAAGCAGGATTGAACTCGAAGAAAATGAGCTGTTTTCTTTTAATTTTAAATAACTAGTTATTTATAATTCATTCCTTGATTGCATCAGACTAGATGACTTTACATAAATAATTGAAGTTATCTTATACATATCAACTGATAACTAATGTTGTCCTTACCTTATAAGTATTTTCTGTTCATAAAGGAATCAAGTGGCTCTATAATCTTTAGCTCCACATGATTTATGTTAGTCTGAGGTCTTCATAAAAGTTTGACTTTATATACACACACCTACAAACACACACACACACACACACAGATGAATAGATATTAGCAGCTATTTCATCTCCTGGAATTTTTTCCTTAACAGACACCTATCTAGCATCCATTCTTCCCGAATTTTATTCAGATAAGCAAACCTTCCCAGTTTGTCTCCAGGAAAGGTGATCACATCCCCAGCATTAGTGGTGGATCATATTCTAAACCACTCAGAACATAGCATTCACCTTAGTCTATTATTGGTCCACATAGGGTATATGACCTACATTTTCACAAACAAAAAAGGAGAATAATTTATATTTAAACTTGGGAGAAAGGCTTCCTGTTTTTTTCTGCTAGATGAAGAGAAAAGTACAGGAGCCTCAATGGCCACTGGCAGTCATTTTGTGAACATTAGATGAGGACAATGCTAAAGATGGCAGAGGGGAGAGCTGGAAAGAACTCGGTCTTTGTTAACATCATTGAGCTGTTAATGGTACATGCTTGGAGCTCTCCCTACTTCTAGTCTTCCACTTGCAAGATTTTACAAATTTATTTATTACTTAATTCACTTTGAATTAGAGTTTCTATAACTCAACAGATGTGCTCTACTTTCCCTTTAACAAAAGATAAGAGAATATACGCAAAATATCCTGTTTTCTCATGGCTTGCTTCATTCATCTTGCTGTACATCAGAAGATCTTTTAATATGTATATGATTTTGAAATCACTCTTGAGAAGTCTTGCTATTCATCTAATGAGGCACAGAATTTGATACACCCATTGCTTAAGAAGATGGTAGCTTTGTTACAAAGGCTGATGCAAATTTAAGAGGAGTAAAAACACTCTTCTCCTACCAGACAAAAAAAAAATCAGTTTCATAACCAACTTCAGATATTATTCCTAGTCTCTATCTGAAACAGACCTTGACCTGTTGTTATGGATTGCATTGTGTCCCCTAGAATATGTGTTGTAAATCCTAACCTCTATGCCTGTGGTTACAATTCCACTGGGAATGGGTTGTCTTTGTTACGTTAATGAGACAGGATTAGTGTCGGGTACGTTTTTGGTCAACCTCTTACAAGATATAAAAAGAACATATTAGGACAAGCAAGCAAGCAGAGATGGGGGAAGATTGATGCCAAGCCACACGGATATCTCCAAGGAACCAGGAAACAGAAGCTGAGGAGACAAGGACATTTCCCCAGAGCTGACAGAGAAAGAAAGCCTTCCTCTAGAGCCAGCACCCTGAATTTGGACTTCCAGCTTCCTTAACTGTGAGAAAATAAATTTCTGTTTGTTAAAATCATCCATTTGTGGTACTTCTGTTATAGCAGCACTCCAACTAAAACACCTGTTTTGTAGTTAATTTAAAATTCCAGCCTATATGCCAAAGCCTGTCCTCGCCCCTCCCCATTTTTTTAAAGTATCTGGGCCATAACAATCCTCTTGTTCTCCTCTCATTTTCCTAAACTATTTTGATATCTATTTCTCAGGCTTTATGCACTGTTAGATGTTTTTCACATATTTCCACAGATAATAACTCATCAGTTTTGCAATCTGATTCTTCACATTAAGAGATTAAAACTAATGTAGATTATTCTCAGATGACACATACTGAGGTATAGAAAAATTCCATCATTTCCTTTCACTAAATGAGAGAAATTTTAATTTTTTTCTCAACAACTGCTTCATTTTTTTAAGCACAGGAATAAAATATGTGCAATTACTCCAAGCACAATCAAGTCGTTTAACGTGGGTTTACCATTATTGTAGTCACAGGATATTTTAAAAGAGAAAAAAAAAAAAATCAAAGCACAGGTCCTGCTGTGCAGCAAGGCAATCAAATTCCTTCATAATAACAGCCTGATGGGATTCAGGAAAACAAGGAATAAATGAATAACCACTCTAATCAGTAAAAAGGATAATGCTACAACAGTCATTGAGTAAAAATTGTCTATCATTTGTTGATTCTCTTGATCGGAATTTCAAACAATAAATAGAAATGCCAGTATCTTTTAAAAAGAAAAATAACTTCGGTTAGTTTGTTTGATTTGCCAGGCAGTGAGAAAATGATATATCATTGTTGACTGGCATGCAGCACTGCCCAATCAATAAAATGTTCACATAACCTTTTTTATAATACCTGGCCAAAGTATCATTTAAATACAGCAACATAAACTGATTTTACAGTTACTTGATAAGGTTGTGTTTCTGGACTGATTATTCAATTTTATTTTTACTTCATTATTTGCTATTCTTCTTCAGTGTTCATTTTATGAAGTTATCTGCATCTGAATACGAAGAGTCTGTTTCAAAATAGTCCTCAAGTTTGCAATGCAGTATCTCAAATTTTGGCCGTTCCTTAGGGTCTGCATTCCAGCATTCCAACATGATGTTGTAGAACTGCAGTGGACAGTTAGGTGGTTGAGAGAGTCTATAGTTTTGACCCAACATCTGGATTACTTGAGCACCTGTCATACCTAAAAAATGTAAAAAGGAACCAACAAAAGAACAGGTTAAAGACCAGAGTCTTACATTCATATACACTTAAACTCTAGGTTACAAAGCAAATTGATTTCCTTGGTGAAACTATGAATTCTACCATATCCTTTTCAGGCTGCAGAGATTAAGCTAAATCCTGAAGCAAGTAATGTCTATAAGACTGCAATTCAAAAGTAAGGAGAAGGATGCGATAAACCACCTCATTAATGCAAATGATCATCATCAAATTTTATCTATTAAGCTCCCACAGGCACATGGTGTGGTCAGCCTCATAACTCTGCCCTCTAAGTTTAAGGAAAGCAGTTAAAGTCACACCTAAGTAAGTGACCTGCAGCAGAAAGGCCCACTTCAGAATTAATTACTCACCACTATAAGGCATTTTGCCATAAGTAATGATTTCATAAAGAAGGATTCCAAATGACCACACATCAGACTTAATGCTAAATTTATTAGAGCGAATGGCTTCAGGTGCAGTCCACTTCACCGGCAGCTTTATTTCGTGTTTAGATTCATAGATGTCTTCATTATCTACCTGTTAATGCATTGAGGAATCAAGCCAAGTTAAAGTGATTTTTTTTTGTCACCCTTGTTCATCTATAACCTGCTTCACATAAAAATTTAGAGGGAAAAGATTCAAAATGAGTTTTATTCAATAGATAATTACAGTAGCAAATTCAAATCTGACTTACAACACTGAAAAATATGTGAGAAGTCGTTAATAAAATACTTTACAGCCTACTATGTGCAAAGAATAGCACTGAAAGATCACTCTGCTACATACGGGAGAATTCATACATGATGATATTGGCTTTACATCTGGTCTTTCGCAAATAAATGTCTGTCTGTTTTCTGATTTATTGCTGGTATTGAAGAGCCACTGACTTTGATAATTACCAGATAATTACTTTCTAATACTGAAAAAGTAGGATTCAAGTCATTTAAATTAATATACCAACTCACTGGGGTTCTAATTAATTTACAAAATAAAAATATGACGAATTAATGAGGACCAAAAGAGAATCATGTATTGATTGTGTTTCATGTCCCACATGTCCCTCTTTTTAGGGTACAATGTAGGAATTAAAAATTAAACTTAGAAAAAAACACCTAATATTACATTTCCTATGTAAGTGTCTTTTGACCTTTTAAAATATTATGTCATGAAATGGGAGAGGGGAGATGATAAAGCCAATAATTGCTGAAAAATTCTGATAGCATGCAGATCAGTCTGACATAAAGTGAGCAAAATGGCAGGGTAACCCACTGTATAAAATGTACTGCTTTTTCTAAGGGAATAGAGGCAGAAAGATAGCCAGACAAAGAGTTTCTGTTACTAATTCAAAAATCAAGACAAATTTTAATACATACTTTCCAGTCTGGTTAGTTATTGCTTTCACTATTTCTTTCTCCTTGGTGAAGAAAAATGAATAGGCAGGTGGCTTGTTTGTAGAGTCTTGGGCTATTGAAGTGGACTATGGACCATAGAACTTAAAGAAACATCATTTGAGGAATGACAGTAAACCAGTTGCTATACTGGTCTGCTAGCCTTTGATCCATTACAAAAACCAATTCAAACAAAACTAAATATACCTTAAAAACTCTTGCAAGTCCAAAATCTGCCACTTTGTAAATATTATGTTCACCAACAAGGACATTTCTGGCAGCCAGATCTCTATGGATGTAGTTCTGGGACTCTAGATAGGCCATTCCAGAGGCAACTTGTGCCGCCATGTCTACCTGTTGAGTCAAATGGATTTTTGATCCAGCATCATCTAGGCAATAAGAAAAAAAAAAGTGATTTCCTTCAGAGAACATCTGAACTATTGAAGTGAATCATGAAAATTTTGATGAATGAACTATTGCTGGCATTAATTGCCATGGCACCATTTTGTTGAGCAAAGAAATATAATTAACACAAACAATTGCAGTTCCTATGAAGGATTAATGAGGCAGCAATTTTCAGAGTCCAAAAACATTCCAAGGCTAGGCTCCTCCATCTCCTGAATGAGCATTACACAGAGAGAAAGGAGCAAAAGTATGACATTATCCAAACACAGCTATAATTATCTGAAAGACTACAGGTACTGCCATTTTCAATACCCTACATGGCTACCTCATCTCTTTTTTATTTATTTATTTATTTATTAATTGTACTTTAGATGAAGATTTACAGAATAAATAGTTTCTCATTAAACAATTAGTACATATATTGTTTTATGACAATGGTTAACAACCCCATGACGTCAACACTGTCCTTTCTCGAACTTGGGTTCCCTATTACCAACTTTTCTGTCCCCTCCTGCCTTCTAGTCCTTGTCCCTGGACTGTTGTGCCCCATTAGTCTCGTTTTGTTTTATGGGGCTGTCTAACCTTTGGTTGAAGGGTGAATCTCGGGAGTGATTTCATTACTGAGCTAAAACGGTGTCCGGGGGACATACTCTCAGGGTTTCTCCAGTCTCTGTCAGGCCAGTAAGTCTGGTCTTTTTTTCTGAGAAAGAATTTTATCTTACATTTTTCTCCAGCTCTGTCTGGGGCCCTCTGTTGTAACCCCGGTCAGAGCAGTCATTGGTGGTAGTCAGGCACCATCCAGTTGTACTGGACTCAATCTGGTGGAGGCCATGGTAGTTGTGGTCCATTAGTCCTTTGGACTAATCTTTCCCTTCTATATTGTTTTCTTCATTCTCCCTTGCTCCCAAAGGGGTGAGACCAGTGGAGTATCTTAGATGGCTGCTCACAGGCTTTTAAGACCTCAGACGCTACTCACCAAGGTAGAATGTAGAACATTTTCTTTATAAACTGTGTTATGCCAACTGAGCTAGATGTTCCCCGAGACCATGCTGCCTCATCTCTTTATGGACATCATTGCATGAATGCCTCCATATTTCTTTCAAACATTGCATGGTTTGTTTTAAGATTTGAGCCTATAAAATCATACTAATTTGCTTGGTCCTCCATCATTTTGTTCCTAAAAATTAGTTTGCTAACAAAAGTGAAGGGTCTATCAGTGGCTATAAGATGTGTATATTACATTTGTATTCCACTAAGCTTGGTACATTTTTGGATTTCCTTTTCTTATACTTTTATTTTAGAATAGGTTGCTCATCTCTTCAAGCAAGGATATACCTTTCGTAGGCATAGTTTCTACTACTGCTCATTCTGTAAAACTAAGTGTAAGAAATTTATGTAGTAGGATCAGTTTGATCATTAGTAGAGGGGTCAGTACCAATATTTAGCGTGGGCAGAAGAACAGAAAACTGAGAAGAACCATCCAGAAGAGTAAGAGGAGAACTTGGAAAGAACATGGTATCAATCGAGGGTTTTGAGAAAGAGAAAGTCAAATTCTACAAATAAGTCCACTAAGATAAGAATTCAAAGACATTTGTTGAATATGATAATTATGGATTCATTTGGTGACCTTGGTGGCAGAAAGAACAGTTTCATTGGAGACGGAGTACAATGGACTAAGGACTGAATGAGAAGAGGAAGACAGCAAGAGGAGCCTTCAGGTGATTAGAGCAGCTGCCAAAACCTTGATTGCAGCCTTGTGAGAAACTCTGAGCAAGAAGACCCAGCTAAGCTGCATCTGGATTCCTGACCCACAGAAACTGAGATAATAAATGTTTGTTGTGTTAAGCCACTAAGTTTTGGGGTAATTTATTATGTATCAATAGATAACTAATACAGACTAGTGTTAGGAAAATGATATCAGTTCTAAGTATATGGTTAAAAGCTTGGACTATGGAGTCAGACTTTCTGGGTTTGAATTCTGACCTAGTCATTTTGAGTAAGTTACTTAACCTCTCTATACCTCAGTCTCTTCAGCTGCAAAGTAGGGATAATCTTAATATTGATCTCATAAGATTATTAGAAGAATTAACTAAGTTAATATCTGTAAAACACTTAGAAAAGTGCCTGGCACATAGTTAAGTGCTGTATAGTATTTTCTAAAGAAGAAAAAAAAAAATTAAATATATATGCTCCTCTCCTACCAGTAGCCCATACGGCTGATTTCCAGTAAGTCACCTCATTTAACATTCAGAAACAACTCTATGAAATAAGTATTATTATTCTTATCATTATCTCCATTGCATAGGGCTTCCTACTACTCAGGAACCAGTAATATGTTGTAGACTCTGTCTGTCAAAGGCTGAAATCTCATGCTTTTAAGAACTATTTTACACCTCCTAAAACTTACCTTACACATTACACCTAAGCTTCCAAAAGTTAGGGGCTAGTGGAGACTTCCATTCATACAAACAGTAAATAATTATAGTAGTTGTATGAGGTTAAAGAATATCTCATTGAGAGCATTCCTGTCCTAAGTGAACCATGAGAATGATGAGCAACATGCAAGGACTTAATTTGTAAAAAAAAGAAAACGCTGTTTTTAAACACTACCTAAATGCCTGACATATATTAGGTGCTCTGTAAGTATTTATCAAAAAGGAAATAACTCCAATTAATTTAAAAAAAGTTGCATATGTTTATTCTCTTTAAATTTTAGTAAGAAACATCTGGCATTAATTAATTAATTACCTTTAATTCTAAAGTTTTTTGACAAGCTTTTTAATTTTAAAAGAATTTATTATATACATATCTCCAAGCTTTAGAGACTGCAAAGATGGCTCTGTAGAAAAATAGACATATTATTTCAACTATCAAATACAACATCTAATTCTGTTATAGTGGATATAAAAAAGTTTTCACTGACAGGCACAATTACTGAAGGAAATTAAGTAATACACATTTCCTGTCATGAAAGTGCAGTGGCCCAAGTAAAGTGGCCTAAGTAAACCTCAGTGCAAGAAGGAAAGAAGGAAAAGAAAGAGGCATACAGTATAAGATGATTAGTAGCTAAGGAGAGAAAACAAGAAGCAGGGAAGAGGAATATGAAGGGTCAGTAGACAGTGATTAAATTTTAGAATTTAGAGAGTGACTAGTGAAGGCCTTACCAAGATGCGAATGTCTGAGTAAAGATTTTCATAAAATGAGGAAGTGAACTTTCTGGATAACTAACGGAAAAACTTCTAGACAGAGGAAACAGCAAGCGCAAGGACTTGAGGCAAAAGCATGCCTGTTGAGAATGAGGAATAGCAAGGAGGCCAGTATAGCTCATGCAGAATGAACAAGGGGAAAGTTGTGGGAGATAGGGACAGAGGTAATGGAGGGCTGGGTCATGCAGGACTTTATGGGTTATAAAGAGATGGGGGTCACTAAGGATCTTGAGGTGAGGAGGATCATGAATGGATTTACATTTTAACAGGATCTCTCCTGCTACTGCACTGACAAGAAACTAAAGGGAACCAAAGAGGGACACCAGTTAGGAGGCAATTTCAGAATCTAGGAGAGAACTGATGATGGCTTGGACCAAAGTGGGAATGTTGTTGTTGTTAGGTGCCATTGAGTTGGTTTGGACTCATAGTGACCCTATGTGTAACAGAATGAAACACTGCCCAGTCCTGCACCATCCTCACAATCGTTGTTATGCTTGAGCCCATTGTTGCAGCCACTGTGCCAATCCATCTTGTTGAGAATCTTCCCCCTTTTTTTCGCTGACCTTCTACTTTACTAAGCATGATGTCCCTCTTCAGGGACTGGTCCCTCTTGATAACTTGTCCAAAGAATGTGAGACGTAGTCTCACCATCTTTGCTTCTAAGGAGAATTCTGGTTGTACTTCTTCCAAGACAGATTTGTTCGTTCTTTTGGCAGTCCATGGTATATTCAATATTCTTGGCCAACACCATAATTCAAAGGCACCAATTCTTCTTTGGTCTTCCTTAAGCATCATCCAGGTTTTATATGCATATGAGGCAATTAGAAATACCATGGCTTTGGGGTGAGGTGCACTTTAGTCCTCAAAGTGACATCTTTGTTTCTGAACACTTGAAAGAAGTCTTTTGCAGCAGATTTGCCCATGTAATACGTTGTTTGATTTCTTGACTGCTGCTTCCATGGGTGTTGATTTTGGATCCAAGTAAAATGAAATCCTTGAAAACTTCAGTCTTTTCTCCGTTTATCATGATGTTGCTTATTGGCCCAGTTGTGAGGATTTTTGTCTTCTTTATGTTGAGGTGTAATCCATACAGAAGGCTGTGGTCTTTGATCTTGATCTGTAAGTGCTTCAAGTCCTCTTACTTTCAGCAAGCAAGGTATTGCTGTTGTTAGCTGCCATCAAGTCATCACCTGACTCAAGGTGATCCTGTGCACAATGGAATGAAATGCTGCCCGGTCCTGCACCATTCCCATGATCATTTGTGATCCACAGGGTTTTCACTGGCTGATTTTTGGAAGTAGATCTCCAGGACTTTCTTCCTAATCTGTCTTAGTATGGAACCTCCTCTGAAACCTGCTCAGCATCATAGCAACATGCAAGCCTCCACAGACAGATGGGTACAAATGTTGAGAAGTGGTAAAATAGTGGATATATTCTGAAGATATGCCAAGAGGATTTGCTGGTTGGTGAGATATGGAATGTAAGAATAAGTAGGGATGGCTTCAAGATAGTAGGTCTAAGCATTGACATTATTAGGGGAAGACTACAAGAATAGCAGATTACAGGAGAACATTCAAGGAGTTGGGCATGTTATTTTGAGATATCTAATAGATACATGCAGTAGAAATTAGGGCTGTTTGCAAACTTTATTCTCTTTTCAAGCACTTTAGAGGATTGTCCTTCCCTATTCCCTTTCACTTGATTTGACAAAATAAAAAGGGCAGAGAAGTTACTTCTGTCACTTCTGGTCAGAAACTTCAAGAGCCAGGGTGAGACTATTTACATCCCTTCCCCTTGCCAAGGAAATCAAAAGAGCAAAGCCACCAGCCAACGTATATTGTACATGTAGCAAGAACAAGAAATAACCACTTGTGTTAAGCCTCTGGAATTTGGGAGATATTTGTTATTATAGCATAACTACATTATTCAGATGGATATAACATTCATGTGGAAAGGCTGAGAAGGCAGTTGGATGTGTAAGTCTGAAGTAAGGAAGGGATATAATTTGGGGAATTGTCAATATATAAATGGCATTAAACAATTAGACTGAATTTAAGATTAACAAGGAAACTACTGATGTTACAAAAGAGTCCTGGGGGAACTCTAAACTATTGAGAGGTCTAGGAGATGAGGAAAATCACATAGACTGAGAAGAACAAGAAAGAAAGGAAAGAGGAAAAGCCGCTGAGTGAAGTGTCCTGGAAGCCAAGTGAAGAAAGTGCTTCCCAGAAGAGCATGTGTCCACCGAATTAATGCTGTTGATAGATCTGAGGACTGTGAATTGACTATTAGATTTAACAGTGTGAATGTTCTCAGTGACCTTGACAAAGCATTTTTTGTGAGAGATGACCCAGAATCTCCCCATGCTTTGTCCCTGGGAATACTGCTGAGGTTAGTCTTTTTATGGCACTAATCCGTGCACGTAACATATGCTGATAGTGTTAAATTTAATATCTCTATGCAAGTGAGCTATGTTTTTGTTCTTAATAGCATTTAACAGGCCTTATATTCTTTTTACTCCTAATCCAGTAATGCAATTTAATACTACCAGCTTCATAAATCGCCCTGAAATCGGAGCATACTCTTATCTTTATGTAATCTGTTCTATTCTTCTTCTCACCTCTTTTTACCTGTATGCACTCTATCAACCCCACTCTGACATTTCAAGAAATAAAGTCACTTTTTCAGACATAAACTATTCCTTTAGTACTTGATCTCAACTACTTTGAACATCTCATTTAACTGTTTATTATATTGTTGTTTATTAAAGTATTCATTTGTACTAAACATCAAAATTTCACTACGCCCTTAAGTCTTCTCTGATTGCAGGAAGCAGATATGAGAGTAAAGCAATAGTAAATTCCTGCTTTTTAGTCTGAAAATTCTAATGCTGCCTAGCAGCATTTCACATACTAACCAGTAGAGAGCTGGACTAAGTGAAGAAGAATGCACCTTCAGAATTGGTGAGACTCATTAACAACCTGTGATATGGAGATGATACAACTTTGCTTCCTGAAAGGGAGGAGGACTTGAAGCACTTACCGATGAAGATCAAAGACCCCAGCTTTCAGTACGGATTACATCTAAACATAAAGAAAACAAAAATCCTCACAACTGAACCAATAAGCAACATCATGATAAACGGAGAAAAGACTAAAGGTTTCAAAGATTTCATTTTACTTGGATCCACAATCAACGCCCATGGAAGCAGCAGTCAAGATCTCTTTCAAGTGTTCAAAAACAAAGATGCCACTTGGAGGACTAAAGTGTGCCTGACCCAAGCCATGGTATTTTCATTTGCCTCATATGCATATAAAAGCTGAACAATGAATAAGGAAGACTGCAGAAGAATTCATGCCTTTGAATTATGGTGTTGGAGAAGAATATTGAATATACCATGGACTTTCAGAAGAACGAACAAATCTGTCTTGGAAGAAGTATAGCCAGAATGTTCCTCGGAAGCAAGGATGATGAGACTGCATCTCACGTACTTTGAGCATGTTATCAGGAGGGTCCAGTCCCTGGATAAGTACATCAAGCTTGGTAAAGTAGAAGGTCAGTGAAAAAGAAGAGGAAGATTCTCAATGAGATGAATTGACACAGTGGCTACAACAACAGGCTCAAACACAGCAATGATTCTGAGGATGGTACAGGACTGGGCGGTGTTTCATTCTGTTTTCATAGGGCCACTATGAGTCAGAACAAACTTGATGGCACCTAACAACAACAACAAACCAGTAAAATGTTGTCAAATAGTGACCAAAAAAAAACCACACATACTCGGACTCGGGCAGACACGGCTGTGGCCGCATGCTTGTCCGTTTTCCCACTCTTGTCTCTTTTGTAATATTCTCTGGACTCAGAGGGACCCAGCTCCAGCTGGGTAACATGCTTGTCCATTTTCCCATTCTTGCCTATCCTGTAATATTCTTTGGACTTGGACAGACATGGCTCTAGCAGCAGGCTTGTCTGTTTTCCCACTTTTGTCTGTTCTATAATATTTCCTTGGACTCAGGCAGACATGGCTTTAGCAGCATGCTTGTCCCCTTCCTACTTTTTCCTTTTTGAATATATGCCGAATGAAACTTTCTTTTTGCTTTACTCAAAAAAAAAAAAAAAATACACACACACACACACACATACACACACACACACACTCAACAACTAGGGTACCACTCCTCTATTTCCCCCAAAGTATTTCATGGCCCTAATTCTGGGCCATAGCAAGTATTGGTCTGTGAATTATCATGTCTAATTTCTTATTATAGGAAACAAAACATCATGCAGCACATCCATTCTTCAATTTCTTACATTATACTTAAGTACTCTGATACGTCTATTGTGAACAATTTGTTCTTCCACTACATAAATATTTTTCCTCCCTTTGAACACAACGTATATATCCTATTAAAGAGTAATTGAGCCATTCAATGTTAATCCATTCATTCTCACAGATATACACATAGTAAATATCCTCTGAGTTATAGGAAGCTTGCTAAGTTGACATTTATAGGACTAGCTAAACTAAATTCCTCATTTTTTTTTTTTTTTTTCTTTTATGAAGTCTTTAGCTTACTCTGGAGATATTCTTGCAGACTTCCATGTCTCATCAACTCTGTAATAATATAAATTGGATCTTCTAAAGTGCAAACAGCATAAAGCTGGATAAGCTTTGGGTGTCTTAGGCTCTTCATTATCTGTGCCTCCCTCAGGAAGTCATTTCGATCCATTGAACCTGAAACAAGAAGAGGGGGAAATCACTTTATGTTAGTGAGGCATTCCTATCCTCACAGCAGCCTGGTGGGAATCACCAAGATTACTTCCTGCATCTCAGTAAAGCAATAGCATAAGTATGACAAATCTTCAGCGTTATCAAAGAAGAGAATCAGTTCAGGGAAACCTAATAACTGGATGTGTTAGAGTAACAGGGGTGCACAGTTTATGTGTTAAGACCTGTAGGTGAAGAAAGGTTGATTCAAGTCTACATGAGAAATGAAGGAAAAAGGAGAGACTGGCAGTCTAACTGATAAAATAAAGCAGAAGTCTTAGGAGCACAAAGAAATGAAGTTCTATTCACATGAACATGAGAGGACACTAAATGTTTAATTACTTGCAACCAGAGCTTTTTGGTCCAGGAGCCAAGGAAGACTGATAGCTGCCCTGTCCTCGGTGCCCACTGTGTGATTACAATTCTTCTGCTGTATTTATATGGGATATATGGTGTAGGCTAGGTAGAAAACATTCAAGGCCCACCCCCAAAGCTTAGTTTTTTTCACCAGTTTTATATGTTTAACCTAAAGCCAATACTCAACATTTTCTCCTGTATTACGTTATTCCTCAGTAGAGTCTTAATAATTTGGCCAAATGATGAGGGAGATAGTATCGGGCCTATTTTGAAGACTCATCTACAATTAAATTATATTCGAATGGTTCAACTCTGACTCACTGTGCAAGGTGGCAAATAGTTAACATCAAATAAAATCCAAGAGGAGGAAGGATCCGTGGACTTTATATTTTTTAAGTAATATAAAAATCTTTTATTTCATTTACGATGTGATATTTCTGAGATATTATTGTAATGGAAGGAATACTGTCATTACACATCTTAATATTCACTGTGGATCATGCAAATATCATTTCCACTGATGGTCACAGAGACCACTCCATTCCCTATTCTTCCCATGCTGGAGACTTCACAACTGACATTAGACTCAAGCATGGACAAGTTTTGTCTAAGTAACACTTGTGACCTGATTATTAGTGTAGAGTGAGGAAGAGTTACATATGACCCACAGATCATTTCGCATAGAGCACATAGGTAGTCTTTGTAAGAAAGTCACTTTTTAAGATGTCACTTTAAGGACTAAGGTGTGCCTGATGCAAGCCATGATGTTTTTAATTGCCTCATATGCATGAGAAAGCTGGGCAATGAATAAGGAAGGCCAAAGAAGAATTGACGCCTTTGAATTATGGTGCTGGAGAAGAATATTGAATATACCATGGACTGCCAAAAGAATGGACAAATCTGTCTTGGAAGAAGTACAGCCAAAATACTCCTTAGAAGCAAGGATGGTGAGACTTCATCTCACATACTTTAGACATGTTATTGGGAGGGATCAGTCCCTAGAGAAGGACATCATGCTTGGTAAAGTAGAAGGTCAGCAAAAAAGAAGAAGACCCTCAATGAGACGGACTGACACAGTGGCTGCAACAATGGCTCAAGCAAAATAACTAACATGAGGATGACACAGGACTGGGCAGTTTTTCGTTCTGTCATACATAGGGTAGTTATGAGTCAGAACCGACTCAACAGCGCCTAACAACAACAACAACATATAGATAGTCTGCCCTTTGATCAGGCTCAATCGAGCTCTGGATTCTGGATGCCTCTCTACTCTGCCATTAGCTTGCTGTGTGATCTTGATCAGGTTATCAAATCTCTCTGAACTTCAGTTTCTTCAACTATAAAATGTGGCTAATAATCCTACTGACATCACAATGTCACTACTAGGATTATAGCAATGCCTGGCACATAAGCACCTGTTATGGATTGAATTGTGTCCCCAAAAAATGTCTGTCAAGTTGGCTAGGCCATGATTCCCAGTACTGTGTGACTGTCCACCATTTTGTCATCTGATGTGATCTTCCTGTGTGTTATAAATCCTGCTTCTATGATGTTAATAAAACAGGATTAGAGGCAGTTACGTTAATGAGGCAAGATTCAATCTACAGGATTAGACTGTATGTTGAGTCAATGTTTTTTGACTTATAAAAAAGAGAATTGAGCAGAGGGGAACGGGGACCTCATTACCATCAAGCAAGGAGAACCAGGAGTGTGTGCATCCTTTAGACCCAGGATCCCTGTGCTGAGAAGCTCCTACACCAGGGGAAGACTGATGACAAGGACCTTCCCCCAGAGCTGACAGAGAGAGAAAGCCTTCCCCTGAAGCTGGAACCCTGAATTCGGACTTCCAGCCTCCTAAACTGTGAGAGAATAAACTTTTGTTTATTTAAGCCATCCACTTGTGGTATTTCTGTTTTAGCAGCACTGGATAACTCAGGCAGTACCCAATGACTGCTGACTATTATTTTTTATTATTAATATGCATACTCTTGGTAAAGCCGAACAGATCAATTGTGTTTTTTCACAGGATGAAGAAGGGAAGGGCAAGTACTTAATGAAGGCAAATAGGGGCCGTGGCTCTATTATCTTTTTTATCACATTTTTCTGAGCTTCCACAATTTCTTCTCTATCATTAGTTTACCCTGCAAAATGAAATAGGATTAAATTGTTTAATCATAGTGGCAAAAACAAACTAAGCATAAAAGAGACACCTTAACCATAATAAAGTGCTTTTTCCTTGATTGTTACAATTAGTTGGGCCTATAGTTAAATATGGGTATAGTGGGACCCCATCCTCCAAATAAAAATATGATTCATCAAGCTTCCAATGAGAGCAGCAACTGTTATCACCATTCAGATAATTTATATATACAATATGTTTCTATGTTAATTTTTTGGGCGGCCATCAAATTCATGGACTGCAAACACTCAAATAATTCCCAAATCAGACTACCCTCAAGAGCTGAATTCACAGTCTGTCAGGTGCTTCTGCAGGTGAAGGCTGCTCAGAGCACTCATAAATGACTACACCAGTTACAGCTGACCAGCTGCAGAGCAAGGGAGACCCAATTTCAATTCAGCTAGCAATGGAACATTAAATATTAATTTTTGCCTGTGAAAGCTATTGTGGTAGTTTATTTCAGGCTCGTCTTTTTGTGTGGTAGTCTGCTAAGCAATAAATAGCTGCTAAGATTGATTAATGGCCCCAGTGAAGACATTTAACCAATCACCAAAGCTGTTTGCTGCTATCACACTGTAAATCAATAATAATTATTCCTGTTGGAGATAAAACTATTGTGGCTTTTTTTTTTTTAAGATAAGAAATATGATTTTTGTTCTTTTTTGACCTCTAGAGGGCCTTCCTTAAAGAGCAATGTTTGGATGTATAGTCAGCTGCCTCTTTTTGGAACAGAATGCTAAGATTGGACTACAAAATTCAACCTCAATCATCATGACAAGATTAAATTTAAAAATATATACACACGGTGATTGTGAGAACCTCAGGTGATAGAATAGGTTGTTTTCACCTGGAGTGCTCACATGGCATCTAGCCGCTTAAAAGTGCGTCTCCATTGTTTCATCTGGCAGGTGTAGATGCCGGGACTGAACTCCTGTGCTAGCAAATTTGCACTTCAGTGGTCTGCATCTGTCAGCAAACCCACTGAAGCTAACACTTGTTAAGAACGCACTACATATACTGTATGTACATTGACCCAATTTGTCCTCATAAAACCCTCTGAAGTAGGAACTATTATAATTCCCATTTTCAGGTGAGGGGATTCAGAAAGGTAAATAAATTGTCCAAAGTCACAGAGGACAGAACCAAGTTTGAACTTAGGTTTATCTTACACTAAACTTTATGCACTTACCTATTTAAAACATCCTGGTGGCACAGTGGTTAAAACACTCGGCAGCTAATCGAAATGTTGGCAGTTCAAACCCACCAGCTACTCTGTGGGAGAAAGATGTGGCAGTCTGCTTCCACAAAAATTAAAGCCTTGGAAATCCTATGGGGCAGTTCTACTCTGTCCTACAGGGTCACTATGAGTCAGAATGGACTCGACAGCAATGGGATTTTTTGGTTTTTTTATTACACCAGGTGGTCCCAGACTTTCTCAATTCATGGCATCCTTCCTTTTTCCACGATCACCTGTAGGTCAAACTGAATGCTTAACCGTTCTGTTTATTAAGTGGTTAGGTCCAGATAAAATAATAAATATTTGTGTCCTAACAATCAAATAGAGCCCTGGTGGCACAGTGGTTAAGAGCTTGGCTGCTAACCAAAAAGTCAGCAGTTTGAAGCCACCAGCCGCTCCTTGGAAACCCTATAGGCAGTCTATGAGTCAGAATTGACTCGATGGCAATAGGTTTTTAACAATTTAATAGTCATTTAAAAAAATAATACAGATAAATTGAAAGAAAAAAATATTTTTTAATTTCATTCTTAACCACAATTAATTACTAAAGAGATACATGCACCTATTGGTCACTGCATGTCTTCTCAAATCTTGAAATCAGATTAAACACTGCTATCCTCATTTCCTGTTTCATGTTGATTTTTGTATGGAACTTGCTTTTGATCACCCACTCACTGCTGTTGAGTTGATTTCAATTCACAGCAATCCCATAGGGTTTCCAAGGCTGTAAATCTCTACGGAAGCAGAATACCACATCATTCTCCCACGGAGCCACTAACCTTTCGGATAGCAGTCGATCACTTTAACCACGGTGCCCAGGGCAGTAGCCACTAAAAACCCAGCTTCACAAAGGTATGATGTCATCTAAAGGAGTGTAACATGATCTAATGTTGAGACTGTGAATTATCTCAAGCTAAGAGTTTGTCCATACTCAAGATGTCTACCTCAAAACTTATTTTTTTTTTTAAGTACAATTCATTGTTTTATTTGTTTGCTTGTTTGTTTTATCAAGGCAGACCTCCATTATACAAAGCACAAATGTGGAAATATTAATTATCCTACAATATTGGATTGTATTATAAAATCAAGTTCATCAGAAAATCAAGGTATTGGAAACATATTTCATTCAAATCTCTGCCTCTCTCTTTTTTTCTTTCTAACTGTATTTTAGATGAAGGTTTACAGAACAAACTAGCTTCTCATTAAACAGTTAGTACACATATTGTTTTATGACATTGGTTAACAACCCCACGACATGTCAACATTCTCCTTTCTCGACCTTGGGTTCCCTATTACCAGTTTTCCTGTTCCCTCCTGCCTTCTAGTCCTTGAGCCTGAGATGGTGTACCCCGTTAGTCTCATTTTGTTTTATGGGCCTGTTAATCATTGGATGAAGGCTGAACCTCAGGAGTGACTTCATTACTGAGCTAAAATGGTGTCCAGGGGCCATACTCTCAGAGTTTCTCCAGTCTCTGTCAGGTCAGTAAGTCTGGTCTTTTTTTATGAGTTACAATTTTGCTCTACATTTTTTTCCAGCTGTCTGGGACTGTCTGTTGTGATCCCTGTCAGAGCAGTCAGTGGTGGTAGCCGGGCACCATCTAGTTGTACTGGACTCAGTCTGGTGGAGGCCGTGGTAGTTGTGGTCCATTAGTTACCTCAAAACTTTTAAAAATCCCACAGCACCCCTGTGAATTCACCGTGGTGCACCTGGGCACCTTGGCACACAGTTTGGGAACCATGGTGTTACGCTATACTGTTAGCCTGCAGCAACTAGGTGTTCAACTTCTGTCACCAGAAGGCTTTCCCAACCTCTAAGAATTCTGGAATAGGTAAATAATGGAGGTTCCCAGAGAACTATTTTCTAGCCTGTAGTTATTACTCTTACCTATGTTATTTGAAGTAGCTATAAGAGACTACTGTAGAAACACTGTGCTTTTATAAAATGTCACTTCAATGAGGTGTGATGCAAGAGTGATACATGTAGGTTCAAATCCCAGCTCTCCCATTTACTGACTTTGTAATAATAATGATAACAATAATAGTTTTTATTGATCACTTACTATGAATGAGGTGCTATGCAAAGCATTTCCACTAACGACCTAATTTAATCTTCATAATAACGCTGCTAGGTTGGCCTTCAGGTCCTCACTGGCGTGAACAGTTTGCTCTTGGTTACTAACCAGAAGGCTGGTAGTTTGAATCCACCCAGTTGTGCCACAGAAGAAAGTCCTGATAATCAGTTTCTATAAGATTACAGACAAGAAAACCCTGTGGAGTGCAATTCTACTCTGAAGCACATGGAGTCGCCATGAGTTGGAACTGACTCAGTAGCAATAAGTTTGGTTTTGGTTTTAGGTTAACCTTATTATTATCTCTATTTTAATTATAAAACTGAGGTATAGCGTGGTTCAGAAATTTGCTCAAAATCATATGACTAGTTAATCTTAGGAAAGTTACTTAATTTCTATAAATTCTCTTATCCCATCTTTAAAATGGTGAGACTAATGCCTATCTGAATAAATATTGATAATAAATGTACTTTCACTTGCTAGCACAGATAAAAGGAAGATGGAGGAAAAAATAGTTTCTGAATTTTCAAATGACTCCTTTTAGACGGACCGTTTTCACCTCTAAACCATATACAATTAGTATGATAAAATAGTCGTTCCCTGAAGAGCTCAAAGGTTCCATCTAATTTTTTTAAGTATTTTCAGTGAAGTCAGTAGTTTTTAACTAAGGCTAGAAAAACAAGGGAAGGGTGAACATTAGAGGACCTAATCCTAATTCCAGAGAAGGGATGCCATGTTGAAACCTTGAATTTGGGGATATTTTAAGACTAGGTGAAGCAATTAAGTTTTTATATTCTCCAGCCTTTATATCTAAAGTCCTGTCCACAGGTTATGGTTACCAGAGGCCAGAGAGTGACCACAACACTAGTTGGTGCCAGGTATAGCACTGGCTGTCCCATGAGCTCTTGGACATTTACAGTGGCAAACTGAGCCAATAAAAATCAACATATGCCATTGAAACTTTGAGATTCTTATACCTGGTTTTAATGTTTTCACTGCTACTGGAGTGGTATTGTTCCATAGACCTTCCCACACTTCACCAAACTGACCGGACCCCAGTTTCTTCAGAAGTTGTACAGAGCTGCGGTTTATCTCCCACTGGTCCACAGTTTTATATGATAAATCAAAAGGAGCTGGGACTTGTATCTGTTGCAGAGAAAAATTAGAATACTTGTAAGAAAAAAAAGTTAGATTTAGCTTATTTTTCTTGAAAATAATAGTCTAGGTTCTTTTCAAAGAAATCATAATTTTTAAAAAACAAAAACATGCTAGATTTTATTTTTACTATTTTAAAACATAAAATGTCTGTGGGAGAATCTGCATCCTTACTCTTCAAACTCATATCCCCCCAACTCCTGCTAAGTCAGGCACCTCGCTGTCCATCAGTCCCATCCCACTCAGCCCCACTGCCATCCTCACTTGGATCTGAAATGCTTTTGGCCTCTTTGCCTAGCTAAATCTTCCCAAATTCAAAGCCTAATTAAAGTGCCACATCACCTACAAATCCTTCCCAATTCTCTGCCCTGTAGCATTTTGCCTATTTATTATATATTTTTACATAATTTTTTGTCTTTTTTCATGCTCATTTTCTATGTATTTGTTCATTCACTTGTTCGCTAAACTAATATTTAAGTGCCATTCTGTAAACAAAACAGGCAAGGCCCCTGCCTCCTAGAACTAACTCATGATCTAGTTTGCATCTACCATTGGATATTTATCTTATCTCCCCTCCACCAAGCCATAAGCATCTTGAGTGCATAGAGGACAGGCTATGAATCTTTGTAAATCCTTTCCCCAACCAGAATTCAGCAATACTGATTGAACTGAGTATTTTTAGGCCATATCATTGTATCAGGTAAGATATTTCTCAGCATGAGCTTACATAATTTTGTAGGGTCATTGCTGTACCATGCAAGTTATGCATATTTATGCCAGAATTGCATATCCTCGGCATGATTTCAGTCAATAAATTCCCACTATATTGGACAAAATTCTTCAGTTTCTACTGATCCATAATATTCTGATCAGACATCATCAGGAGTTTTCACTGATCCCCCAGGTATAAATCTCAAAGTTGAATGTTCCATTGACAGTATGTGAGACCTAAATTTTGAAGAGTTGCTAAGGACTTTTTGCCATAATTGCAATATATTTAGGTCAAACATACAAACAACTGAATAATGGTAGATGTAGATAAATTCTATTTAATGCTATCTCCTCTCCCCAAATACACCAGGTAAAAAAAAAACAAGCCATTTATTTTAAACAACAGTTATGAACCTGGTAATTTCATATTAATATTCTTGTATAGAGAGCTAGTTATGATTATATTCTGGTATTTTTTTTCACCTCCAGCCATATCATTAAGTGTTCTAATGGTCGAGTATTATATTAATGTCCTAGTGCAAAGGATGCATATTTTCTGTCTTCAGTGATTGCCTTAGGTCAGAGGTTGGCAAACTTTTTCTGTAAAGGACAAGATAGTAAATGCTTAAGGTTTTGTGGGCCATACAGTCTCTTCTGCAAGTACTAAACTCTGCAAATATAGCATGAAAGCAGCCAAATATAATACATAAATGAATAAGTGTGACTGTGTTCTAACAAAACTTAACCACAAAAACAAATGTCGGCCAATATTGGCTCATTGACCTTAGTTTGCCTATTCCTGCCTTAGGTAATTAAATGATAATTTTTCTCTCAACTAACTTAGCACATGACAAATGCTCTAATATCTAAAGTAAAAAGTTAGCTTCAAAAATAAATAAGCATAGCTTCAATGCATTTTACCTTTAAGCATGGTTTTTCCAGTTTGACACACAGGCCATCACTGGTCTTGGTATAGTGGTTCACAAACTCGTTCAATGTTGAAAAGGTTCTTCTGCGGGTAATGAAAAAGCCTCCTTCATCCAGCCTTCTGATTCTGTAGTGTTTTACAACTCCTTCATCTAAAACTAGAACCCAAGGTAAATTCTGTTAATAAACCTCTTGCCAAAGCAGTGCAAATTTATTTATTCTGTAGGGTGATATCGTCAATGCATGGAATCAAAGTTTCACAAAATTCTATTTATTTCACAAAATTCTATTTATTTCTTAACTGTCTTTCAGAAAAGACTTAAGTACATATAACAGAATAAAAAGGAAAAATAATTGGGAAATCATAATGAAAGAAATATAAGATAAAAATAAAGGAGTAATGTTAAAACTAAAAAAATTCATGCTTTGAGGCCTAGTATATTTGACTAAAACAAGCCATAAAATTGACTCTATCACTCTAGTAATGCAAAGAAGGAAACATAATATATTTTATTAATCCCAGTGTCCATAAGATAAAATCACAACAATTCAACTTTTCCTGCCACAGAGTCCAGGGTGAAATTTCTCGCATGAAATCCTATAACCATGGACACTGAAATAGAATAAATAGTGCCCTAGGTACTATCCTATAATGTTATAAGAAATTCCACAGGACCTTTCTTATACCGCCCCTCTATGCAGGTTGATAACATAATGCCCAAGCACAGTTCAATAAAAGCAATTCCACATATACAGCTTTCTGATGGTATTGCTTAATTCAAGGGTAAATTTTTCAGCATCTAAGGAATAAAGGGAATGTACCCTTTTTGGGGGCCCTGGTGGCACAGTGGTTAAGAGCTTGGCTGCTAACCAAAACGTCAGCAGTCGAATCCACTAGCCACTCCTTGCAAACCCTATGGAGCAGTTCTACTCTGTCCTACAGGGTCACTATCAGTAGGAATCAACTTGACAGCAATGGGTTTTTTGTTGTTTTGTTGTTGTTTTCAATATCCTTTTTTAGGAAGGCTAACTTGCAATGGATATTATGTTGTTTTTGCCTTTCACCAACTGTCATGGATTGAATTGTGTCCCCTCAAAATATGTGTAAACTTGGCTAGGCCATGATTCCCAGTATTGTGTGGTTGTCCTCCATTTTGTGATCTGATGTAATTGTCCTATGTGTTGTAAATCCTAATACCTGCCTGTGGTTAATGAGTCAAGATTAGGTTATGTTAAAGATGTTAAGGTGGGATGTAATCCCCTTACTCCGGTCACAGCCCTGATCTTACTTAAGGGGAGTTTTCCTAGGGTGGGGCCTGCATCACCTTTTATCTTACAAAAGTTAAAAGGAAAGAGAATAAAGCAGAGAGACAAGGACCTCATACCACCAATAAACAAGAGCCAACAGCAGGGCATGTCCTTTGGACCTAGTGTCCCTACCCTGAGAAACTCCTGGACACAGGGGAAGACTGATGACAAGGCCACTCCCCCCAGAGCCAACAGAGAGAGAAACCTTTCCCTGGAGCCGGTGCCCTGAATTCAGACTTCTAGTCTCCTAGACTGTGGGAAAATAAATTTCTGTTTGTTAAAGCCATCCACTTGTGGTATTTCTGTTATAGCAGCACTAGATAACTAAGACACCAACCATAGATCCGTTTTCTGTTAACAGCACCCCAGTTTTCCTCAGAGAATTGTTGCTTCTCAAGAACATGTTGAAGGAAAAAAAAAAAACCCAAACCTGTTGCCATCGAGTGGATTCCAAGGAAGCTACTGCTAAACCTGGGCTAAGAAAGGCACAGTAATCAGAGCCAAAGAGACTGGATTCCACAACTTGTGTTAGAGTGCTTATAGAAGACAGGAAGAGGCTTTTTTCCCCTGCTGCTGGAAGTTTGGAGCCGCTGGCAGCCTCTTGGCCCTAGACAGGAAGAATTTGCCTGAGAAGAGAGGCAGCACAGTGGAAAACAGTCTCAGCCCCTGGAGAAGCCTGGCTTTTCAGCTATAGGAGCCAATTAGATAATTACCTTTTTGCTTAAACTAATTTGAATTGGGTTTTCTGCACTTCCACTCAAAAGAATATTGGCTAAAGCTCTTCATACCTATTATATCACTTAGCAGAACTATTGATAAGTATTGAACAGCATTTACCAGGAATGCAGCCATTCTGAGTTCCTTGCTAAATATAGAACCTTACGCTTCAATCATGAGTCAAGCAATGATCTCATGAAAGACTGAGTAAAAGAGAGCCCAATCCCAGCATGGTGGTTTACTGAGGGCATGCCAATGGCTAGGACAAGATTTTCCTCAAAAATAATAGGTATACACCAGAATAGCTAAAATGAAAAAGGACAAACAGTATCAAGTGTTGACAAGGAAGTGGAGTAACTAGAACTCTATTAAACAGTTGATGGAAGTGTAAATTTTTTTTTTTTAATTGATAAGAGTAATTCTTGTTTTTATTGTACTTTAGATGAAGGTTTACAGAACAAACTAGTTTCTCATTAAACAGTACACATATTGTTTTATGACATTGGTTAACAACTCCATAACATGTCAACATTGTCCCTGCTCAACTTTGGGTTCCCTATTACCAGTTTTCCTGTCCCCTCCTGCCTTCTAGTCCTTGCCCCTAGGAAGGCGTGCCCCTTATAATCTTATTTTGTTTTATGGGCCTGTCTAATCTTTGGATGAAGGGTGAACCTCAGGAGTGACTTTATTACTGAGCTAAAACGGTGTCCAGGGGCCATTCTCTCAGGGTTTCTCCAGTATCTGTCAGGCCAGTAAGTCTGGTCTTTTTTTGTGAGTTAGAATTTTGCTCTATATTTTTCTCCAGCTCTGTCCACGACCCTCTATTGTGATCCCTGTCAGAGCAGTCAGTGGTGGTAGCCAGGCACCATCTAGTTGTGCTGGACTCAGTCTGGTGGAGGACGTGGTAGTTGTGGTCCATTAGTCCTTTGGACTAATCTTTCCCTTGTATCTTTAGTTTTCTTCATTCTCCCTTGCTCCAGAAGGAGTGAGACCAGTGGAGTATCTTAGATGGCTGCTCACAGATGACTGCTAACAGATGCTACTCACCAAAGTAGAATGTAGAACATTTTCTTTATAAACTATGTTATGCCAATTGTGCTAGATGTTCCCTGAGACCAGGAAGTGTAAATTTTTATAACCACTTTGGAAAACTGTTTGCCATTATCTATTAAAGTTGAGCCTAATTATACCTATAATAGAGAAATTCCACTCCTAGGTATATACCCCACAAAAATGTACAATATATTCACGAGAAGACATGTATAAGAATGCTTTTGGCAGCATTATTTGCAAGAGCCTAAACCTGGAAACAATTCAAATATCCATCAACTGTACAATTGATTAATAAATTGCAAATTTGTCAGTGAAATACTATACAGATTTGTGAATAAGCAAACTACAACTACATACAACAATATAAATGAATCTCACAAGCACAAAAATACATCTAGATGATTAAAAAGTTTAAAAGCAAGTGGAACTATTAGTATTAGAGATCATCATAGTGACTGCAGTATTGGTAATATTCTATTTCTGGACTGGGTACTGATTACATGGCTGTGTTTACTTTGTAAAAATTCATCAAATTCAACTCCTATGAATCATGCACTTTTATTATGTATGTTATACATCAATTAAAAAAATATATTAAAAAATTTGGTTATCTGTTCCAGTTCACGGACAAATGGAAGATGAAGTCCCCAGGCTGCTACATAATGACACATGCCGAATTTTTCAGTCTGGAAAGTTTATAAGGTAAATGTTACCTAATTCTTACTTGAACATCAAAATTTCTCAGTAAAGCACCTGTAGAAAATTAACCTTAAGCAAAGTGATTTTCTGGTAAGCATTACAAAATGTCCACCTAGATGCCTAAGTGAATTCACTTGTAATATATGGGTATTTGTTATAAACTAGGAAAATGTCAATGTCTTAGTCATCTAGTGCTGCTATAACAGAAATACCACAAGTGTATGGCTTTAACAAACAGAAATTTATTTTTTCACAATCTAGTAGGCTAGAAGTTCAAATTCAGGGCATCAGCTCCAGGGGAAGGCCTTCTCTCTCTGTTGGCTCTGGAGGAAGGTCCTTCTCATTAGTCTTCCCCTGGACTAGGAACTTCTCTGCTCCTCGGGTCCAAAGGACACACTGTGCTCTGGGCATTGC
This sequence comes from Trichechus manatus latirostris, assembly GCF_000243295.1. Taxonomy (NCBI): domain Eukaryota; kingdom Metazoa; phylum Chordata; class Mammalia; order Sirenia; family Trichechidae; genus Trichechus; species Trichechus manatus. Next base: position 25,678,493 of record NW_004443953.1, read on the forward strand.
TTTGATGGTGGTATGAGGTTCCTCACTCTTTGCTCACTTCCCTTTCCTTTTATTTCTTGTAAGATAAAAGATGGTGTAGGCCACACCCCAGGGAAACTCCTTTTACATTGGATCAGGGATGTGACCTTAGTAAGGCGGTTATAATCCCACCCTAATCCTGTTTAACATAATCTTGCCTCATTAACCACAGGCAGAGATTAGGATTTACAACACATAGGAAAATTACAGTCACGAAACAGAGGACAACACAATACTGGGAATCATGGCCTAACCAAGTTGACACATTTTGGGGGGACATAATTCAATTCATGACAGTCAGGGAATACCAATCAAAAATGAAGACTCTGAGCGTAAAATACTGAATTTGAAGGAAGCCTTGTTACAACAACATCAGCAACAATAATGTAATCAACACACCACAGAAGCACAGCTGATAATTTAATCACACATCTTACACTTTCTTCTCAATGCCCTTTAAATTGTATTCAGTGAGGATAACGCTCCCCTGCCCCTAGATGAAAGCTCCAGCAAAGCCTGTGACTTTTCTGCTCACTTTCAGGTGTCAGATAGTCCTACTTTTACTTAAAATCACAAGCACAGTCTCAGTTAAAACTTAGAATGTCCAGTCCAATAAATTCATCATAACATTCTACTTGATTTAAAGTCAAATCTTTTCCTCTTCCACAACTAAGGCCTGCTTTAGACTGGAAGGCATCAGTGGGAAAAGTGAGGTATGGGTGGCTTCCTCTCTGTTTCTCTGCCTAGAGCTGTTCCCTCCTCCCCTTGCAGATGGGTTCTGAGTATTCAGAGAAGAGAAGGGAGAAAGTAAAGTTTGGGAAAGTCCTTACTTAGACCTGCACCATAGTAGTTCAGCTTCATACTCTCATCCTGGCAGATGTTTAGGCCGACTCATCCCTCACAGCCACTCAGGTAGACCATTAAGAGCTTTCCCAGCTCTGTGGGACCCCGCAGTGCGATTCCTAAGGTGCAGGTGTTTCCTTGGCTGCCTACTCCTGATCCCCCTTTAACTTCTGTTTCTTTGGCAGTTCACCTTCCACCTTTTCCCTATAGACTCTCCCTAATCCTCTCACAGAACTCTCTTAGGCAGAACTCAAAACTCCTCCAGGCCATCTATCTACCATGCCCTGGTGCTTTTGTTCATGTAGGAGGCCCACTCATGGTCCTGAGACAAATTTACACATCCCTTGCCCTGACTACCATGGGGAGGACAGGTTAGTGCTACGAGCATCTCAGCCCCATTGTCACAGGCTGCGCTAGCCTTCCCAGCTTCAGCAGTGCTCTATCTCCCCAACTGCAGACAGCAGAGGAGCAAGCTCTCAGGGTGGCCTCCTGAAGCTCCCTTTCACTAAGTTTGGGGTCACACTCCTCCCTATCAGGAAGAAAGAGGGACTCACAGAGTGGCAACAACTTTCTCCAAAAATAAAAGGCCCTTACCAAATCCTCCCTCCTTTCCACTCCTTGTACCCTTTTTACGTCATTAACAAGCTGAGGGATCCGAGAGTTGCAGTACCTGTCCATGTAAACTCTGGATATAGGAATCGGGGTTGGAATTTCACGTTTATTGTATCTTGATAGCCTTAGTCAAAACTTCAATTGTAACATTATGTTACTGTCGGGAGGACCGTCTGCTGTAGCACTTGTGCCTCTCATCCGGGCCACCTAATAAGAAGTCTTAGGCCTGGAACATTCCCTGATAGTGGCGGCTGGAAATTGAGCCCACCTCTCTCCCAGTTTCTTCTTCCTTGTCAGGGGAACTCCTTCCCTGTTATGTGCCTAATGAGTATCTCTTTGTTCCACTTATGCATGCGCATCATATGGCACCTGGCCAACCCCACTACTATATCTGTTCCTGGCATGGAGGCAACAGGGTCTCTCAGCTGCAACATGAGAGGGGCGTGTGCAGAACACTAGCCCTGTGTCAGCCGCAGGGAGTGACCCAGTGGACATGGGGGACCGGGGCCCACTACTAAAGCGGACCTTGCTCTGTCTCTTCCCTATATAAGTAAAGTGTTATTCCAACCAGTGCCTATGCGTAAGTGGTATCCTTCTTGCTGACCTTGGACCCTGACTCGCAGTTACACTCAGATTTACTGAAACAAGACCATGCTAAGCACTATTTTACATTATCTCATTTTATCCTCATAACTGTCACATAAGGTGGTTATTATTATTAGGCCCATTTTACAATTATAAAAGCCAGTAGTTGGCACTGCCAAAATTCATACTTGGGGCCTTGTGACTCTAAAATTCCCTATCCAGCAGGTTTTAGATACCAGATCAGTTGTCTAATAAGAAGCTCTCAGTGCATGAAAATAAAATCATGTCATCTGCATAAAGGAAAAATGTTTTACACTCAGTTCTTTACACTAAAATACAGAAGGCAGGAGTGTGTTTAGCTCCTCCAAAAGCAGTATCAGTCTCTTAAATTACAATATTTTTAAGGATTTGGAACACATACTGTACTCTCTGATACGTCAGGTTACCATTCCCACTGATTATGACTTTTGGGGCAATGCTAACATGATTGCCCTATATAATCTGCACCAAATAGGGTTTGCATTAGATAGCGAGCTTAGTTCATAATAGAGTTGTGTATATGGATTAAAAGGCTAACAAAAAGTCAAAGAGAGCTATAAATTATATTAGGTTAGTCCCAATTCATTTCTCTACAAGGTAATAACAATATTATAAGTAGAAGGATAGCTAAATATAAAGTGTATCTGCAATTTATATAAATTATTGGTCTGAAAATTCTAGCTTTGCAATTCATCAAGAAGAAAAGTGCATATATTATGGCTGAGATGTCTAGAAAGTCAAGAGGTCGATAACTGTAGATGGTGGGAAGGTATAAAACATTTCTGTATTTGAAACAAGACAGATCCTCTTCAGATTCCAAACTGAAGAGGATTACATGGAAATTAAACATGAATCTAGGAATACCTTTCTAATATATCACAAAATACTTGAAGGTTCCCAGGTTATACACTAAAGTCAATAGATCACTGAGAGGTTGAGTGACTCCTTGTGATTTTCTTAACATGGGATGAAAATCACAAATATTTTATGGCCTTGACAATTGCTATTGATTATAAAGAAAACCGAAATAAATGTTCGTCAGCTCTCTGTAAGTACGAGTTGAAACTCTCAAGTCTAAAACTTAATACTTAGCAATACATTTTGAGTTTTCAAGAAGAATAACAGTAATCTTGTTAAACAGAAAAAGCAATAGACTGGGAAATGGGAGACCCAGGATCCAATTTAACTAGTGAATGACCAAAAACAAGGCAATCTCACTGGGCCTCGATTTCTTCATCTTAAAAATAAAAGGGCAGACTTGCAAAAAATCTCCAAATTTCCAAATGTATCCACCTCAGTGTTCAAATATTTATGACGCCTGCTGCTTTCTCTCCCTGAATTCTGATATCTTTTTATAGTCCCTTAACTTAAGTAATTCTTGAGTAATTCTTGCCTCAGAGGCTTTGGATTCCACCTGAAAGCTTTTCCTATGAATCTTTTAGTGGCTGGTCCCTTCTTTCAGGTCTCAACGTAAATCTTCCCAGCCAGCCTTCTTTACCCACCCTGTCAAATGCACACCTCTGTCTAGCTCCTTTCTATCACATCACCTTGTTTAATTATGATGATATTTATCATAGTAAAGGTATCTCTACAAGGACTGGGGCTCTGCTGTCTTGATCCAATAGTTAGAACCTGGTTCATAGTAATGACTAAAATAAATGTCTGCTAAATGAATGAATGATGTAACCAATCCCTGAATTTGAAGTGAAATATAAGCTTCTGAAATGTCTGCTATAAAATTAAATAGATACTTATACAAATATTTCAAGACAAACAAGACTTCCTGGAAATTTTATTTACAAAGGGAAGAAAACAAACTTAGCCCCAGGATATAAATACTATTAGAGGACAGTCTCTTCAAGTTTATATCCACTATCTTGATTTTTAAAACTTAACACAGAAATAACTACTCCATCTTTAACTGGTATCCTGGGTATTTACATGTGTTTTTATCCAAGCTTTTAGTCTGAACAAGACTGAAAGATAAATATAATTTAAAAATTAGACCACAGAATCTACATCACAAAAATTATACTTCATAGTCAGGATGAAGTCAAATTTAATATTATATATATGTCCCTAAGTAATCAAATTCAAAGTACACAACTCTTATTTAAAGCTGGTTTCAATTTGTTAGTAGTGAGTCCACACATTTGCAAACTGTCATTCCTAAGGAAGACTGAATTCAAAGGTGTCAGAACTAGGGAGGAATAAATTTTCTATTCCTTTTCCGGTTCACCATAATCTTTATTATTGAACCAAACCTATTCCAAATTCTACATAATTTAAGTGAATGATAATGCTTGTGCCATTCTTATTGTGAATTACTAGAAAAAAGTTCAGATTAAGCATTTTAGCAGTTCAACTGCAAAAAATATAAGGCTAACTATAAAGTATAATGGAATCATTCATCAACAAACTCAGTAGCATCATGATTGAATAAATTGAGCTAAAAGGCCAGGGATCCTGAGTTTACATCTTGACTCTCATTTATACCGTTTGATCCAAGGAAAAATGTTTCACCTGTCAGCTGATTAATCTACCAAAACATGTCCAAGAATTAGGATATATTGCAGATATATAGGTACGCATGTACGAGGAGTATAATAAAGTTTTGTTGAATGTTGAAAGAATTCCACTATTTCTACCCATGAACTTCTACATGGACCATAGCACAGGTCGTCTGATTATTTGGCCGCCTTCCCATCCAGAGTAATTGATTCCGGGAATCCACGTGATCTAGATGGGGTCTGGTGATTTCAGTCCTATTTTCCAGGCCCAAATGTAATTATGTGAAGTTGGTGGCAGATATAGAAGCCCAGCTTTCTTTTAATAGCAAGGCCTTATTTTATATCATCTTCGATCATAGAAAAAGGTCTGTCTGCTGCTACATAAAGAATGCTGTGAGATTTCATCAGAAAACATGTTCAAAGAGCTCTGTTCTAACCTTATCACATTGGTAGCATATTATTCAGAACATATTAAATAATTCTAATTCCAAGGGATTCCAAAATTAGGTTTTTCAAAGACAGAGCCTCTAGAAATTAACTTCGTAATATGACACAAACGTACAGCTAGAGGTTGGCACCAAGGTGCCTAGGCAGCTTAGTGAAAAATATCAGTATAATGAGTAGTTTAGCATTTTATAGATAAACAAATAGTTGATTGAGTAGATTTTCATTTTTCAGTTGGTCTATCTGGCATCATCTGGGCAGAGACTTATTCCTACTGATTGATAATAATCTGTTCCCATACTGAGTAAAACAGTATGATTTAGCTGATCAAACAAAGGATTGAAAATCAAGAACTTATTGCCCTAATCTTATTGTGCCAGTGACTTGTTCTTTGACCTTAGGTGAGGAATTTCATTTCAGTTTCCTTATCTAGAAAATGAGAATAATGATCTTATCTATATACCCTCAGAGGGACAGTTTGAGTGTCATTGTTCACAACAGATGATAGATATTTTTAAACACACAATGCGTGAGTACTGGATTTACAATATCAGTATTATCAAATAGCATTGTCAACAAAAAAAGACACTTCCAAAGTAACATTTTCTACTCTTTGCACAATAATGGCTAATAATATAGTGGCTACCAAACATACTAAGTGAAGAAATTACTATTAATTCTGTGTGACAGAACTCCTGCGCCTGTAAACTCTTCTTTGCTTGGTTTCTCTTTGTAAGCTTTGTTTGTACTTTTCAAAACTATTTCAAAGACAACCATGGTAATTCTCCCCTGTTCTATTACTTCAGAATTCATGCTATTGTTCTACACCAATATGTTAATAACATTTCATTGAATTATCATGTTGAATCTCCTACTAAAACAGAATTCAAAACATACTCATTTTACGTTGAATTCTGTTCTACAGAAAATAGAGTAGGATTCCAGTATGAGCAGTTTCGTGAGAAGAAAGTGTATCTGTCTTAAGATATAAAAGTGGTATCATGTAGAAGAGTTGTTCTCTCCTGGGGTGGTGGGGGGAGGATTCCAGTAAGACCAAATTGAACAAACAGAACTGACTCTTTTTACCCATACAACTAGACTAGTGAGTCCCAAAGGGCACTGCCTCCTAGCTAGGAATACTCAGTGTTCTGTGGGCATAGGCCAGTAGGTTTTAAGATTACACTGGTAGGTTGAGTTAGGTGAAAATTCATTAAGAAAGCATCTAGTTAGTTGATTCAAAAAAGTTTATTTAAAAAAAAAAAAGATTCAATGAGGATTACATCTGATAGCTCACTTGACCTGGGGCCTTCTGGAACTGTTACTGGTAGAGAAGCCCAGCGAAGATTTATTTAGAGTCAGAGGCAATATAATCAGCAACCCCTGCACGCAAAAATTCCATATTATACAGCACCGGGATGGTGAGCCTGAACCATATATCCGTCCAAACGTTTCTCACATTTTGAGAAAAACGTTGGCCTTATCCTCAAGACCCTATGATCCAACCCCTTATAGAAATAGGAAAGCCTCCACACACACTCCCATCAAAGCTGGCTCCCAAATTTTCAGAATAGAATGTCAATTTTATTTTTATGTATCTGGTATCTAAAGCAAATGAGTACCTCTTTAACTAACAATACATAATTGTAACATTCCACATTTTGTTAGATAATTTCATTGAAAATTGTCTCCCACAAATACATATGAAAATAGTATTTGCAGTGTCTAATATTGCAGAGACTCTCTGGGAAACATGTTGACTCTTTATTGCTCTTGGGACTCTTCTCACTCAGTATTATACCTGCAATAAATCACCAAGAATTAACATACGTGAATTATATTATCTGTTTCCTAAAGAAAATCATTCTCTAGGTTAAAATTTAATGTGATAGGGAGCCACTGTTTCTACTTCTCAAAACTTAGCCTAAGGAAATAATCCAAATATTTATATTCAGTCATTTAGTAATATCCCTGCCTTTTTCCACAGAGAGCTGAAGGGCTTACTTACTTAAAACACACACACACACACACACACACACACACACACAAACTATTTCTGGTGTTGAAATGAGAGAGAAATTTCTCATGCAGGGCCTCCTAAAGAAAACAGAAAGTGTAGTGTAATGAGCAATATCATCATCAACCTTCTTAATAGTAAATAAACAAACACATTACAAAGGACGGGTTCTTATGATGTCCATTAATGTGGGCCAATTCCCATCATGAAATTCAATAAGAGCATTTGTATGGGAAACTAAAATAACACAGTTCATCATCCAAAAGAGGAAAAGCAACATGCATAGTATGTTCACTGCAGCATTTTTATAGCCTTAAGTAACTGTTAAATTGTACTAAATATAACAATTGAGAGTTAAAAATTGTTAGTTATGTAGCAACAAGAAAAAAAGATAAAACATGTTAAAAGAAATAAATGGAATACAAAATTGAGAGAATATCATAATTACAAGCTTGTAGATACATCTGGCAACTCACATGTCCTAGGGCCTTTTATTGCTAGAGGAACCCAGCTGAGGTGTCTTGTGAAAACCGTAATTGCGTAAGGGCAAAGATGATTAAATTTGTCAACATGAAAATAGTTGTGTTAGAATGGCAGATTTGTGAGTATTTTGCTCCCTGGGTTTTCCAGCCCAACTGTAATAAAGGTATACTGTCTTTAAAATTAGAACATATACTTGTCATGCTTCCAGATTTTATTAGAGAGATAATATAAGAATTAACCACCTAAAGACAACATCTACACATTTTGCTCAAGACATTTAAATAATACTTACTAGTTTAAAAAAAAAAAAATCATTTCTCCTTAAAGATCATCATGCTTCTCTTCTTCTATAAGCTAATGATAATCACAATGTGTTTCCCTTTTTGCTTTAGCTGCCAAAGAACCCTGAGCTAAACTGATTTCTAAACTGTGATAATTATCTCCCATTAGAGGCTCAGCAAGATCTACTTCTTGTTCTTTTTCATTGATTTTGTCTTTCTCATGCTCAGCTGTAGTTTACACTGGTTTCAGCATTGCAAACCAACTTAAAACCTTCTGTAGAAGTAAACACATACACAAATAAATCATAAATAACCAAATGAAATGGCACATCTACTAAACATAACAATTTCAAATGAAAAGAATGGAATGTTCTAATAAAGAACAATAGAATAGGCTGGTTCTGAGGGGTTCCGGTACGTGGGAAACATGCAGCTCCTCTCAAGAGTACTGTATTATGAGAGACTCCTCTGAAAAGACAATATTAGACTAGTCATTCTTTGCAAATTCTACAATTCTACCAATGAAAAAGTATTATGAAGAAAACAGCATATGATATACGAACTACAAAAAATTTTAAAGATGATTTAATCTAAATCTCTCTTTTACTGATGAGAAAAACAAAGCCTAGTTCCTGGGTGGCACAAATGGTTTAGCCTCATCTGCTAAACTACATGTTAATGGTTCAAGTCTACTCAGAGGCTCCTTGGAAGAAAGGCCTGGCAATCTACTTCTGAAAAATCAGCCATTAAAACCCTGTGGAGCACAGTTCTATTCTGACACACCTGGGACTGCCATGAGTCAAAACTGACTCAGTGGCAACTGGTTTCATTTTTATGAAGGAAATTTTCTGAGATCTCACAGCTAGTTGTTTGCAGGACTGGGATCTAAGTCTTAAGGCTCCCACCCCAGCCATCTAGGATACTATATGAATGACAGTAGGAACAGTAGAAACTTTTAGCCATTTATTTCCTGTTCCAAAGGGTGGGGGGAGTAATAATTTACTAACTTGACAATAGAATTTTTTAGGTTTCAAAGCTTTCTGAATGCCATCTTTCCCTGCCCTTTCAAAACTCTCCCAAAACACTCAGGACACTTTCTCCATGAAGCTGAACCGAGGCCCTGAATTCCTCTTCTCCCTTTCCCCACCTACTTTCAGTAATTAGTAGATACATTAAATAGAATGAACATGAAATGAATGGTATTGAGGAACGTAATGAATGGTAATTAAGGTACCTTGAAATCAATTTTTATCTTCTCGTGAAAATGCAAAGGACCTTCTCCCGGATTAGCTCGTTTATTTTCATAGCAGGATATTCTTTCCTTTTTTTTCACGTTGCTTTTACATATGCAAGAACAGCTATTGGAAATTTACTAATTATTCATTCTTATTTTCAAAAGCAAATAGCTCTCATTTTTTTAAAGTTTCATTATAGTGAATGAGGACCCATGATATAAAATATGTCTCTGTTGTTTATTTCAGACAAATATTAAATGAAGGTTATATAAGGCAGGCTATATTTAAATTTAATTTTACTTATTGTAGCTCAGTACAAACACCATTCAGGTGATGTTCAGGTAAACACTTCACATAAAGACAAACCATCTCCTAGTCACCGCCTGCACTTCGAAGCCTGGTCAAGCACCTTCCTAACGACTCTTTCTAGTTCAAGGGTGGATCAGATGAACAAGTGAATTACTCAGCACAATCCATCACTACTCCCAGAAAACAGTGTAAAGCACATGTTGCAGTGCAAGGTGAGCCAACAGCTCCATCTTTCTGTGAAAAGGTAGCACTTATTACGCATAATAATAAAAGCTATTGGGTTTTATGCACTGCTTGCCCTAAGCAAACAACGTGCGAAGTACTTTTCCAAGTAATATTTCATTTAATCCTCCTCACAAACCTATGGGATATGGGTATTATTTTCACCATTTTACACAGGAGGAAACTAAAGTTTATAGAACCCACTGCCATCGAGTCGATTCCGACTCATAGCGACCCCATAGTGTTTCCACAGCTATAAATCTCTATGGAAGCAGACTGCCACATCTTTCTCCCATGGAGCTCCTGGTGGTTTTGAACCGCCAATCTTCTGATTAGCAGTTGAGTGCTTTAACCACTGCACCACCAGGGCTCTTTCAAAGTTTATAGAGAGATTAAGTAATTTGCCCAAGGATACAGAGCAAGTAAATATTAGTGTCATGATTCGAAACCAGGTGGTCAGACTCCAAAGTCCACACTTTCAATCTCTATACCATTATTTCTCTCTATTGTCAACCAAATGGTTTGCGCTGGACTAGTAATGTAAAGGTTGGCAGTCCGAACTCGCCCAGAAGTGCCACAGAAGAAAAGCCTGGAGATCTGCTTCCGTAAAGATTACAGCCAAGAAAACCCTATGGAGAAGTCCTACTCTGTAACACGTGGATCACCATTGGGCCAGATTAACCAGTAAGCAAGGTATGTATGGATTTACAGTAAGCAAGTTACAAATCAGCTTAATTGTGTTTATTTGCTAATCTGTAGTGCACAATTTCATCTCTGATGTGGTGAAAAACAGGTGAAATTGTGCACTACAGATTAGTAAGTAAGCACAAGTAAATCCGCGCATACCATGAATCAGAATCGACTCGACGGCAAAGTTTTGGGTTTGTTTGTTTGTTTGTTTTTAAATCACAAGGCAGTGCTCACAGCTTCAGAAGCAAGAAAATTTATACCTACTATTAACAATAAAAACAAACCAAACCCATTGCCATCAGGTCGATTCCAACTCATAGCAACCCTATATATAGGACAGAGTAGAACTGCCCCATGGAGTTTCCAAGGAGCGGTTGCTGGATTGGAACCACCAACCTTTGGATTAGCAGCCAAGCTCTTAAACACTACGCCACCAGGGCTCCATTATTAACAGTAAGATGATTATAATGCAGCAAATAAGGCCTGTTTCTGCCACTGATACCTTTTAAAGGGGAATAATAGGTTGAGCACTCCCTCCTTGAAACATTTTGCTTCATCTAATACCATGATTCCACTTCTCAGTCTTACTAGTCCTTGGGCTTTTCCCCTTCCATCTATTCCTTCAATATTGGTTTTGCCTGGGGCATCATATAATCAATCTCTCACTGCCCATTCTTGGTATTACTGCAAAGTCTGCTTCCAATACTGTAATGAATTTGTGATGGCTCGCCAGTCTCTCTCTGCAATGCTAACTCACTCTTGTCTTTTAGATCTGTTGATCTACCTGCAGGATGCCCTGCAGGCACCTCAAATGTAATGAGTCAAAAATTCAACTCACGTTATCTGATTCCCCAGACTTCCCCAACTTGTATTCTCCATCTCAGTGAAGGGCACCACCACCATGAAACTCAGACACTAAAGTTAAAGATTTGGGGATCACCCTTGAATCCTCTCTCTTCCTGACTTCTCATCTCTGACTGGGCATTATATCCTACCAATCTGTCCTCCTCACTGCCACTACATCCTTGGGTGCCCTCAGTTCCTCCTGCCTGGAGTAAGTTCAGACACCACTCTTCCTGTCTCCCATGTCACTATCCATCTTCCACACTGCCACTAGAATAACTGTTGCCATTGAGTACATTCTGACTCATAGCAACCCTATAGGAGAGAGTAGAACTGCCTCATAGTGTTTCCAGGGAGTAGCTGGTAGATTTGAACTGCCAACCTTTTGGTTAACAGCCGAGCTCTTAACTACTGCACCACCAGGGCTCCTGACAGTAGAATAGGCTTTCTAAAACCTAAATCTGAACTTGTTATACTCCTCCTTAAAACTCTCCAAGTGTTCTCCCATTGCCTAAAGTTCAGATCCCTTAACAGAGTTCTCTGCCGCACCCTATCCTCAAGGCTTAAACACTTGTTTGCAGTTCTTCTTGCTGTTTCCTACCTCCATGCATTTGCACAAACTGTTAACTCCAACTAGAATGCTATCCATTTACATATTGCACACTAATTCATTTTTCAAGGCCCAGCTCAGGCATCTCCTCCATTAAGTCTCCTGGTCTATGCAAGCAGAGGAGCTTACTAGGTTCTTCGTATCACACTGCACCTGTCTCTATTATTGAATTTATGCCACAGTACTGTCCCTATATATTTACAGTGTGTCTCTCCTACTGAACTTTGAGTTTTTTTGTTTATAGAACAGTGTCTTAATTTCTTTATTATCCTAGCACCCAACACAAATTCTGTCACAGCATCATTGTAATAACAGCTAATATTTATTGGGTTCTGACAGTATATTAAATATGATACTAAGAGCTTTACATGTATTATCTCAGTGAACTCTCACAATAGCCCTTAGATGAGAAAAATGAGGCTTTAAGCTCAGGTGGCTTAAATAACCTGTTCAAAGTCACACAGCTTTTAAGTGGCAGAGCTGAAGAAGACATCCAGATAGCTTGATGCCCTTAAGGTCTGTAACCTAAAGCCCCAATGAAAGTTCTCAATAGATGTTTGATGAATAGATGGATGTACACATTAATGTATGAATGGATTAATCCACAGAAGTATGATCCAGACGTAGACCTGTTATGTGTTTTGATGTTGATTCCTCTTGTTTTTCCCTTTAATTCCAGGTGAAAGGTCCTATATCTGTCTCCCTGCTCCCACCCACCCAAAGTTTAAGTAGTAGAACAAATTGCCAATAGCTGCTGAATTAAGCTTCAAGAATTTTAGAAATGTTAAAACTGAGGATCATGCAGCTGATGTTCAGGGCTTTTAACCTCCAGTCTAGAGTGAAATTCTTGAGATAAAGAGAAAAGTAAAGATGAGGAGAAAAGTATCAAAACTATCTCCTAAGAAGTGGCAAAAAATTATTAGCAGAATGCTAAATGTTTACTATATTACCTATTTACTTTCTAGTAGTCAAATTTTCAATACAGTGGAGTTGTACTTTTGAGGGGTAAAGGTAATCTGAGTAGTAATCTATGGCAACTAACAACAACAACAATTGTAATTTGAGGCTACTTTTACATAATTAATATGTGTAGCCATTTATGTCTGGGACTATTCATATGAAACATGAGATCAATTACTCATTCTCTTCAGGACCTTGCCATCACTTAAAATAGGTGGAATATCCTTCCCCATTCCCTGACATAGGATATGGCTACATGACTTGCTTTGGTGAATGGAGTGGGAACAAACATGACATATGGCACATCCTACCAGAAGCTTTAAACACTCTGCATGAATTTGATCTTTTGCCCCCTACCATGAGAGTGCCATGCCACAGATACTGGCTGCTCCTTTGGTCTGAGTCCCAGGATGAAAGCTACATGAAGATGAGCCCAGGCCTGCCTAGCCCAGACAAACCCCAGCAGAGCCACAGCCAACCAGTAGTTCTCATGGAGCATAAAATTTGGGAGCAAAAACTGACTAATACAGGACAACTTAAAGAAAGCAGTGTGATGTCTGAATAACATTAAAAAGATGTCAGAAGATCTGATTTTACAGCTAGCTATGCTCACACCTAGTTGTATTATTTTGGACAAGTTACTTATCTAGCCTCAAATTCTTTCAATTATAAAATAAGTGCTTTGGACTAGGTGATCTGAAAGTTCTCTCCAGTTCAAATTCTCCAGTTCTACTATTCTAGCAAGGAGCTTCACAGAAATAAACATAGTCACCGTAACATTCCAATGTGGTAGAGAGAAATTATGATCTCCATTTTCCAAAGAGAAAACTGAGACAAATGTTTAGATGAAACCGTAAAATTCTGGAGACTCATCAGTGTGACACCAGCACATCCAGGGACGTGGTAGGTTATATGCAGAGTAATGTGCTTTGACACTGGGATTCTGCTGTGTTCACCGAGTGCTACTCTTAGTTCTTATAGCAACTCCACTTATTTACCTAATTCTCATTTTTTGTGTCCTAAATTAACACCACAAACAAAATAAAATGCTGAAACTATATCATAAATTTCACAGAGAAAAAAGCAAAACCAATGTCATCTTCCTTCCAATGCACAGTTATTACCACAGCCTCACAGCCCCTTTGTTATGCCGTAGACACCAAGTGAGAATCATGGGCCAAGTCAATTCTGACTCATAGCAACCCCATAAGACAGAGTAGAACTGCCCTGTAGAATTTCCAAGGAGCAGCTGGTGGATTCAAACTGCCGACCTTATGGACCAAGTAAATGCTCATTATTACTCAGATATGAATGCTAATGACAATAGCAAATATTTACATGTCTTGCTTGTGTTGAGCACTGTTCTAAGCACTTTACATATATTATCTCATTTAATCTAAACAATACCATCATGAGGTAGATACAATTTTTAATTCCCACTTACCGAATAGGAAACTGAGGCATAGAGAGGCTAAGTGACTTGCCCAAACCCACACTGCTTGCAAGAGGGCAAACTCAAACTCAAGCAACCTGGCTGCAAAGTTCATTATTGTAAACTGCTATGATCACTTATGAAAGAAGCCAGCTGAAGCCCTTATGACCCTTTTTGTCCAACCAAGATAACCTTCGTGTAAAATTCTGCTCTTAGACATTTTCCAAACTCCCGATGAAAGAAAGCAATCCTCATTTCTACTCCAATTGATTATTATGCACAGAAAACCAAAGCATTTTCCTCGATTTTGACCATTTGTTTACTCTTGTAAAAACCAGAGTAACACAACAAATAGATATCTTTCCTATATAAGTGTGTCTTTTTTATTTAGTTGGCACCTTCTCTCCACTGCTAACTAGAATGTAAGCTTCATGAGGTCAGAGTCTGCCTTGTTTTCTATTGTATCCCCAACTCTCTGAATACTAACTGGCATGTACCAGCTAACCAACCAACCAACCAACCAACCAGTTGCCACTGAGTTGATTCCAACTCATGGCAACTCCAAGTATGTCAGAGTAGAATTGCGCTCCATAGGGTTTTTAATGGTTGATTTTTTGGAAGTAGATCACCAGGCCTTTTTCTCTGAGGCACCTCTGGATGGACTCTAACCTCCAACCTTTCAGTTAACAGTCAAGAATGTTAACTACTTATAGCACCCAGGGATTCCAATAAGCACATAGTAGACATTAATATTTGATGAATGAATGAATGAATGAATCAGAAGTTCTTTAAGGCTCTGATCATCTCTTTGTTCAGGATTATACAAATAATAAATATACAGAAAACGCTACTGCCTACATCTATATAGATTTTCTGCTTCTTCCCTTCCTTTATGCTTTAACCTCCTCCATATTTTACTTGTCACAAAACCTTTTAAAAAGCATTTGCAGGTGGCAATGAGCTAGCTCTGCAGAGAGAAGAGATTTAAAGAAAGTCCCTGCCCTGCTAAAACAAATAGGAAATAAATTCAGCCCTGCCATGAATAAGCTTTTAAGACAACAGAATATTTTCTCAGATTGAATTTCCTGGGCCAAATTTTCTAATAACGTAATGCAAAGCACATTCCTAAAATGTATTAGAAATGATTTCATGATTGATGAGGTGCTGACAAATAATTATAAAGTAGCTAATATGCATACGTCATTTTAAATACATAGTTTAAAATTAGAGCTACTAATTTACTAAATTAGATTGTATCTGTTTCACTCACTTTTTACATCATTAATACATTTTGTGTAACTATCACCACACAGAAACTAGATGACTGAGTCATTAAGAAAATTTAAACCTCAGCCAATTTTTTGACATTAATAAAGCAAAATTTGCTGCCAGTTGAATTCTCATTTATAGCACAAGTTGTTAGAGATGTTTCAAAATTATAAACTTGTTTTCAAATAAAATTGGATATCTTTCTCCTTCCTCTAAATTTATGTTTCATGAAAACAAAACAAAAAATTCTCCTATATTGCATTTCCATAACGGCATGTTATTTCCTGATAGGCCACACGAGGGAGCACACGTTTGGATGAAAGCCCTCCAATGGACCACAACCCTACAGAGTAGGGAACAGAAAAAGAAGCCAGCATGGTGCTTTGATTTTAAAATAAAGGGTACACATATAGCATTCAGCATGTAGACAAAGTCCCTGTTTGTACCAACACCTTATTATACTTAGGGTTAATTTCACAGGATTTTTTCAATAATACATTTTTGTCATAGTAACAAAAAGAAATTGCTTAGATACTTTATTTGATTTAAGAATCAGGTGATCTGAGATGCAAACATATATTTAGTTGTTATTTACCTGAGATGTAACCAAAACCAAACCAAACCCATTGTCGTTGAGTCGATTCCAACTCATAGCAATCCTATATAGACTGGACTAAATTACTTAACGCTAGTGGGAGGTGGGGAGGAGTTAAAGGCCTGTGGTCATTGGCTTTCATTTCTAGAGCCAAGATCTCTTAATTTCCTGTTCAATCCAAAACTCAACCCCATGCTTCAAATGGTGTTGAGGCAGTCTAGGCCTCAAATTTTCTTCCTTCTTCATTTTACCTCTCTCTGTCTTCCACTGCTCAACTCTTCTTTTAATCCTTACCTTTTCTGTCAATTTGAGATCATTAAATGTATATGTTATCTGGGCTCAGGAATCAGAGAGACCAGAGTTCAAATCTCAGTTCTGGCACTGTCTTGCTATCTAAAAATATAACCTGTATTGAATTTATCATGACCACATTTATAATAAATACAATCGAATACCTTTGTTAGTTATTCAAGCAAATAGGTAGTAGTGGATGAACAATTTATAGATTTGCATTTTATCTCTTAAAATAAAATTCTTAATCTAAAAAAATCTGATTTTTCAAAGTAAGAGATGTTCTTAATAATACACATTATCTGAACAGAAAAATAAACTATGTGCCCACAATTTTCCATTTATTTTCATCACTAGTAGGTAGATTGTTGGCTGTTGGCTCATCTCCCTGTAATGACTTCCCTTATTAATCCTTTCCAGAAAATTAGTTGGTCTCTTTTCTGTATTCTTACAGAACTTTGCATATAACTTTATTATTATGCTTGTCATGGTCTGAACCAGTTAGTTGCTTACAAAACCGGGTTATGTAGTAAACACAAAGTAATGATCTACAATAAATGTGTGAGTGAATGAATTAGTGAATGGTTTAAAAAAAAAAAGTTCCAAACATTCCCCTCAATGTTTTCAAAATTGCTTTTCTACATAAAGGCAAGGTCAAGCAAGAGAAAAAATCAGTAGCACATTATCTAAAAATTCAACCTTCAGTAAACATTTATCAAAAAAAATTCTACATGCAGAACTAAGCCAAAGAAAGTAAAAACAAAGGTTTGAAAGAGTGGATGTTTAAGGCAAGTTGTGAAATAGTTGGTGTCCATCTTGTAGGAAGCAGAGTTTGATTTAAGGGAGCCTGAAAGATTAAGCTGGAAAATGGTTTTCAGCAAGAGTACGCAAGGAGGAATGTCAAGGTAGAGAGTTACAAATTTATGTGTCTTGCAAAGGAGAGTTATTGAAGTCTTTTGACTATTCTAGAGAAAAGAAACTAACGGGATATGGTAACCAAATGCAATACTTAATCCTTGATTGTATCAAAAAACAAAGAGCTTTTATAAAATACCAAAAAAAAAGGAGCAGCTGGAGGATTTGAAATGCTGACCTTTTGGTTAGCAGCCAAATGCTTAACCTCTGTGCCACAAGGGCCCCTTTATAAAGTACAGCTGGGGGAAATGTGAAGAGATTTGAATATGGACTCTATATTAACTATTATTGTATCAGTGTCAAATATCCTGGGGTTAATAAAGGTATGTGGTAATGTAGGAGAATGTCATTATTCATAAGGCATACACATTAAACTTTTTGGAGGTGAAGCAGCATATCTGCAACTTACATATATACATATGAGAGAGAAAGTAAATGTCTCAAAATGTTAACAATTAGTGAATTTAAGTGAGAGTATACAGGTATCTTTTCAACTGTATCAATAGTTAAAGTTAAGGGGGAAAGGTTCAGTGAAAAATGAAGAAACAATTCTATATGTTTATATTGGGTTCTGGTATTTAATGATGTGGAGGGGAATTCTGAAGCCAGCTCAGTTTATATTCTTTAGTAATTAATTTTTTTTTCTGGATGCTCACAGAGTTTTTTTCATTTACTCATGATATTAGCAGCCCTGATGGCACAGAGTTAAGAGCTCGGCTGCTAGCCAAAAGGTTGGAAGTTTGAATCCACTAGCCATTCCTTGGAAACGCTATGAGGCAATTCTACTCTGTCCCATGGTATTAAAATATATTGAAAAGATACCCTAGGTGTGGATCTCTTAATTTACTTTGCTTGGAATACCGTGAGTCTTTTCAAGAACAGTTTTTTGTTTGTTTTAGCTCAGGAGTGTTTTCTTCTACTACATATTTAATTATTTCTTGCATTTAATTATTCTAGTAAATTTCAAAGAAATATCTCCTCTTTATGCATCATCTGCTTTCTCAAACTTTCATTTATTTTTCTTCTCTCTACAAAGAGCATCTCAAGTTGGCTTTTTATATCACTAATATGCTCCCCTGCAGTGACAATTTTCCTGTTTGCTCTCTCCCATCATTGACTTTCATGCTGCTTTTTATGCCTAACTCCATAGAATTTGCATTTTCTTATATTTTATTATTTCAAATCAAATGCTTTCAGAATGTTCCTTTTGTCCCTTTTAGTGAATATTTTTCAAAAGTCTCGATTTTTTATACATCTTCAGACTCTTGTTCATTGTCTTATACTATCCAGTATTACTTCCCAAACCATATGTTATGGATTGAATTGTGTCCCCCTAAAATATGTACTAGAATCTTCATCTATGGATATAATATAATCTAACGTAACATAATCACTTTCCATAACACACTCTTATATAATATAGTCAACCAATTAGTTGAGGTCATTTCAGTGTGGGGTGGATCCTAAATCTAACGCCTTCTGAGTTATATAAAGAGCAGCATAAACACGGAGGTGCATGCAGACACAGGGAGAAAGATATGATATCTGAAGACAACAGAGGCAGATGAATCTAATAGACAAAGACAGACCTCCTCCTACAGCCACACACTGAATTCAGATTTCTAGCCTCCTGAACTGTAAAGAGCACTAGGAAACTAAGACATCATGTTTCATAGAAAAAGAAATGGTGGTGTGATCATTAGTTTAAAATATTCTGGGTAGAAAAAGTTAAATTTCTTAAACTTCTTGAAGACTTTAATATGTTTTGTTGAGTCAGGGGCAGGAATGTAATATGGAGTGTTCTAGAATTTGTGTTCCAGAATATAGGTTGGAAATTCTATTATTGAGTATCCAGAATATCATGCCTTAGTTATTATTCATTCATTTTATAGCCATCCTTAAATGAAAAGAAATCTGGTGTTTAGGAGAAAAGTGCATGTATTTGTCTTCCTCTGCATCCCATTTAGCTCTTAGTGCCTAAACAATGAGGTTGCTAATTCACCAAGCCCCTAAATGTGTTGCCAAAGTCTAACAAATATTCAGCCTGCATGGCTTTGCTGGAGGAAGGGTGCTCTCCTTGCCTACGACAATAAGAAAGAGAATTCATTCCTTTGTAATGCTGAATCCTTAGTGTTTTCTTCACCTGAAGAATGTGTGAAAAACACAATCACATGAGACCAGTGCTCTGATGCTTCCTTTCAGAGAAGACAACTTCACATCCCAGTTTCCAGCACACCTGTTATCTTCCACCCTTACAACACTTGCTCTGCCTGAAGCTGCTGTCCCACTTGGATGTAGAAAAGGAGGAGGTTATGCATGGATGCTCAGGGAAGGCCTGGATCACTTAGCTGGTTCTACATAGGAGGGCGGGGCTGCCTGGTTTCCTAGTAGCCGTACATCCTGCCTCTTTAAGACAGGGCACACACTTGGCATGGGTCAAAGCATCCTTCCATCTTCCTCCTGACTGGTCTTGATCTGATGCAAAAGTCATAGTTTGCTCCAGCCACTTACAAAGTCTCAGTTCACCTACATTCACACTTCAGTTAGAAGAAATCTATCTACCCAGGTAATTAATAGACAGTTTACCAAACACATGGGGTCGCCATGAGTCTGAATTGACTCAATGGCAGGGTTGGGTTTTATTTTTTGGTTTTTACCAAACCAAAAGTCAAACCAGTTATTGTCAAGCTGATTCCAACTCATGATGACCTCATGGGTTGCAAAGTAGAAATGGGTTTTCAAGGCTGTGACCTTTCAGAAGCAGGTTGTCAGCTCTTTCTTCTGAGGCACCTCTGGGTGGGTTTGAACCACCAACCTCTTGGTTATTAGTCGAGCACTTAACAGTTTGCACCACTTAGGGACTCCGAGATAGTTTAAAGGGCTATCAGAATTCTGTATCTCTTATGTATGTTCTCGGACAGTTGAATAGAAAGCAGGAGAATGCTGATTCAAGTGATTGTTAGCTGGGCATTATCTTAATCTAGAAGTACAATGTAATAAAAAATGCAAACAAAGGATTGACTTATTTTGGTAGCTATTAAGTGAAAGAGCATGGGAGTAGAACATGTCATGAATTGTGAAAAGACAGCAATTTCACCAACCTCCATATGACTTATCAACTTCCTGCTTATTATTTAGCATCTAAAAATTGATTATTATGAAGTTACATTCAAAAGGCAATAAAAAAAACAAAAATCAAAACCCATTGCTGTGAAGTCAATTCCTACTCATGGCAACCCTATATGTTACAGAGTAGAACTGCTCCATAGGGTTTTCTTGGCTATAATCTTTGTGGAAGCATATCGCCAGGCCACTTCTTCCATGGTACCCCTGGGTGGGTTCGAACTGCCAACTTTTAGTTAGTAGTCAAGCACAAACCATTGTGTTACCCAGGAACCTCTCAAAGAGCAACAACATGCATTATTTATTTGTTGTGCTTTCCTCCAAATAGCTCAAAATACCAATACAGAAAACAAAAAAAATAAAATAAAAAACAAGCCAAGCAAAACCAGAAGGAAAAATTTAGACGAGTCAATATAGGAGGTTCACATATCAACCAAAAGAAGAAAAACAAAAACAGAATACAAACCCTCTAAAGAATAATGTAGCTTCAAGAGATGGTAGTCATGGATTTTCAATAAGATAGAAGACTTCTCCATGAGCCACTGCCTTAGAGAGCAAAGTTCTTTGCCTGTGCATCTGTATGTGTATATTGTGTGTAGAGACACGAACACTGATATATACATAAACTACATAATAAACAGTTAATTTAACTTTATAGAATATTTAAAACATCTGAAATATAATCTATCAGTAGTAACGTTAAAAAAGGCAACATAAACTATAACTCATGAAAAAAGTCACTTATTATAGGCAATGATATTCACAATTAAGCTGAACACAACTAAATTATGACTTTAATTAAAAGGCATTTTCTAAGATGGCACCAACATGTTTAAAATTTAATACATTTTATATGAGATACTAGAGTTATTAACAAAAATTTCTTTCTGCAGCATGTGTACTTTTTAAAAAGCAAAACATCTTTAACTGATATCAAAATGCTCCTAGAATCCATGTAGTCTCATTGCATTATAAATTCAAGGAGCAATTTTTTTCCAGTCATTTAATAGTTGCCTCTGCTTGGGGATATATACCTTATTTACATTCATGGTTAATAGTAATAGAATTACTGACAAACTCTTGTGGCCACTATGTCTACATTAATTTTAAACGAAGAATGAATGGATGGCTCGGGGCCAATAAGAAAACACAGAGCATTTTGCCATTGGGACACAGTCAGATTGGATTAACTCAGCAGATCTGGAAAAGTTTGGAGCAATAATGGTAGCTCAATGGCCAGTGTAAAGTGAATTTGGGTCTAAATCCTATGCCTCACAGAGAGATAGAGAGCCATACTATAAGTGATATCCTTTCCCAATTTTGTCTCCTCCTTAAGTCTTACTACCTGGAAAAAAATAACCCATCAAGATGAGAAATTATCTTTTTAAATTAAGTCTGAACTACGGCAGACAAGAGGATTACTTGTGATGTTACATGGCCCAGATTTCAGAAGTTTAAGCAAGTGACAATGACCTTGCTTATTTTCCTCCTTGTAGACTAGCAGGCAAAGAGGTGAATTTTGTTTTGTTATGTTTTTTAATAATATTTTATTGTGTTTTTGGTGAAAGTTTACACAGTAAATTAGGTTTCCGTTTGACAATTTCTACAGAAATTGATCAGCAACGTTAGTTACATTTTTCACAATGTGTCAACATTCTCTTTAATTATGTTCTTGTTGTTCCAAAGAAATGAGTGTTTGTCAACTGTCTTTATAGAACTGTACTGGAAACCATGGGGATAGAGCAGAAGCATGGAACAGGAGCCATAAAAATATGTTTCGTCTGCTCAAAGAGTTTATAATCTAGTTTGAGAAGCAAATTTTTACCCTTAGTGAAAAGTTATTCATAAACATAACTGAATCTTTCAATACATACCTTCAACATGAAGGATACACATAGGGTCAACATGAGAGGATGAGCGCCTTCCCTAATGACACTGCTGTTGTTCTCATTGCTTTTTGAATTGTCTTCAGAATTAATTTATAAGGCATGCAGAAATATTTATAAAGTTATAAATCCATGGTATTTTTCATGTTAATCACCCATATTATTGAGTAAGTTGCTTCAAATAACTGGCCGTTTCCAAGTATCAAAGCTGCCCTTAACGAACATGTAATTGCCCCACTGGTGTAGTGGTTAACAGCTTGGCTGCTGACCAAAAGGTCAGCAGTTTGAATCCACCAGCCACTCCTTGGAAACCCTATGGGGCAGTTCTACTCTGTTCTGTTGGATTGTTATGAGTTGGAATCAACTCAATGGCAATGGGTTTTTGGTAAGGGTCTTTAACATAAATTGATATTCCTTTTGTAAAGACAGTTCTAAAAAATTGTGTAATAATTTGAACAATGGCAATCACTTTGGCAATCAAACATTTGTTTAGTTCTAAGATTTCTAGTATATTTATTTTAAAACTAAATTACATCACTACAGACTTGTATCTTATATTCTCAAGAAGGGACTTCACAGCGGTCATGAACTAGTATTGTGAAAGTGTTACACATTCCATGGGACTTACATGCTCACTGTAATGAAATTTTATCATAGCAAGTACTCTGCTCAAAAATCAGTAGAAGCAAATAGAAAAAAAAAAAGATAATGGCTACTTGTATGTCCACCCATAAGTACTTCAAACACCTCTGAGTTTATGTTGCTTCATCCCCTCTCCTTTTCCCCTGTATATACCTCACCTTGGCTAAAGCTACCAGTCTCCCAGTCACCTAAGTCAGAGGTCTGAAAGCCATCCTAGATTCTTCATTCTCTCTTATCTTACCCGTTTCTTGTCAGCCACCAATTTCTATCAACTCTATCTTCTAAATATTTCTCACCTCTAATCTCTCCTCTCCATTTCCCATGTCTCTGCCCTGACTCAGGGTGTCATCTGTGGAGATAAGGAGGACTGTCTGATAAACAGTCCTGGGGGCTCTCTCTGGATTGGATGGCAAAGGACCCACTGGGCCTGACCCACCATCATCGCCCACCCCCTACAAGAGAGGCTGCGCCTGAATTCAACTTCCCTCTTCCACACCAGAGAACCTGCAGTTTCCCACAGCCCATAGGTGGTGGGCTTTCCAAAACAAAACTAAACCTGTTGCTGTCAAGTTGATTCCAACTCATAGTGACCCTGGTGGCGCAGTGGTTAAGAGCTTGGCTGCTAACCAAAAAGTCAGCAGTTCGAAACCACCAGCTGCTCCTTGGAAACCCTATGGGGCAGTTCAACTCTGTCCTATAAGGTCACTATGAGTTGGAATCTACTCGATGGCAACAAGCTTTCCAAACAATCCTATAAATAGTTGATATCTAAACTCTGAACTGCTTAGATCCAAAGCAGTCTTTCTACTCGTGGTCCTAGAGTCAGTCAGACACTTGTCCCATAAAAAAAAAGAAAAGAAAAGGAAAGAAAATGAGAGCAACCAAGACGCCCTGTGCCTCCTGGTGATGCCCTGTGCTGGAGCAGAGACTTACTGTAGCCAGCTGAGCCTTGCTCTGGTGGCACGTCTCAGCAGAATGTTCCTAGAACTGTGCTTTTATTGTACACGTGGTTTTGAACGGCAGCATGATGCCACTCTGTTTGCCCCTCTCACCCTCTATCCAGGCTATTATCTATAAATCTCTCATCTGTCCTCTACACTGCTATCAAAGGTTTAACTTTCTCCACCTCCCTCACTGCCCAAGCCCCAATGTAATATTGGATGATTTTGTATGTTTAGGAGGAAATTACGAAAATAACCTTTACTCAACAGAGATCAGACCACGTCCCTTTCTCCCAGTAACTTTCCTCTGTAGAATAATGTGGTGCAATTGACTATTTTTGTGTGACCTTTTAGCCATGGTCTTGTAGCTCCCACCCAAGTTACTGGGTGGAACCGCGCCGATGTGGTAATTGTGGTCCACCAAAGGAACTGGTCAGTTTTGCCATCCCACTGGGCTCGAAATGAGCCAGCCCAGAGGTGAGAAGGAGAAGAGCCCACCACCATCAAGGAAGGAGAGAATGGCAAGAGATACAAGCAGGAGAGACCTGCAGGAGATGGCGCAGTGGGCTTCCCAGCCCACGGAGTGAGAAAGCTGAGCATCTTTGGGCAGAAACTGAGAGCCAGGAAGGGGCGTGCCTGCAAGCACAGCTGGGGAGAGGCTATCCTGATGAAAGAACTGTATCCTTGAGTGTTCCTGAGCCTGAATTGTAACCGTTAAGTCCCTAATAAACCCCATAATCAAGACTATGGTCTGTGAGTTCTGTATGGCCATTGCAATAAATTATCGAACCCAGCAGAAAAGCGGAGTGCCGTGGGAAAGACAGTGTCAGAATTGGTAAAGATGGCAGAAAGAGAAAGCATGGCTGACCTCCGCCTCATGGGAATCCGGCTTGGGCTGTTGGTCTTGATTCCCGTTCCTCTTGTGAAGTTAGAGGAGGTCAGACACTGCCTCCACACTGTTTCTACAAATAAGGTCCAAATTCCTCAGCGTGTTATACAAGACCCTGAACGGGTCTAGCCCCAACTTACTTGTTGGGGCTCATTTTCTGCCATCTTTCCCTTCCTCTAACCCCCTCCCCACCTTCCCAGCCCCCCATACTCCCCCTCCCACCTGCAACACACATACCTGCACTATCCTCCTCTCTCCCACCACTTCACAAAACACCAGACATATTCACAACTCTGTGCATTTAACCTTTGCCAGAAATAATCATTCCCACACTGTTACCTTGTAACATAAAATGATACACAATGCAAATACTCCCTCCTCTGTGAAACTTTCCCTGGCTCTTGCCAGGAGACTTGGCCCCTGCCTCCTCTTGTCTCACAAGATAACTGTGTTATAGTCCTCCTCTAGATTCAGTTGGCCAAGACAGGGACTGTGCTTTGCTCATCTTTTCTGCTCTTCCCCTAACAGAGAGACTGACACATAGTAGGCACTCTGGAAGTTTGTTGAAAAAATAAACAAATGTATAAATAAATAAACTAAACTCCCGGACGCTTCTCCCTGAAGATTGTTGCTGAGCTTTTTGCCTCATTTCCTCAACTTAGTCACCGTTCAGCTGTTTTCTGTCCATTATTATTTGTTCTTGAAAGGGTGTCACTGAACAGAAATCTGGAATTCTCTCTACCACTCTATAGGTTTGTATATGCAGAATTTTCTAAAGTAAAATTACAAAGTAAGATGCAGAATATCTTCTGGAAAATTCACCTACAGTTCAATTTTAGCTAACAAAGCACATTCTCCTTAAAGTGTACTTTAAACAATAATATAAATGCGTAGGGGGCACCAAACATCAAATTAATATTAACGGTAATAACAATAACAATTTCCTTTAAAGTAATTGACATCAAGCAATAGCCAAACCAATTGACATGCAGTAGGAATTTTAAATTTTCCATCAGAAAAACAATTCACTGCCAATGTCAAGTAACAGTAGGGCCACTAAAAATACCTGTCTTGCATCCAGTGAAGATAGATTCTCTGGATACCGCATATAATATGTAATATCCAAAAGCACTGCTGTAATTCGCAGTTAATTAGTGTCTTGCTATTATGAGAGGTGTCATGGCCCTAACTCTCTTACCAGATCTACGCAGACCTCACAAAAGCCGACAGCCACCCAAGGATCACAACAACCCAGTTAGCACCCACCCCAACCTTGGGCTGCTGCTTCTCGGTGCTGCCGCAGCATCAATAAATCATGCTCCTTCATGAAGCTCTTCCGTGACAGCCGCAAGCCATTGCCACCCAAAGAATAAAGGCAGTGCTTCTACAGAGGGCTCACGTGGGAAAGACAGAGATAGAAAAGGGTTGTTGGCTCCTTTTAGCAACACAGCAGTCAGCAAAATTGAAGACCATCCATTTTGACTGATTAAGGAGACAACCGCACAAAGAAATCAATCCATGGGTGGTATATCTGAAGATGCTTAGTGGTAATCAACAGTCAGCTATTGGGTTGTTTGTTTGTTTGTTTTAACACAGATTTATTGAAGACCTTTTTCTTTCCATTTTTCTCTTGTATAGCCTTCCCTCTGGCTAATAAGAAAATTTTCCTTTCAGTAGAACATAATGGTATTCATTTACTCTGTCCCCTAGTGAATACACAACAATCAGACAATTTGTTTGAAAGACTCTAAATTGTTTCACTTCATTGAAAAAGAATCTATAATGATGTGCTGATCTCCAAGCAAGGCCTACATAAGCTCCCTAAATCCATAAGCAAGCGGTAGCGCATTCATAGCACATAACTGCCAATATCCTTGTAATTTTGTTCTAAGCCCGTAAAGCTGTTTTGTTCCATAGTATTCTACTTAGAGAGTGTTCAGAACAGTCACTGTAGCCTGGGCACTATTCAAAGACATGACACAGGTAATTCTACTTTTAGTTTATTTTCCTTAGGGAAATATTATAGTTCCTATATTTTTAATGCTCATTTGAAGGAGTGGTGCTGGTACAGCGGTTAAGCACTGGGTTGCTAACCAAAAGGTTGGCAGTTCAAACCCACCAGCTGCTCTGCGGGAGAAAGATGTGGCAGCCTGCTTCTGTAAAGATTTACAGCCTTGGAAAACCTATGGGGCAATTCTACTCTGTCTTACAGAGTGGCTAGGAGGTGGAATTGACTCAACAGCCATGGGTAATGCTAATTTAAAACTTTTAACCAAGCTTCTGGCTAAGTAATGACTACTTGATTTAATATATAAACATCAGCATAAGGCAAATAAACAAACATGGGTGCATTTAAAACAAGGAATTCTCTTACAGCTCTCCTTTGCCATCATTAAACCTAACAATTTCAAGAAGATTCAGTTTTTCTTCCTTTAAATATAATACTCTCATGGAATTTTTCAAATATTCTAATATTTATCTACAAGGATATTCATGCATCAGTATTTATAATAGCAAAATAATTGAAAATGTACAAAATGTGAAATAAGCTAAATAAATGATGGTACACTCATACAATGAAGTTATTTGGCTTTTATAAATAATGTTGTAGAAAATATTAAAAGGCATGCAGAAATGTTCACAGGATACTACAGAAAAAAGAAAAATGGAGACATTTACATACAGGTATATGTGTATGTGTGCATATATATATATATCAAGATCATCACAATTTTGTTCTCTGTGTATGGGAATGTATGTGTGTGAATAAATAGACCTATAGGTCAGACATAGTAGAAGCCTGACAAAAAAGGTATTTCATTATTAATAATGTATCTTCAGATGATGACAGTCTTGATTGCTCTCCTTTGGCCTTTTCTATTTTATAAATTTTTATAACATATTATCTTATAATCAGAAAAAAATGTTATTGTTTAAAGTATTCACTTCTGTTACCTAGGTTACACAGGTGTGCACTGGTATGAATTCCCTGTCTCGTGAGGCATCTGTTACAGGTGGCTCGTGCCCACCCCATATCAGTAATTCAATATTTTGAGTATCACTCTGGTGTAAACAATTCTACTGGAGCCCTGGTGGTGAAGTGGTTAAGCGTTTGGCTTCTAACTAAAAGGTCGGCAGTTTGAATCCACCAGCCGCTGCCTGGAAACCCTATGGGCCAGTTCTACTCTTCCCTATAGGGTCGCTATGAGTTGGAATCGACTCAACGGCAATAGGGTTTGGTTTTTTGGATTGGTAACAATTTTAGAAATGTCAGTGGCACATCATACTTGGGCACATTTCAAGAATGTTAAGCAGAACAGGATTTTCTAACCTCTTGTCCATGGAACTAGGTAGGGATAGAGTTGAATCCACATGATTCTGGAACATCCTATTTCTTCAGTGCCAGCATATGCAGGAATTGAAGTATAGACCCCTCTGAAAACTCTGCCTCAGCACCAGTGCTCTTGATTCTTTCCAGCTTCAATCCATCTGCCCTGATATTTGGAGCCATCAGATATGAGGAAATACGATGGGTACTGTCTTGGTCATCTAGTGCTGCTATAACAGAAATACCACAAGTGGATAGCTTTAACAAAGAGAAGTCTATTCTCTAACAGTCCAGTAGGCTAGAAGTCCAAATTCAGGGTGCTGGCTCCAGGGGAAGCCTTTCTCTCTCTGTCAGCTCTGGAGGAAGTTCCTTGTCATCATTCTTCCCTTGGTCTGGGAGCATCTCATTGCAGGAACCTCAGGTCCAAAGGATGTGCTCTGCTCCCGGTGCTGCCTTCTTGGTGGTATGAAGTCTCCAACTCTCTGCTTGCTTCCCTTTCCTTTTATCTCTTGTAAGATAAAAGATGATGCAGGCCACACCACAGGGAAACTCCCTTTACACTGAATCAGGGATGTGACCTTAGTAAGGGTGTTACAATCCTCTTTAACGTAAAATTACAGTCACAAAATGGAGGACAACCACACAATACTGGGAATCATGGCCCAGCCAAATTGATATACACATTTTTGGGGGGACATAATTCAATCCATCACAGGTGTCAAACACACACACAACTTGGTCCGAGTTTAAGCCAGGACAAAGTTCCCAATACATGTGGGCTCAGGGCCTGCTCTAATATTGAGCCATAAAAGCTGTTGTGATTTCCATGAGCACCATGTTTAGTAAACATTTATTGTAAGGCAACAAGGATAAAACACAAGCATGATCTCTCTTCCCAAAAAGTTTACATCTAGTTGAAGAAATAGAATACTTGCTTTAAAGGGAATACTAACACAAATTATAGGCATAAACAATACAGAGGAGCTCAGAGCAGGGGGAGGAGAAAGAAACTCTCATATTGGAGATGGACTGGAATAGAATCTTTAAGAAAAGACATTCTGCAGCATTGCAAACTGCATCTAAAATACAGATTTTTTTAAAGCAAAAACATGTATATAAGCACATATAACTCTTGAAGATATCTCTCAGATCCCTTGTGCTACTTTTTCTCAGGGAATGTTTTCCCAGGGTAAACATGTACTTGACTCTTACGGAGACTTGGTGGCATAGTGGTTAAGAGCTACGGCTGCTAACCAAAAGGTCTGCAGTTTGAATCCATCAGTCACTCCTTGGAAACCCTATGGGGCAGTTCTACTCTATCCTATAGGGTCACTAGGAGTCAGAATTGACTCTATGGCAATGGAGTTTTTTTACTCTTTTAGCTGGAAATCTACATTTAATCAAATTTTACATGTCATGAGGTTAGTTAAAAGCATTTGCATTCAGCATTTCACTTCATTTTCTATTACCAGGCAAAGACAAATAAAATGCAAAGAATGAATGAATGAATTGTGGCAAGATCAATTTTGACAAGAGTGCAATTCTTGCCTTCTGCTTATCATTTCCCTAGAAGGTTCCCAGAATGTGGACAGATTCACATTTTTTTCATTTCATATCTAGTGTGCATATATTTGAAACTGTTTATAGTGACTTCTAGTCCTAGACAGAAATATTCTGTAAATTTTTATATTACTCTTGAGTAGTTCAGTAGATTTAATTTCAGCCTCATTACACAGATAAGAAATAAGGCAAATTTTAAATTAACATTTCCATGTTCACACAGCAGGTTCATGACTGCTGACTTCGGAACACATACTTAAGTCACACAAAACAATGCCCGTACCTGAAAGGGAGAAATCTCCTTTCTGGCTTTCACTTTCTCTGATAAGAAAGGCACCCGTCTGGTTTTCTGAATATAATAGCTGTTTTTCAGCATCTGCTCTTTTGATTGCTCCAAAGAACCACCTAAAAAGAGAGAGATGTAAACTTTAATTAACTAATCAACAATCATTTTTTAAGGAGCAAGAAGCTTGGCAAGAAAGTGTCCTAATATCACAAACAATGTTTTATATTCTTTACTGAAACTATTACAGGCATAAATAGTAGCTTTTGATATTTGAGATGATTTTTCAAGATGTCTGTAACCCACAGGAGCCCTGGTTGCACAGTGGTTAAATTGCTCAGCTGCTAATCAAAAGTTCGGCAGTTCGAACTTACCAGCCACTCCATGGGAGAAAGATGTGGTAGTCTGTTTTCATAAAGATTTACCACCTTAGAAACCTATGGGGCAATTCTACTCTGTCCTATAAGGTCGCTATGAGTTGGAGTTGACTTGACAGCAGTGGGTTTTGTTTGGTTTTTGTAACCCACACTTTTTTTTTTTTTTTTAATCCATGGCATCAAATCCAACTTATAGTGACCCCATGTGTGTCAGAGTAGAACTGTGCTTAATAGGATTTTCAGTGGTTGATTTTTCAGAAGTAGATTGCCAGGCCTTTCTTCCAAGGTGCCTCTGGGTGGACTGGAACCACCAACCTTTTGGTTGGCAGCAAAGCACAGTAACCATTTGCTCTTCCCAACGATCCACGCTAGGGACCTTGGAAAAAAAAAATGCCAAATACGAATTTGGCCGATGCCAGCTACCACATCCCTTATCACACCTGCATTCTGTCTATAAGGTCTTCTGCCCTCCTTCTCCCAAAGCCAAAGCCTGCAGAATGGGCCTGCTACACAAGCTTGCCCCAGGCCATGTTCTAAAATTACTCCTCATCACCATCAAACTGTCTACTCCCTCCCTCAGGGAGCCTTTATCACAGCTAGCTGCTAGGAAGCAAAAATTCAAATCAAAAGATTCTTGTACTTCATATTAAAGTGTGAATGATTAAAAATGTGGCTCTCCAAACATTAATTCCCTTCTTTCCCCACCTCCGTCACTGCCCAACCCCTGCCATAAAATGGGATGATTCTGCATGTTTAGGAGGAATTTACTAGTATAAAGGAATCTCTAATCAATGGAGACATTATGTAAAAAAGGTACTTCTGCCTGGGAAGTACCTTCTTAGTGTTACTTCTGCCTCTTGTCTTTAACCTCGTATCCTTAGCACTACAGGAATATGACATAGATACTGAACACATAAGTTTGAGAATGTGGTCAACCCCAACAAAGAATTACAGATCGTTAAAGTTAAAGCTAGTCTACAATGTATGTCAACTGAGTAGGCACCAATGTAATCTAATAAGAGAAAGCTGGGAAAGCCTGCTTGTCACAAAGGACTCCTCGCTATAGGACTATAATGATGATCAATAGAGATTTTAGGTAAATAATTGATCTTTTCAGGTCTCATCTTTGAAAATGTAAATACCTCAGGAAAGGAAATGCAGGGTGGGAAAGGAAATGCAGGCATGAGGGAAGAGGAAATATAGACTGGGAAATGAAAGATAGGCTTCAAAAAAATTAGTTCAAATTGGCTTAACAGATCATTTGCCTCTGGAGCAAGAGAGACCAGGTAAGAACATGATATCCTGGTTATAGGGGGAAATGAGTACGCTGACAGCAGCTAACAACAACAAGAAGAAGGGTTAACACAGTTGGAGGGAGGAGGGGAGGAGGAATTTAAAAAAGTAAGAGACAC
>NW_004443953.1:25711276-25712840 GCF_000243295.1 Trichechus manatus latirostris
TATTCAGTTTATATAGGAACCCCTAATTAATAAGAGGAACCCTGGTGGCGTAGTGGTTAAGACTTGGCTGCTAACCAAAGGGTTGGCAGTTCAAATCCATCAGCTGCTCCTTGGAAACTCTATGGGGCAGTTCTACTCTACCCTATAGGGTTGCTATGACTTACAATTGACTTGACAGCAACAAGTATTTTTTTTTTCAATCAATAAGAAAAGACAACACTAGAAAAATCAGCATAGGCATACCCAAACAGTTCACAGAAGAGGAAAACCCAAATAACTGACAAAAATAAGGAAAGAAGCACAGCTTCACTAATAATTAGGAATATTCAATTTAAAACCACAATGAGATATAATTTCACACATTTCAGGCTGACCAAAATTAAAAACTCTCACAATATCAGGTACTGGCATATAGTATAGTATTGACACAAGAACCTTTATACAATACCAGTGGTAACATTACTTGGTACAACTAATTCAAAGAGCAATTTGGCATTATCTGGTAAAGTTTTCATATCATGCTACTCAATTTTACCTCCAGACTATACACTAGAGAAACCCTCATACATGTGAGCAAGGAGATATGTTACAAGAACATTCACTAAAGAATTCTAGCATTGAAAAATTGGAAACAATATAAATATTCATCATAGAGGAACAGATAAGCAAACTGAGTTATGGTTATAAAATGGAATATTATACAGGAGGTAAAAATATATTGTTGAGGGGGTGAGAAAGTTGAAGAAACAATAAAATTAATATGTACTATTATAATACCATTTATATAAAGGTTAAGCAAATATATTTTAAAAAATACTTAAAAAAATATTTTTTAAACCTGTGAAAGCTGGAAACTGTAAGGCAGAAACCTGTCGGAGAAGGAAAACTAAACATTTTCCACTAAAATGAGTGATTAAAAAAAGTGGGAAGACTGCACCCAGTCAAAGGTGGAAAACTTGTGAAACCCAGAAAAACAAGGCAGTCCCGTGGAGTTCCGGCTCTCACAGGTTTCACGGTATTTTTCATGAATACATGTTAAAATACTTGGGCATCTTGTGTGTGTGTGTGTGTGTGTGTGTGTGTGTGTGTGTGTGTGCTTTAGGTGAAAATCTACAGCTCAAGTTAGTTTTTCATACAAAAATTTATACACACATTGTTATGTGACCCTAGTTGCTATCCTTATAATGTGATCACACACTCATCCTTTCCATCCCAGATTTCCCGTGTCCCTTCAACCAGCTCCTATCCCTTTCTGCCTTCTCATCTTGCCTCCAGACAGGAGCTGCCTAATTAGTCTCATGTATCTTCTTGAACTAAGAAGCACACTCTTCAGGAGTATCATTTTATGTCTTACAGTCCAGTCTAATCTTTGCCTGAAGAATTGGCTTCAGGAATGGCTTCAGTTCTGGGTTAATAGTCCAGGGGCCATGTTGTCTGGGGTTCCTCCAGTCTCAGTCAGAACATTAAGTCTGGTATTTTTACGTGAATTTGAGTTCTACACCCCACTTTTCTCCTGCTCTGTCAAGGACTCTCTGCTGTGTTCCCTGTCAGGGTGGTCATTGGT
>NW_004443953.1:25715832-25716758 GCF_000243295.1 Trichechus manatus latirostris
ATTCCATCCTTAATTTCTTCTATAACCCAGCAGTTTTTGAGGAAGGTGTTGTTCAGTTTCCATGCTTTTTCTGTTATTGATTTCTACTTTTATGGCTTTATGGTCAGAAAAGATGCTTTGCAATATGTTGATATTTTGGATTCTGTTAAGGCTTACTTTGTGGTCTAATACGTGGTCTATTCTGGAGAATGTTCCATGTGAGTTGGAAAAGAAAGTATACTTGGCTGCTGTTGGCTTGAAGGTTCTGTATATGTCTATAAGATCAAGTTGGTTGATTGTGGCATTAAGATCTTCTGTGTCTTTATTGACATCTTTCTGGATGTTCTGTCCTTCACCAAAAGTGGTATGCTGACATCTCCTACTGTTATTGTGGAGCTGTCTGTCTCTCTTTTCAATGCTGTTAGAGTTTTATGTATTTGGGAACTCTGTCTCTGGGTGCATAAATATTTATTATGTTTTTGTCCTCCTGGTGTATTGACCCTTTAATCATTATATAGTATCCTTCGTTATCCTTTGTGGTGGATTTTACTTTAAAGTCTATTTTGTCAGAGATTAATATAGCCACTCCTGCTCTTTTTTGATTGTTCTTTGCTTAATATATTTTTTCCATCCTTGATGTATTTTTTTAGTTTGTGTCTTTAAGTCTAAGGTGTATTTCTTGTAGGCAGCACATAGACAGATAGTGTATTTTATCCATTCTGCCACTGTCTGTCTCTTTATTGGTGCATTTAGTCCATTTACATTCAGTGTAATTATTGACAGGTATGAGTTTAGTCCTGCCATTTTTTGTGTGTTGTTGACAGTTTCTTTGTTCCACTTAATTTTCTGTGCTGAGTCGTTTTTCTTTATATATTTTCTTTTCATCTTTTTCATTGTTGTTGACTTTGTATTTGCTGAGTCTTTATGTTTTTCTTGTTTTTTATTTT
>NW_004443953.1:25718571-25730724 GCF_000243295.1 Trichechus manatus latirostris
TAAGGACTGGGAGTCACCACTTATTCTTGGTGGCTTGATGAAATGGGTGGAGCCACCAGTCCTCAGGTCCCTGATGTGGGTGAGGACCCTGCTTAATGGGCAGGGTGGTGTCAAATGTCACAAATATGCCACTCCCCCTTATAGCTTCTACAGTTGAAAATAGGCTTCAGGTATATACCCTGTTGTACTGTGATAATGAGGGCCTACGCTGTTGAAATGGGCCCACACAGGTCTATGCAGGGTTGAAAGGCATTCAAAGTCCATGGACTCCTTATACTTGTGCCTAGGCAAAGGGGCTGTGCCTGCCTCGAGTTCCAAGCTTAGGGGAGCTGGCAGATTATTTTTTCATGTTTGTTAATTTGTTTCCTCTCCAAAGCCAGGAGAATGGCTCAGGGCGTGTGCACGATGGGTCCTACTTCTGGCCCAGGAGGTGCAGCAATCACTGAAGCCGGACCGGAACCCGGAGCAGAGTGGGGAGGTAAATGGGAGAGAGGTACTTTCCAAATGGGGGGTTTTATTTTTGGTCCATGCTGTAGGTTAGATGCTTGTACTTATCTTTCATCAACTGGGCTCCATTTCTCACTAGTTCTGGAGGCTTCAGCAGACTCTCCGCCGCTCGGTCTCTCCTGAAGTGGAAACATTCTGAGCACTACCGCTTACCTCACTCCTCACGAGTTAGATGATCCAGCTTGCAGGGTGCCAGTGCCGGCCAGGTCAGGTCTGGCAACTCCTCGCTGCTTCTGAACTGTCTCTCCCCCCCCCTGCCACTCAGTCTGATTCCTCAACTTTGTCTTTGATGTTCAGGGCTCCTAGATTGTCATATATAATCAATACGCTTGTCTCTTTGGGTCTTTGTTGCAAGAGGGACCACAAGAAGCATCCACCATCTTGGTCCCGCCTCCTCTACTTGGGCATGTTTTTAGATTCCAGTTCCAGAAATAGCAAAATTTCTTGACACTTAAATATTTCAAACAAAGAAGCAACACGGATCAAATATACTGATCAACCTGATGCATTTTCCTGATTCGAAATTTATTCATTATGCATGAACAGTAAAATGTTCTATCAAAATGGAAATATGTAAACTTTTATAAGAATTTGTCTAGCATATTAGATTCTTAGAAATATTCTGTCTCCTGTGTCTCATTATTCTCAATAATAACTACTATAATAAATATTCCATTATATAAGTTTTAGGCAACTACATTTGTATTTTGGATAATCAAGTCTATAAATGATGTATATTTCTATTCCCTATATGTGAACAAGCCAGCAGTTCATATAAATCAAATGATCACAGATAAAGTAATTTTACTATATTTGTAGATGAACCCAGAATCCCGGGTTGTGCAGTGGTTAACGTACTTGCTGCTAACCAAAAGGTCGATAGTTCGAACCCACCAGCCACTCCACAGGAGAAAGATGTGTCAGTCTGCTTCCATAAAGATTTACAGCATTGGAAACCCTATGGGGCAGTTCTACTCTGTCCTATAGGGTCACCATGAGTTGGAATTCAGTCAACAGCAATGGGTTTGGTTTGGTTTTTTTGTAGATGAACCCTATGGTAAATTTTTTAAGGAAAAAAATCTTTTTTTCTATTTCAACAATTTTAGATTTTTGTATAATACATTGTTACAATAGCTTTACAAAGCAAATCACAACAGTATGGACTCCACAGTAACAACGAAAGGGATTTAAATATGTGACTGAACACATCAGCTCACTTAATATCTGGAATTTACTTGCCTGAGTTCCCATCAGGAAATAGAGAATATGACTTTTTTTTTTCTGGACATAGTAGCATTATAATGCTATCCTTCACACTCAAAGGTGACACAGCTGTTATATACTGCAATCTCTAGCACTTGGGCTGCTGTGGAAACTAATGGGCAAACAATAGTTCTTTCCACCCTTTGCACATATGAAAACTCTTCCTTAATTTGTGGTTTAGGAAGTTGGCAGAACTGTCATTCTAGTCAGTTCTGCCTCTCAGAGTCCCTGTCGGCTCCATTCTGGAGGGGCACACACACCCCAGGCCTCGTTGTCCACCATAGCCATTTTCAACCCTTTCTTTAGGCTATAGTTCTTGTGTAGAGTAAACAGTGAGTGCCAAGAAGGAATCAAGACGTCTGGGACTTATAAAGTATCAGTGGAGGGTCATATAGTTCAGTGATTCTCAAAGTGTGGTATCCAGACCAACAGCATCAGTGTTGTGTGGAAACCTGCTAGAAATGCAAGTTCTTGGGCCCCAATCCAGACCTACTGAATCAGAATCTCTGGAGGTGGGGTCTAGTTATGTACGTTTACCAAGCCCTCCAGGTATTCTGATGCCCACTCAAATTTCAGAAGCACTAGTATACAGAAGTACAAGGGCAGCAAATACAGGACGACCCTGGACGAGATGGATTGACACAGTGGCTTCAACAATGGGTTCAAGCATAACAACAATTGTGAGCATGGCGCAGGACCGAGCAATGTTTCGTTCTGTAGTACACAGGGTTGCTATGAATCAGAACCAACTTGATGGCATCTAACAACAACAACAGTATACAGAAATAGTAAAGAAATTAGGAACTCACACAAAACAGCTGAGAATAAGTTAGAATTTGGCACTTATCTATGAAAAATTACCCAGTAAAATGACACCACAGACACACACACATATTTTATTGATATTTAATAAAAATAATATTTACTGTTATGCCATACTATGCCATGAAAGAGATCTTGATTAAGAATAACCAAAAGAATAATCAAAATTAAGAATAACCAAAAGGAGAACCATGACAGCCTATATCTTGGCAGAAAGAAATGCTTCGATTAGATGAAACAGAGTGAAAAATATAAGACCTGTTTTAGATGAAACGATTATGTAATTAAAGTCTAAGTTATTTTGAATCATTTATCAAGTGCCTAAAACAAAAAACTAGTTGCCGTTCACTCAGTTCTGACTCACAGCAACCCCATGTGTGCAGAATAGAACTGTGCTCCATAGCGTTTTCCATGGCTGTGACCTTTTGGAAGTAGATCACCAGGCTTGTCTCCCAAGGTGCCTCTGGGTGGGTTCGAACCACCGACCTTTTTGTTAGTAGCCGAGTACTTAACTGTTTGCACCACCCAAGGACTCCATTAGGTATCTACTGTATATAAATTCTATAGCACTGACAGAAAGATTTGCAAGACATATTGTTAAATGAAAAAAAAAGGCAAATTGCAGAGTAATAGGTATATTATAGTTCTAGTTACATTTAAAGACAACAAACCAGAAATTATATGTGCTTACTTTTCTGGGGACAAGTGAGAGAGGATGAAAATAGTGACAGAGGACTTTCATTCTGCATTCTTCTTAATAATTTGGATGTTGACAAAAAGGTGTAGTTGTGTATTATTTTAAATTTATTTAAATATAAAAAAATTAAAAGGTGTACACTCCAACAGTCTATGTGTTATAAAGGTCTGGACTAGAAACATTGGCAGTTAAAATTAATAGCTACAAGAAAAAAAACCCAAAGGAATCTGAGACAAGTGATTATAGATGAGTGATGAGACAGATGGAAGATCAAATATGACAGTAGGGTTTCAAATCTGGATAACTGAAGAAGGCTGTGCTCTACAACATATTAGAAAGCAGTGTGTGGTAATGGTTAAGAGCCACAGTATCTCATTGGGAAATCTCTTTTTACTCAATTTCCTCATTTGTGAAGTGAGAATAATAGTAATTACCTGAAGGGCTTGTTGCATGATTAGGAAAAATAATGCATGTAAAGGGCTTGGTACCTGGGCAGATAGGCACACAATAGATAAGAGAGCTGATTTAAGGGAGAAATTATACATTTGATTCTAGACATACTGGGTTAGAGATCATGATGAAACACCAGAGTGAATTTGATCTTACTCTTTTAACTATGTGTGTATGGAAAGTTCCCTCCCAAGTGACTCTTGTCCTGCCTGCCCATTCTTGACTAGGACATGCTGCCACCAGGTGGCAGTAGGCATTTCACTAATCCAAGAAGTAGTGTGAGGTTTTTTATTTTACAAAAAAAGAGAAAGTGAGCCTTTAAAAAATAACAGAATTTTTTAAAAATAACAGAATTTAAGCAGTATTACCTTACTGAAAATCAACATTTAAATAATATAGATACCTAACAAAATTTAAATAGATGTGGTGCTGCCATTAATGTTTCCTCATTTCATGTAATAGAGGCTTATTCTGTCCACTCTACTGCCTCAGTGACTGGCATATAGTAGACCACTAATCAGCTGCCATCGAGTTGACTCTGACTCATGGTGACCCCTTGTGTATCAGAGTAGAAGTGTGCTTTATAGAGTTTTCAATGGCTGATTTTTTGGAAGTAGATCACCAGGCCTTTCTTCTAAGGCACATCTGAGTGGACTCAAACTGCCAACCTTTAAGTTAGCAGCCAAGCATGTTAACTATTTGCATCACCCAAGGACTCCAGTAGGCTCCTAGAACGCTCATAATTCCCAATCAGAAAAAGTCAATTTCTTCCTACACTTTCAAAAGAGAGAACCTGTCCTCAGTAACTATTGGCTAAGATTTAAAAAATTTAACATACAATTCGTTTTCCCAGAGTCTTACTAAAAACCGAGATAGCTAGCCTTCAACCACAGTAGACAGAACCTGAAAAAATAAGCTCCAAAACCAATCCCAAAAAAACAACTTGTGTCCTCCCAGAAACTGCAGAAGGAGAATGGATGGATCAACTTGGCATAACCACCCATGAGAAAAGTAAACTGGGATGACTCCCCTGGTAGAAGCTCAGGGCTAGAGGTGTCTTATTGTTGTCATCACAGTTACACTTGTTATAATGGATAAAATTACCTATTGTCCTCACCACTGGGGCTTGGGAGGCATCAGTGGCACTAATATTTGCGAAACACCTACAGTTTGCAGGGCACCCTCTCACACAATCTCATTTAATCCTTTATCATATCTAAATGAAGACTTCATTTTAAGACCCTTTATCTATAATGGTTCTATATGACTCACCTGCATCTACCTGTATTTCAGCCACAGTGCTAGTAATGACTCTCTGAAGTACGTTCTTCCGCCCCTTCTACAAAATCTTCTTAAGATCTGCCTCCTTGGGTCAGAGTAAGTTAGGTCTGTCACCCTTTTCCCACTCACATAGGGTGATAAGGACTAAATTTTAGCCATTATGTAATAGTAAGATTAGCCACAATGTTTAGCTAAATCAAAACATTCTTTTTCCTCCTTTCTTCTTCAATTAACCAGGAAAAAATAAAAATGTACTAAGACAAAGAAAAAAAATAATGTTCATATGTATTTTTTTTATTTCATTTCTTCTTTTCCATTTCCCTCATCACAACCTTTGTCCAACTCATCATCACCACATGAACTGTGGCAAAATTTTACTATCTGTTCTCCTTAATCTTATATTTATCAATCACATAAAAATGAGCCAGGCACCATTCCTAGGAGTTTTACATGCATTACCTCAGTGTCTCCCCCTTGCCTGTACCATCGCCATCAGATTAATCATCTGAAAATATGACCTGGTTCATCTCACATACATATAGTAAGATTTTAAGGGCTCCCTTTTGCTTATGGAATAAAACCTGGAATTTCAGGCCCTCCACCATCTGAACACTACCCATTTATTCAACTCTATCTTCCCTGTATCA
The DNA here is from genome assembly GCF_000243295.1 of Trichechus manatus latirostris. Taxonomy (NCBI): domain Eukaryota; kingdom Metazoa; phylum Chordata; class Mammalia; order Sirenia; family Trichechidae; genus Trichechus; species Trichechus manatus. Next base: position 25,724,239 of record NW_004443953.1, read on the forward strand.
ACTCTCTTCTCTAGTTAGGGACCTTGAGTGGTGCAAATGGTTAATACACTCAGCTGCTAACTGAAAGGCTGGAAGTTCGAGTCCACCCAGAGGTACCTTGGAAGAAAGGCCTGGTGATCTACTTCTGAAAAATCAACACTGAAATCCCTATGGAGGAAAGCTCTACTCTGACACACACAGTTTCATCATGAATTGGAATCATCTCAATGGAATGAACTCTCTACTCCAGTTAAACTAGGACTCTTACCTCTATTTTAGTGGCATTATTTAAATTTGCCTACCCAGAATTTCTACAGTACTCAATGACTTCACCTCTGCTTTGGCATGCAGCGTACAAAAGCTAGTATTATTATTTATTTATTTGAAATTATTCCCTGTGTCTGCCTGAGGCTATAGAGCTCCCCAGCACAAGGACTGAATATGATAATTACACCTACTCCTTGCACCAAGCATGCAGCCATATGCCCTTTGGAACTGTAAAATAAATACTTGTTGATAAAACAATTAATACATTGTACCTTTATACTGAACGCTGAACTTTAGATAATGTCTGTGTTTTCCTGTCTTTATCTGTGCTTGCCCCACTGCTTGGAGTGTAAAGTGCTTACAGGAGAAGCCTTATCTGCTACGGGCCAGTTGTGCAGTTTCTGATGTTAGACCACAAATTCCAATCCGCTTCTCCTCTCCCAAAGAGAACTCTTGCATATGAATGTAAAGATCACAAGTGAAGTTGGCTTTTCTGTCCTTCAAATCACAAGCATACCAGGGCTACACCCATGTTAAGAACGTGTGATAAAATGAAAATGTCATGTCCAATATCTGAGGAAGGATTTACAGTCATGTAGAAATCAGGAAGCTCCTTACCTGGGTCACTTGATAAAGCTTTTTTGTTTTGCTATTGCTCACCTTTATAATCATCATAAAAGGGGAATTTTGAAGGAACTTTCTTAGAGAGGAAGTAAGGTGAGCTAACTTGTGTTTTCCCCACTGAGGGAGGTGCGTGCTTCTGTTCGTGAAAGAATTTAGTTATAACCCCAACCCACTTCCCTGAGTCTAGTAAACAAAGTTATGCAATTCCTCACAAAAAGGACACAAAGAAATAGAAAGTTCAGATAAGCAATCTAATCTCAAGGTATTGTTTTTGTTTTGCGACCATTGCCCATTCATATAACAGAAAATGAGGCCAATATTGATTGGTCTTTTAAAATAAAAAAGTGAGTACATATATAATGACATTTTCAATCATTAAGCAGGAAATAAAAATGTAAAATGTAACCTTTCTGTTTTATTTTTCTACTACATTTATAATAACGCTTGTCTTAGTAACTAGAGGAATATAGGTTAAAGTTGAAAGCATTAATTATTAAATTGTTCCTATCTTTGTTAAATCCAAACAAGGTAAATGCAATTGATCTTATAATGCCTAGGAAAATGCCTTACTTTACCAAACTCCATAAATACTCATTCCTTTTCTTTTTATGAATAAACTTCTGGGTAGTAGTATACCTTCTTAATGGTTACATGAGGCACCAATTGCAGAGGAGACAGCCCCTATTTAGTTTCCTATCCCCCTAAAAAAAGCAGTTACCTCCTCTCATGAATTATTTCCTTTCTGAATCCAAAAAGGAAAATAAAAGGAATTCTTAAAATTCATCTAACTGTAAGAATTTTAATTCATAGTGTCATGAATTAAAATTACCTCATCCCATTTTATTGGAAACACTAACTACTCCATAAGGACCTCTTAATTACTTATCCTCTGGGAATTACTTACATGGAATAAACAAGACCAAACATTGATTTTTGTCAGCTATTAGTTGATGGAGCCTCACTGGAGATGGGTTAACAGTGTCACACTTTGGATTTAACAGCCTCCTCTGCATTTCTCAGATCCAGGTTTCTCTTACCAAAAGAAAGAAGCAGAGCACCTATTTTCTTTTTTGCCTACCAAAAATCCACTGCCGTCGAGTAGATGCCGACTCCTAGCCACCCTATAGCACAGAGTGGAACTACCCCACTGGGTTGCCAAGGACCCACTGGTGGATTCAAACCACCAACCTTTTGGTTAGCAGCCAAGCTCTTAACCACTGTGCCACCAGGGCTCCATCCAAATAGACACCAGCAGGGCTTATACCTGAGTTTTAACAATAAGTGATGTACTATATCATTGCTTAATTTCTTTACATTTTTTTTTCCCAAATAAACGAGTGTAAATACTTTGAGGGATAGAGTAGCAGGGATAGGGGTCTGGGGACCATGCTTTCAGGGGACATAGAGGTCAACTGGCATAACAAAGCTTACTAAGAAAATGTTCTGCATCCTACTTTGGTGAGTGGAATCTGGGGTCTTAAAAGCTTGCAAGTGGCTATCTAAGATGCATCAGTTGGTCCCAACCACCTGGAGTAAAGGAGAATGAAGAAAACCAAAGACACAAGGAAAGTAGCAGCCCAAGAGACAGAAAGGGCCACATAAACCAGAGACTTCACCAGCCTGAGACCAGAAGAACTAGATGGTGCCTGGTTACCACCAATGACTGCCCTGATAGGGAACACAACAGAGAGTCCCTGATGCAGCAGGAGAAAGGTGGGATGCAGAACTCAAATTCTAGTAAGAAGACCAGACTTAATGGTCTAACTGAGACCCCGGAAAGCATGGCCCCTGGATTCTCTATCAACCCAGAACTAAAACAATTTCCAAGGCCAACTCTTCAGACAGGGATTGGACTGGACTGTGGGACATAAAGTGATACTTGTGAGGAGTGTGCCTCTTAGCTCAAGTAGATACAAGAGACTAAATGGGCAGCTTCTGTCCAGAGGTGAGATGGGAAGGCAGAGAGGGTTAGGAGCTGGTTGAATGGACATGGGGAATCAGGGGTGGAAAGGAGGAGTGTGTTGTCACAGTATGTGGAGAGCAATTAGAGTCACATAACAATGTATGTATAAATTTTTGTATAGGAAAAAATAAAAAAAAATTTTAAAAAAGTGTGTAAATACCTTTAAGGTGTCTTAACCTTCTTATATATTTTGTTCCCTACAAGGGTATATTTTTTTTTATGTGCTTTATATGCTACAATATGTCAGTAACATTTATTATGAAGTAACCATTTGGAGAAAAGATGAAAAAGCAAGAGAAAGTATATTTTCTTCTCCTTTGAGGATCATAGAGTATCAAGAAGGAAATAAGAAAATGCTATAAGTAAATAAATCGAAAAGAAAATGATAAAACAAAAACAGAGCATTTACCCCGGATGTTCTGTTAACCCAAAACTAAAACTATTCCCGAAACCCACTCTACACAAAGATCAGACTGGACTATAAAAGATAAAATAATACTCATGAAGAGTGTACTTTTTAGTTCAAACAGATACAGGAGACCAAATGGGAAGCTCCTGTCCAGAGGCAAGATGAGAAGGCAGGAAGGGACAGGAACTGGTTGAATGGATGCAAGAAACCCAAAACCCGGGATGGAAAGGGGGGGTGTGCTGTCATATTATAGGGATTGCAACTAATGTCACATAACAATATGTATATAAATTTTTATATGAGAAATTGACTTGAGCTGTAAACTTTCACCTAAAACACAATTTAAAAAGAAAAAAGAAACAGAGCTTTTAATTGCCAAGGGTATACAGTCAGAGAAACCAACGATGGAAGCCTTAAAGAAAACACACTTTGAGAAGGGAATTGAAAGAGATGAGAAATCCAAAAAATGGAAGGATAAAGGCATGTGTACAGAGGAAGAACCCACAAGTATCACAGAGCAAATGGCAGGGGCAGGGTAGGAGGGTCTCTAAAAGACAGATGCAAGAAATATGGTTCTTTGATGTTTACAGCCAATTCCATGTAGAAATGACTAACTCCACAGAAGAAATAAATCTTTGGTGAAATTTGGAAAGTACGTTAGGAGGATATTAAGATAATCATTTTAATATTTAACACAGTAAGGAATTTTAAATTCTGGCTCACAAGCAAAAATGGCAGGAAGATTTCACTTGTTCTTTAAAAACTGTTTTATGGGCAAGTTTAAGGGGAGAAGGTAGGAGGGTTGCAGCAAGGAAGAGTTCTTGCATGGGGAGGAACCAAAAGGGAATTTCATTGGAATTTTGGAGCTAGAAAGAAATTTTTATGAGGGTCCCTGGGCAAACCTCTGAAACCTCCTGTGTTTATGTTTTAAAGAGCACATGCATCTTTAGAGAAAAAAATCCACTGCTTTCATTAAATTCTCCACAAATGCCTGTGAAAGAAACTATCGTCTTCTTCAAAAAGCAAAACAATTGCACCTTAAGTCAGCTAAGTGTTTTTTCCAAGTTCACACAAGAAATGGTGAGAAAACCAAAGCCAAAACCTACTACCATAAAATTAATTTACTCATTCATTCATCTTACATGCAATTATTACATACTGAGCACCTACTTTGTACCAGGCATAGTTGTAGTTGGTGGAAATACAGCAGTGAATAGAATAAACAGAAAGCCCTTCCTCTGTGGAGCTCAATACTACTGGGGAAACTATAAACAAACTATAAACTATAAACAAAATAAATGAGTAGATTATACAGTAGGTCTGAAGGTGATAACTGCTTTGGAGAAAAAGAGGAAGCAAAGCAAGTAGGATAGAGAGGGCAGTTTTTAAATCACTCTTAGACAGCAGAATGTGGCAGCTGGAATTCCAGAGGGTTTTCCTGCGTATTCCTGTTGTGTTGTTGTTGTTAGGTGCCATCAAGTCCGATCTGACTCATGACCCTGTGTACAACAGAACAAAACACTGCCTGATCCTGTGTCATCCTCACAATCATTGCTATGTTTGAGCCCATTGTTGCAGCCGCTATGTCAATGCATCTTGTTGAGGGTCTTCCTCTTTTTCACTGATCCACTACCAAGCATGATGTCCTTCTCCAGGGACTGGTCCTTCTTGATAACATGTCCAAAGTACATGAGACGAAGTCTCACCCTCCTTGCTTCTAAGGATCATTCTGGCTGTTCTTCTTCCAAGATAGACTTGTTCATTCTTCTGGAAGTCCATGGTATATTCAATATCTTCATCAACACCATAATTCAAATGCATCAATTCTTCTTCGATCTTCTTTATTCTTCGTCCAGCTTTCGCATGCATATGAGGCAATTGAAAATACTATGGCATAGATCAGGTGTACCTTCATTGCTATTTAACACTTCAAAGAAGTCTTTTGCAGCAGATTTGCCCAATGCAATACGGTCTTTGATTTCTTGACTGCTGCTTCCCTGGGAGTTATTGTGGATACAAGTAAAATGAAATTCTTGACAACTTCAGTATTTTCTCCCTTTATCATGATGTTGCTTATTGGTCCAGTTGTGAGAATTTCTGTTTTCCTTATGTTGAGGTGTAATCCACACTGAAGGCTCTGGCCTTTGATCTTCATCAGTAAGTGCTTCAAGTCCTCTTCACTTTCAGCAAACAAGGTTGTGTCATCTACATATCGCAGGTTGTTAGTGAGTCTTCCCCCAATTCTGATGTCGCGTTCTTCTTCACAAAGTCCAGCTTCTTAGATTATCTGCTCAGTATACAGACTGAATAAGTACAGTGGAAGGATACAGCCCTCACACACACCTTTCCTGATTTTAAACCACAAAGTATCCCCTTGTTCTGTTCAAACAACTAACTGCCTCTTGGTCTATATACAGGTTCCACATGAGCACAATTAAGTGTTCTGGAATTCCTATTCTTCAAAACATTATCTATAATTCGTTACGATCCACGCGGTCGAATGCTTTTGTATAGTCAATAAAACACAGGTATTCCTAAAGTTAATTAGGAGAATAAACAGAGCTGTGGAGAAAAACTGGATAGAATCTTTGGGAGCAGTAGATGGATGAGGATCATAATCCACTCTAAGATACAAGCCAATATCCAGATTTCTCAGTTGCAGCTTGGCCACCATTAGCATTTTTTTCTAATCAAGAAATAAACAATGTCCATCAGCTTTACTCTTTTCCATCACTAATGCTTATGAAAATGCAAAATACCAGAAGCTGCAAGTATCTTCCATGGAGGCTATGGTTCTTTCGGCTAGGAAAAATGAGTAATCTATCAGAAAAAGTAAGATTTCATGAAAAATAACTATCCAATAGAAATCATATTTTCAATATAATGGAATAGTTAAGGTAGGATTTTTTCACAAATATCTCTTAAATTCTAATAATCAAAATGTTCAAATTGATGTATGCATGGATATATGTACCATGTTTTTACAAATACTGCGCGCCTTCTACGTTTATTTGCCAACCGTGCCCTATCCCCCACTGCCCCAAGGTATTTTCCTAAGTGCCATTATTCTGATTTTTTTTAAATGTTGTTGTAAAAAGAAAAAAAAAGTTAGGGAGAGTGAAGAGAACAGGATACAAGGAAAGATTAGTCTGAAGGACTAATGGACCACAGCTACCAAGGCCTCTACCAGACTGAGTCCAGTACAGCTAGATGGTGCCCGGCTACCACCACTGACTGCTCTGAC
>NW_004443953.1:25731320-25750186 GCF_000243295.1 Trichechus manatus latirostris
AAAAAAAAAAAAAAGAAAGAAAGAAAAAAAGTTAGCATAGTGTACTTAGGAAAATACCTTGGGGTTGGGGAGGGAGTGGTGGGGAAACAAAAGTAGAAGGCGTGCATTATTTGTGTAAAAATATTGTGTGTGTGTGTGTGTGTGTGTGTGTGGAGCCACAGGTATATTCACAGCAGATATGCAAGACTATAGGAGAGAAGCACTAATTTCACTACTCTTTTGAGAGTAAAAATGAGCTGAGTCAGGCTAAATCACACATACCTCTCTACTGTATTCAGACAAGGCATGAGACCGAGAGAGTCCACTAAAGGTCAGGACAGGCACATCTTTCTATTTTTTTAAATAATTTGACCCTGCACACCCGGATACACACTAAATACGGCTATCGTTAATAACTGTGATAAAATGCGGCAGTTAATAACTAAAGGTTGTTTATAGCTCACATAAATCCTGCACAGTGGACTTTGAAATGGTAGAGGCTGAACACGCCCACAAAGTAGCTTACTCTGGTCAAAAGGAAGGGCAAAAGCAGTGCCAGAAAATACACCTTTTGTTTTCAGTGTCAACAAGCTATTTGCCAGGAAACAAAAGGAAGGCTCTGCCAGACCTAGCTGATTTTTATGAAATCTAAAAATTAGTTTTGTGCTTGTTGTTTCTGCTTAGAATTAGAGGAGAGGCAGTTACACAAGTATATTATAACTTCACTCCTTGGGACCCTTGAAAAGCAGTCTGAAAGACAGAAAAATGTCCCCAGCCTACTCCACACATACCTACTCCACACACCCCAGTGTCCTCTAGAGCTAAGCTTTTCAAATTCCAGTTTGCCTAAGATTGGCTCAGGGAGACTGTTTAAAAGGCAAATACCCAGGACTCAACTGGAGATGTGCTTCAGAAGGTTTGAGGTGGACCTCAGAATTTCATAGGCTTCCCAAATGCAGCAGAGAATTCTGATGCAGGGAATACACATACACACCTTGAAAAGTATGTTGTTGTTGTTAGGTGCCATCAAGTTGCTTCCGACTCATAGTGACCTGATGTACAACAGAACGAAACACTGTCTGGTCCTGCGCCATCCTAACAATCTTTGCTATGTTTGAGCCCATTGTTGCAGCCACTGTGTCAATCCACCTCATTGAGGGTCTTCCTCTTTTTTGCTGACCCTCTACCTTATGAAGGATGATGTCCTTCTTCAGGGACCGGTCCTTCCTAATAACATGTCCAAAGTACAAGAGACAAAGTCTGGCCGTCCTTGCTTACAAGGAACACTCTGGCTACTCTTTTTCCAAAACAGACTTGTTTGTTCTTCTGACAGTCCATGGTATATTCAATATTCTTCGCCAACACCATAATTCAAAACCATCATTTTTTCTTCTGTCTTCCTTATTCATTGTCCAGCTTTCACGTGCATATGAGGTAATTGAAAATAACATAGTTTGGGTCAGGTGGACGTTAGTCCTCAAAGTAACATCTTTGATTTTCAACACTTTAAAGGGATCTTTTGCAGCAGATTTTCCCAATGCAATACAGCCTTTGATTTCTTGACTGCTGCTTCCATGGGAATTGATTGTGGATCCAAGTAAAATGAAATCCTTGACAACTTCAATCTTTTTTCCATTTATCATGATGTAGCATACTGGTTCAGCTGTGAGGATTTCCATTTTCTTTATGCTGAAGTGTAATCCATACTGAAGGCTCTGGTCTTTGATCTTCATCAGCAAGTGCTTCAAGTCCTCTTCACTTTCAGCAAGTAAGACTGTGTCATCTGCATATTGAAAGGTTGTTAATGAGTCTTCCATAAATTCTGATGCCACATTCTTTTTCATATAGTCCAGCTTCTTGGATTATTTGCTCAGCATACAGATTGAATAAATATGTTGAAAAGATAGAACCCTGATGCACATCTTTCCTGATTTTAAACCATAAAGTATCCCCTTGTTCTGTTCCAATGACTGTCTCTTGGTCTATGTACAGGTTCTTCATGAGCACAATTAAGTATTCTGGAATTCGCATTCTTCAAAATGTTATCATAATTGGTTATGACCCACACAGTTGAAAGCCTTTGCATAGTCAATAAAACACAGGTAAACATCTTTCTGGTATTCTCGGCTTTAAGGCAAGATCCACCTGATATCATTGATGATATCCCTTGTTCCACGTCCTTTTCTTAATCTAGCTTGAATTTCTGGCAGTTCCATATTGATGTACTGCTACAATTGAATTATCTTCAGCAAGCTTTTACTTGTGTGTGATATTAATGATACTGTTTGATAATTTCCACATTCTGTTGCATCACCGTTCTTTGGAATGGGCTCAAATATGTATCGCTTTCAGTTGCTCAGCCAGATAGCTGTCTTCCAAATTCCTTGGCATAGACAAGTGAGCACTTCCGGCACTGCATCCATCTGTGGAAACATCCCAATTGGTATTCCATTAATTCCTGAAGCCTTGTTTTTTGTCAATGCCTTCAGTGCAGCTTCGACTTCTTCCTTCAATACCATCGGTTCTTGATCATATGCTACCTCCTGAAATAGCTGAATATCAATCCTTTTTGGTATAGTGACTCTGTGTATTCCTTCCATCTTCTTTTGAGGCTTCCTGCATTGCTCAATATTTTCCCATAGAATCCTTCAAAATTGCACCTCGACGCTTGAATTTTTTCTTCAGTTTTTTCATTTTTGAGAAATGCTGAACATGTTCTTCCCTTTTGATTTTCTAACTCCAGGTCTTTGCACATTTCATTATAATACTTTGCCTTCTCATGCAGCACTTTGAAATCTTCTGTTCCACTCTTTTACTTCATCATTTCTTCCATTCGCTTTAGCTACTCAATGTTCAAAAGCAGGTTTCAGAGTCTTCTTCGAACATCCATTTCGGTCTTTTCTTTCTTTCTTGTCTTTTTAATGATCCTTTACTTTCTTCACGGATGTCCTTGATCATCCTATGACTTATCTGGTCTTCAGTCATTATTGTTCAGTGAATCAAATTTATTCTTGAGACAGTCTCCAAATTCAGGTGGGATATACTCAAAGTCGTATTTCAGTTCACCTGGACTTGTTTTATTTCTCTTCAGCTGCAACTTAAACTTACATATGAGCAATTGATGGTTTGTTCCACAGTTAGCCCCCCCGGCCTTGTTCTGACTAATGATACTGAGCTTTTCTATCATCTGTTTTTGAAGAAAAAGGATTTCTCTAAGGTCTTCTCCTGAGTTGGTCCTGGTTAACCTTCCTGCTACAGCCCACCCCAAACCTTTGTTCTCTTTGGTCCAATCTGCCCCACACTTGAGCCCACTCCCATCTTTCTCCATCCATCCAAAACATTTTATCAAATTCAAATCCAAATTTTGTGGAAAGCTTGTGAATAGCAAATGTTAACTACAACCTAGAGTAGAAAACAAGTCTAATCACATATCAGACATCTCTGTTCACAGAAATTTAACATCTTTTCCCCTGCAGAGGGAATTTCCCAAAACCTTCTTTCCCCTTAGGCCCAGGGCCTCCTGCCAGGTGGCTAATGCCTTTCTCTTCCTCCTTCCTTCTCTACTGCCAGGCTTTTACAACAAAATCCCTCCTACCCTTACCCTAGGCTAGGCTCTGGGCCTCCTTCTGTGTGCTCCACTACCCATTAAATTGTTCTGCTAAATAAAGGCCCACCTACTCCAGGTCTTAATCCTCAGTGGCACAACCAGCCAGAGCTTTGAAAACAGAATTTTCTTTAGTACATCAAATCCTTATGCAGAACACCTCACACACCACAGTCCAAAAGCAGAGGGTAGCAATAGAAATATGCATCCTCTTCCTGCCTAGAGCAAGCCCACACATGGGTGTAAGATGAAGGGGCAGAATTCCTTCCAGTTACATGTACATGTTAAATAATACAGTTTTATAAGTTCTGAATTACTTGAAATAGCTAAAAATGTTTGTTCTCTCAAGGTATCTTTATAAGAGGATATGTTATAAGGATACATAATATAAATAATATTGGTAATTATCCTGTAAAAAAATATATATGTAAATGTATGTTTTAAGAAACTGGACTATGTTCCTAACTGAATGCCCCCCTTACTAATTGGTAAATGCCTATTAAATATGGGTTTGTTCAGATTTTTGGTGACACAAAGTCTCGTAGGTAGTAAAATGCTGTGCTAATCTCTTTGCCTGTGATTAACTGAAGAAAGAAGTCAGTGAAATACATGCAGTATAGTGAGCTCTGACCTCTCAATGATTACTAGGAAAGAGATTTTAAAATCTTATAGATTTGAAAAGACCCACTGTTGGAATGAGAGCACAGCACAGAACACCCTAAGGCCCTGGGGATTAGGACTCCAAGTACGCCCGAGGAGCAGGTTTCTGCAAGGGTGAGTAATGGTAGTTTCATTATATAAGAGAGCTTTCCTCACACTTCACTCCTACTCATCCTTTGAATTCCAACTCAAAGATTTTGTTCCGGGAAACCCTTCTCCCCAGACCAAGCAACTCTTAGCGATGAGTTTCTTTCCTTCACGGCCCTTTCCTAGTGGACTTTGTTGTTTGATACTATTTGATTTAACATCTACTTCCCCACTGCTATACTTGTAAGCTCTAGGAGAGTAGAATCCCTATTTTTTTGCTCATGATCACAATTATAAGAGCTCAGCACAGGACTTGGTATTAAATATATGCTCAAAATATTGTTGAACGAATCCATGAATGAATGAACAAATGATTACTTGGGGATGTGAGTCTTGCAGTTAAAGGTTAAAACTGACCAAAACATTTCACAAAATAAGACAATATAGAGAGAACCCTCTGAAGGTGTGGTATAGTCAGCAAAAGAATAAGTCAGGGTTTACAAGTAAGAGTAATCTCAAAGTCAATCCCATCATCATCATTCCAGGAGGAAGGTGACATATGATAACAAAAAGAATATTTGGCTCCATTTTATTATTCACAAAGTGTCCATCACCTACATTATGGCACCCATTCTCATGGTCAGTTTTGAGTAGTCAGAGCCGATCCTTCAATATCCCCATTTGATGGAGGAGGAAACAGGAGCTTAGAGAAATTACATGACTTACCCAAGTCATGTACTTAATGAGCAATGCCAGTATGTTAGTAGATGTGCAAAACAGGTGCATATGACCTCTCTAAAACTGTGAAGAATATGAAATATGGACTTGTCTTCAAATCACAGTTGCACTTCACAGACCAAACCAAACCTGTTACCACTGAGTCAATTTCGACTCATAGCTACCCTATAGGACAGAGTAGAACTGCCCCATAGGGTTTCCAAGGAGCAGCTAGTGGATTCGAACTGCTGACACTTTGGTTAGCAGCCAAGCTCTTAACCACTGTGCCACTAGGGGTTCCACTTTACAGAGTGGGTCGGAACTATAAAGAAACCATTGCATAAAGAAAAACACTAAGTTTTATAAATGGATATCAAAATATGTTCACTTAACTTCATACAAAACTGTGCCACAATGTGACCTTAAAAAATACAGGGATGTTTGAGGCCACATCTCTTTCATTGTGAGTAGATAAGCTCTTTATTACGATGCCTCCCAGACACAATACTGGACACGGTAGATCATTGGTTTGGACTTGTGTAATAAGCCATATATTCTCATTTTTAAATTTTTCTTTAACCTCACTGATTTTCCCAGAAACAAAATCATATGAGATTTATTCTTTATTCTCTTTGGCATCCTACCCAAAAAAATAATATTATGTATAACACAAAAGATCAATCACTTTCAATAGTTATGACTTATTAAGAACCAACCTTCAGGTTCTAAGAATGTTCCTGCAGAATAACAGAATATACGTTAATGATGTTAAAGACTAACTTCTGTTTATTATTCAGAAGTAGGCTTGTTGCATAAGAATCAAAATGTAAAAATGGAAAGTAAATTAAGATTCAAATAAATATCTAAACAACACTAAATTCTAAAACAATCCTAAAATTATAAATATTACAAATAATGAATAATGAAGCTAAAAATCTTTGTAAATTCTCATTTAAAAAAAAAATTTGATCAACCATTCCAAAAGTAAAGCCAACTTATCATTTATTCTTTCTATAGAAAATGATTTTACAAAATCATTGTCATATAGAGTCAGTCAAATAGAATGAAGTGAAAGAACATAAAAAAAATTTATAGAAGGCAGTTCATTAATATATTTTTATTTTTGTAATGTTTGAGTCATTTTTCAGCTCCTTTAATAGTTTGTAGTGATCTTTTATTCTTGATAAACATTCCCTTTTTCAACAAATTTTGTATAATTAATTTTGTTTTATTTTTCTTGAAGAGAGGCTCCCTCTAAATTATATAAACTATGAGTCCACAAAATCTAGATTCACCTATGCTCAGAAATAATTTCAAAGACAGGAAATCTCAATTTCAACATACAAATTTCCTATCTCCTTGAGTTTCCATACAACAGCTCAAAATAGAAATTTTTAACCTTTTCATTACAGAAATTTTTAAACATAACCCAGAGTGGAGAGAAGAACAGTATAATCGATCACTTTTCCCAATACCCAGCTTCAACAATTAGAAGCATTTTTTAAATCTTACTTCTTGTGGCTTATTTTAATTGAGCTGAATACAAATAGCTTCCAAAATTTGGTCAGAATATTGGAATTTAAAAAAGGACTAATAAAATTTCAACGTTTTATGTTTGTTTTTGAAAGTGATATCTTTATGATCAATTTTTATATGCACACCCATGTTCACTGCAGCAATGTTCACAATAGCAAAAAGATGGAAACAACCTAGGTGCCCATCAACGGACTAATGGATAAACAAATTATAGTATATCCACACAATGGAATACTACTCAACGATAAAGAACGACGACGACGACGAAGCGGTGAAACATCTTATAACATGGAGGAAGCTGGAGGTCGTTATGCTGAGTGAATTTAGTCAGTCACAGAAGGACAAATATTGTATAAGACCACTATTATAAGAATTCAAGGAAAGGTTTAAACACAGAAGAAAACATTCTTTGATGGTTCCGAGGGTGGGGAGGGAGGGTGAGGGTTATTTACTAACTAGATAGTAGATAAGAATTAGCTTAGGTGAAGGGAAGGCCAGCACACACTACAGGGGAAGTCAGCACAGCTGGACTAAACCAAAGCTAAGAAGTTTCCTGGTGTCTTAGTCATCTAGTGCTGCTCTAACAGAAATACCACAAGTGGATGGCTTCAACAAAGAGAAGTTTATTCTCTCACAGTCCAGAAGGCTACAAGTCCAAATTCAGGGCGTCAGCTCCAGGGGAACACTTTCTCTGTCTGCTCTGGACGAAGGTCTGTGTCATCAATCTTCCCCTGGTCTGGGAGCTTCTCTGCGCAGGAACCTCAGGTCCAAAGGACGTGTTCTACTCCCGGCATTGTTTTCTTGGTGGTATGAGGTTCCCAACTCTCCACTTGCTTCCCTTTCATCTCTTACAAGAGATAAAAGGTGGTGCAGGCCACACCCTAGGGAAACTCCCATTACAATGGATTGCAGATGTGACCTGGGTTAGCCCGGTGTTACAATCCCACCCTAATCCTCTTTAATGTAAAATTACAATCACAAAATGGAGCACAACCACACAACACTGGGAATCATGGCTTAGCCGAATTGATACACCCATTTTTAGGGGGACACAATTCAATCCATGACATTCCACCATTTGGCCCCCAAAAATTCATGTCCTTGCAACATGCAAAATATATTCATCTCATCATATCACAGCAAGTCTTAACTCCAAGTCCAAGATAAAAAATTCCTCTTCATCTGTGAAATCTAGAATACAAGTTATCTGCTTCCGAAAGTACAATGGCAGAACAGGCACAAGCTAGACATTTCCATTACGAATGGGAAAAACTGGAAGAGGAGAAGGGATAACAGGCACCAAGCAAGCCAACAGAACACATTACATTAGCCCTCAAGGCTCTGAAAATAATCTTCTGTTCTCTGAGACAATTTACACAACAGCACTGCCCTCCAGACTCTTAAGTATTGGCCACAGTCTCTGGAATCTGAGTGGAGGCCCCTCGGCCCTGGGCTTCAGCTCCACCTTCAAGGCCCACTGGGATGGCAACTCTGCTCCCTTGGCTTCAGGCGCACCATTCTCCTAGTCCATCAGAGTGACAACCCCACCTTTAGAAACACCAGAGGCCATGGCTCCGCCCTTTGAAAACCCTGAGGTCATGGCCATACCTTTTGAGACTGAGGCAGCTCAGCTTCTTGTGTTCCTTCTCTCTTCAGCTTCTGCTTCCTGTGGCTTCTTGGCCCTCGGGCCTCACGCCCACATCTGCCCTGCTGGGGTAAGTGTTCCAAAGCTCAGTAGCTCTACCGATAAGGGCCCAGAGGCACCCTACTCCGCCAGGAAGCCTCCTGCGCACAGGCACTCAGCTCCCTCGCTCTGTGGGTCGGCTCCAGCACCATCTCGCACAGGTCTCCTGGTTCTGCCACTGCTGGTTCTCTGCTGCTGCCCCTTCTCTGCTATTGCAGATTCTGGGCTGCTGCTGGTCCTCTGCCGCTGCTGCACCTCTATCCATTCACAGTTTCAAAACCGCTTCCACATTTTAGGTATCTGTTAGAGCAGCACCTCACTCTCGGTACCAGATTCTGTCTTAGTCATCTAGTGCTGCTCTAACAGAAATACCACAAGTAGATGGCTTTAACAAAGAGAAGGGTACAAGTCCAAATTCAGGGCATCAGCTCCAGGGGAATGCTTTCTCTGTCAGCTCTGGATGAAGGTCCATGTCATTAATCTTCCCCTGGTCTGGGAGCTTCTCTGCACAGAAACCTCAGGTCCAAAGGATGTGCTTTACTCCTGGCATTGTTTTCTTGGTGGTATGAGGTTCCCCTATGATCATTTTTTAAGATCAGTTTTTTCTTGCTCTTTAGGAATTAAATGAATGGATTTTAAAGTGTTTTAAATAGTGAGAAGCATTTAAAGAAAACATTCAATAAACATTTACGAGGCCTACTATGAGCTCCCTGCTCATAAGGTTACAGTATAGTTGGAAAAACATAGATGTGAATTATTAAAAAAGAAAAAAGGGCCAAAAATTATAAGCTACTAACCATACCATACATCATTTTGATGCCAGATAATTGGAGAAATATATTTTAAAAAGAATGTATTGTCAGGAAGTATTTCATAATTGACATGTATGATCAATATGTCAATGGCACAGACAAAATTTCGTATATAATGGCTGATATTGCAGAGGTTATGAGAAAAAGGACTTATGCAGTATAATTGCCTGGAATATATAACTATACTTCTATCTTCAAATTAAACTGCTATTAAATTGCTATTTTTAGCAGTTTGGTTTGACAAGTAGGGAACAGACTTTTCCACTTTATGATTTCTCAGTGCTGCTGCAGTCTTCAAGCCCATCATATGTAATTAATTAAAAACAGAGTCTACAGCAATGGTCATGTGACTTCAAAAAAAATTCCTTGATAACGAGAAAGAATCTTTCAAAATTTGTTCAACATAAATTTCTAAGCATGTCAAAATGGAAAACTTTTTACTGCTTTTTCAAAATCATACCCAATTTTCCCTCTAAAAGGATAGAAAAAAAGAAGAAATTAAACCTAAATTACATAGAAAGAAAGAAAGAATAAAGACGGCAGTGAAATTTGGTCAAATAGAAAACAGAAAAACAATTTTTAAAAAAATCCACAAGGACAAAAGTTGACTTTTTGAAAAGATTAACAATAAAAATTATAATACTCTAGCAAGATTGTTCAAAAAAAATCAATCTGGTCCCAGCCTGATCTTCAATACCTTTATAAACTGGGTTACTCAACTGTCTGAACTTCAGTTTCTTCATCTTTAAAATGGGAAGAATAATACTCTTTGTCTTCTAATTTGTGTGTGTGTGTATGTGAGAGAGACGATTGAATGAAATAATGCAGATAAAGGCACTTGACATTGTGCCTAGAACCTAATAAATGCTCAAAACTTTAAAAAAAAGAAAAAAATCAAAAAAATTATCAATATCAGCAGATAGAGAGGGGACAATCACAGATTCCCACAGACATTGAAAGAAAATAAAAGAATATTATTAACAACTATATGCCAATAAATTTGACAACTGGAGTGGAATAGACATTTCATTGATAAATATATCTTACCCAAATTAACACAAGAAGAAATAAAAAATATCAATAACTATATTTGTTTTAAAAAATTATATTCATCATTTGAAGCTCTGCCACGAAGAAAACTCCATGCCTCTAGGGCTTCCCTGGTGAATTTCACCAAATATTTAAGGAAGAAAGAATGTCTTACACAAACGCTATCAGAAAATAAAGGATGTTTTTCAATTTGTTTTATAAGGCCAAAATTACCCTGATAATAAATCCAAAAACATTACAAGAAAAGAAAACTGGAGATGACTATACCTCATAAGCACAGATGTAAAAATCCTTTAAAAATATTAGTAAATCAAATTCAACAATAACATAAGACAGAAAATGTACCATAACCAAGGGGGTTCACCTAGGACTAAGGTTGATTTGGAGCCCTGGTGTTGCAGTGGTTAAAAGCTCAGCTGCTAACCAAAAGGTCAGCAGTTTGAATCCACCAGTCTCTCTTGAAAACCCTATAGGGCAGTTTTACTCTGTCCTGTAGGGTCACTATGAGTCAGGATCAATTCAACGGCAATGGGTTTGTTTATTGTTTTTTTTTTTTTGGCAAGGGTGATTTATATGTAGAAATCATCAATGTAATTAACCATATTAACAGACTAAAAAAGAAAAACTATGTTAATCAACCAAATAGAGGCAGAAAATGCATCTGAAAAATTCAATAGCTATTCATGATTAAAAACAAAAAACAAAAACACTTAGGAGACTTGAAATAGAAGAAAACTTACAGTCTGAAAAAGGACAATAAAGAAAAATTTTTAGTCAACATCATATTTAATGGTGAAATAAGAACAGAACAGAGATATAAGCAAATGTATACCTTGAGGGAGACAAAAGTTTGTGATTAGAGTCCATGCAACTTAACTACCTACTAAAGCAAAAAACCACTACTTTTCAGAAGAACACGACAGAATCCAGAATTGCTACAGCATATTATCCACATGTCCAGTATTCAACCAAAATTTACTAGGATTGCAAAGAAACAGGAAAGTGTGACCTATACTCAGGAAAAAAGGCAGTCAATAGAAACTAACTTGAAGTAGGCCCAGATGTTGGATTTTAAAATGGGCTAATGACTTAAACAGACACTTTACAAAAGCAGATACAGGCGTGTCTAATAAGCACAGGAAGGGTTGCTAAACATCATTAGTTATCAACGAAACACAATTAAAAATCACAATGAGATAACATATAACACCTAGTACCCACTGCCCTTGAGTCCATTCCTATTCAGAATAACCCTATTGGACAGAGTAGAACTGCCCCATAGGGTTTCCAGGCTGTAATCTTTATGGAAGCAGAATGCCACATCTTTCTTCTGTGGAGCAGTTGGTGGGTTCAAACTGCTGACCTTTCAGTAAGCAACTGAGTGCTTAAACATTGCACCATCAGGGCTCCTTTCACATCCAGTAGTATAGCTAAAATAAAAACAACTGATAATGTCAAACACTGGCAACAATGTGTGGCATCTCTAATATGTTGCTGTGAGTATAAAAATGGTACAAACCCACTGGAGAAATACTTGACAATATCATATAAAGTTAAACATACACTTAACCTATGAAACAGCAATTCTGCTCTTGGGTATTTACTCAAGAAAAATGAAAACATATTTCCACAAATAGGTTATCATAAAAATGTTCAAAGCAGCTTTATTTGTAATAGGCAAAAATGGTAATAATCCAAATCTCCATCAACAAGAGGGTGGAGAAAAAAGATTGCTGTGTATTCATACAATAAACTAGTCTCAGCACTAAAAAAGAACAAACTAATGATACACAAGTTAGTGATAGAAACGACACCAGAGATCACATGATAGAATTTTGCAAGACCAATGATTCATTTCATTGCAAATACCTTTTTTCAACAACATAAATGATGACTATACAAGTGGATCTCACCGGATGGGATACACAGGAATGAAATCGACTACATCTGTGGAAAGAGATGATGGAGAAAGTCAATATCATCAGTCAGAACAAGGCCAGGGACCGACTGTGGAACAGACCATCAATTGTTCACATGCAAGTTCAAGATGAAATGGAAGAAAATTAAAACAAGTCCACAAGAGCCAAAATACAATCTTGAGTGTATCACACCTGAATTTAGAGACCATATCAAGAATGGATTTGATGCATTGAAACTAATGACCAAAGACCAGACGAGTTGTGGGATGACATCAAGGACATCATACATGAAGAAAGCAAAAGGTCATTAAAAAGGCAGGAAAGAAAGAAAAGACCAAAATTCCTGTTAGAAAAGGCTCTGAAATTTGCTCTTTAACATAGAGCAGCTAAAGCAAATGAAATGATGAAGTAAAAGAGCTGAACAGAAGATTTCAAAGGGTGGTACAAGAAGATAAAGTAAAATATTATAATGAAATATGCAAATACCTGGAGTTAGAAAACCAAAAGGAAGAACATGCTCAGCATTTCTCAAGCTGAAAGAACTGAAGAAGGAATTTAAGCCTCGAGTTGCAATACTGAACGATTCTATGGGCAGAATATTGAACAATGTATGAACTATCAAAAGAAAATGGAACGAATACACAGAGTCACTGTACCGAAAAGAATTGGTCATCATTCAACCATTTCAGGAGGTAGCATATGATCAAGAACTGATGGTATTGAAAGAACAAGTTCAAGCTGCACTGAAGGCATTGGCAAAAATAAGGCTCCAGGAATTGACAGAATACCAATTGAAAGGTTTCAACAAATGGATGCAATGCTGGAAGCACTCACTCATCATGCCAAGAAATTTGGAAGACAGTTACCTGGCCATACTTGTGCCCATTGCAAAGAAAAGTGATCCAACAGAACGTGGAAATTATCAAACAATATCATTAATATCACACACAAGTAAAAGTTTGCTGAAGATAATTCAAAAATGGTTGCAGCAGTACATCCACACAGAACTACCAGAAATGCAAGCCAGATTCAGAAGGGGTTGCGGAAACGAAGGATATCATTGATGATGTCATATAGATCTTAGCTGAAAGCAGAGAATATCAGAAAAATGTTTACTTGTGTTTCATTGACTATGCAAAGGCATTTGACTGTAAGGATCATAACAAATTATGGTAACATTTTGAAGAATAGAAATTCCACAACACTTAATTGTGCTCATGAGGAACCTGTACATAGACAAAGAGGCAGTCATTCTAATAAAACAAGGAGATACTGCATGGTTTAAAGTAAAGAAAGGTGTGCATCAGGGTTATATCCTTTTACCATTCTTATTCAATCTCTATGCTGAGCAAATAATCCAAGAAGCTGGACTATATGAAAAAGAATGCCACATCGGGATTGGAGGAAGATTCATTAACAACTTGCTATATGAAGATGACACAACTATGCTTGCTGAAAGTGAAGAGGACTTGAAGCACTTCCTGATGAAGATCAAAGACCAAGCCTTCAGTATGAATTACATGTCAACATAAAGAAAACAAAAATCCTCACAACTGGACCAATAAGCAACATCATGATAAATGGAGAAAAGATTGACGCTGTCAAGGATTTCATTTTACTTGGATCCACAATCAAGTCCCATGGAAGCAGCAGTCAAGAAATCAAAGGCCATATTGCATTGGGCAAATCTGCTGCAAAAGATCTCTTTAAAGTATTAAAAAGCAAAGATGACAGATGGTAATTATTATAACAACAAATGTAAGTGGCCTAACTGCCCCCATTAAGTCACAGAATTTAAGATTGGTTTAAAAAGTCAAATCTAAGTGTATATTGCCTCCTATAGACACTGAAAGTAGAACAATAAAGAAATGTTAAAAGTAAAATATTAAAGACATTCATTATAAAGAACAATATTAATTTAGAAAAGTAGAGTTTGAATATTTTTACAGCATCAAAATAGAGGTTCATTATAATAGATAACAGGCAAAATTCATAATTAAATATAATATTATTGCAAAAGAGGATAAATCAAGTAACATAAAGCAATAGTATTTGAAATTACAAGAGAAAAGAGGAGAGTTTTAATCCAGTTCTATAGCTCTACAAAGGAGCCCTTGTAGCTCAGTGGTTAAGCACGTGGCTGCTAACCAAAAGGTCAGCAGTTTGAACCCCCCAGCTGCTCCACAGGAGAAAGATGTGGCAGTCTGCTTCCATAAAGATTACAGCCTTGGAAACCCTATGGGGCAGCTCTACTCTGTCCTCTAGGGTCGTTATGAGTCAGAATCGACTTGACGGCACACAACAACAATATAGTTCTACAACATATTCAATAAACAAAAATTTTAAAAGGACTACAAGAAAAAATATGACTAAAGGGATTACGATAAAAAACATTAAGTGAAAACTTCAAAATAAAACAAGAGTTTTTAGTTAAAAAATTGCTGATGTACAGGAGTGGGGCAGGCCTGTTAGAGAAGATGGTCAAAGGGAAGTGAGGAACTGTTCAGAGAAAGAATCAGGGCTCAAGGGAAAAGCCAGCCCACATTTACAGGAAAGGAAAACTGAAATTCATTAAAATATCTATAAAAAGGGCCCAAAGCAGGGACTGTTGAAAGTAACATCATGAGAAGATGATCTGCTAAGGGGCAAAGCCATTCTAAGCACTTAATTCAAGCAATTAATTCTTGCTTGAAGAAGAATTAATGGACAGATATTGTAATGAATAAAATCCACAAATGGCACTGCCTGAGTTCTTGGAGTCATTGGAAGTATGTGGGCAATACCAGGGAATTGCCAGGCCTATCTGTAAGAGCACAATAGCATCACACTCTCTGTTCTGTTTCCACCCCCATCCCCCAAATTCCTTGAAAGGAGCTGACCTGTGGAGTGGCTGGTTCATTATCATTTCATATTCTGTCTGTACAAAATGTACAAAATGGGAAAAATACCTGTTTCAGATACCAACTCTATACCACACAAAATTGGATTACACGTTCTTATGAAGTTTTGAAACTAAAAACCAAGAAAAATCAGATGGGAACAACCCAAATGCCCATCAACAGATGAATGGATAAAATGTGGCATACACATACAATGGAGTATTATTCAGCCATAAAGAGAAATGAAGTTCTGATACATGCTATGACAGAGACGAACCTTGAAAACATTATGGTGAGTGAAATAAGTCAGACACAAAAGGGCAAATACTGTATGATCCCACTTATATGAACAGGCAAATGCATAGAGATCAAAGTTTAAGAGTGGTTACCAGGGGCAAGTGGGACGGGGAAAAGAAAGGTTACTGCTCAAGGGGCATTGAGTCTTTCTTAAGGGTGCTGAAATGATTTGTAAATGGATAGTGGTATGGCTGTATAATCTGATGAATGTAATTAATGTCACTGAATTGTACACATAAAAACAGTTGAAATGCAAATGTATTGTTACATACATTTTACTGCAATAAAAAATGAAAGAAAAAGAAAACTGAGAAAAATCAGGTCAAAGAGGAAGTTAAGAATACAATAACAAAATATTTTTATTTCTTGAGATGACCCAAAGGGATGAGTACTATCTGGATTTGCATTCCAGCCCTGTAGCTTGCTACATATGTGACCTCAGATAAGTCTTGTAACTTCTCATTTCCTTGTCTAAAAGTTACAAATAATAGTACTTCCCTCATAGGTTCTTCTGAGGAATAAGTTGAGTAATTAATGTAAACAACTCCCATACTGGCTCTTACCTTCTGCAAGAAAAAATATTAGATCCCTTCCTAGACCCCTAACAGTAACACTCAGAGGTAAATTCACAACTTAACACACTTTTGTACTTAAAGATATTCTTAAAAGAGAAAGACTAAAAGAACAAAGAATTGAACTCAGTATAAGTCACGACTACATTTAGAGTGCCTAAATAGGTGTTGAATAAATATTTATGAAATAAATAAGAGTGTACTGAACTTAAAATCTTAACATTGTATCTCACAACACTGAACCCACTGCATCATAACTCTCTCTTTACTCATTCATTACATATTTATTGAGCATGGATTTAGGTCCTGGAGCTACATTAGTAACAAAACTGAAAAACAGACTGTCCTCAAGTAGTTTACATTCTAGTGGAGAAACATACGATAAACAAAATGAGTACATTATAGATTACATTAAAAAAAAAAATCAAACCCGTTGCCATAGACTACATTAGAAGGTGACAAGAAATTTAGAGAAAATCAAAGAGAAAGGGGAAATAAGAAGGGTAGAATGGACGGGGTCACAATTTTAAACAGAGTGGTCAAGAAAGGTCTCACTGAGATGGTGACACTTTAGCACAGAACTGAAGAAAGGGAGGCAGCAAACCCCACAGACATCTAGCGGAAGAGTATTTCAGGCAGAGGAAAGAGAAAGTGCAAAGTCCCTGAGGAAGAAGCAAGCCTAGTATGTCCAGAAATAGGAAAGAGGCCAGTGTAGCTGGAGCAGACAAGTGACATGGAGATTGGTAGTTTCCACATCCAAACTTCCAGCTCCATGAGGTCAGGAACTATATCTTTCTTCTCTACTTCCAATGCTTACCAGGAGGCTTAACGTGTAGGAAACACTACATGAATGAATGTTTTCTTTTGATAGAGTTCAAACACAATATTAAGGGGAAAAAAAAGATTGAATTTTTAAATAGCCAAAAGACTAAAAAATCATTAGAGAAAAAACAGAATTAGTAAAGGAACATATGGGAAAAGTTCAAATATGTTAGTATATAAAAAAAGTTTTAAAACAATCGTGATTTCCTATTGTTAGAAATGATAATATTGAGTAGTGACAGGGTTTTGTGAAAATATAACTATACTGTACCGGTGGAATCCTTTTGAAAGAAATTTCGTGTTGAGTGTTAAGAGCCTTGAAACTTTCCATCCCTTTAGCTCCAGATTCTGGGAATCTATCTTGAAAAAATTATATAAAACATGAAAAAATCTTTATGTAGAAATATATTTGTTGCTGTGCTATTCAACATACCAAACTTTTAAAATGAAAGTAAACCAAAATGCTTTAAAGAGGAGGTTTAATTAATTATGGTGCATTCACTGAAAGGAAAAATTATGAAAATCAGAAAAGTAAATAAGAAGATGGTGGCGCAGTGGTTAAAGCAATCAACCGCTAACCAAAAGGTTGGCGGTTTGAAACCACCACAGGCTCCAAAGGAGAAAGATGTGGCAGTCTGCTTCCGTAGAGATTTACAGCTTCAGAAATCCTATGGGGTCGCTATGAGCTGGAATCAACTTGATGGCAGTGGGCTTTAAAATGCACAGAAGTAAAAAACCAGAATGTGTACACTGATCACTTTCATGTAGAAGACACATGCATATGAAAACTAACAAGCAATAGGTATATCTACATATTTGTTATGTAAGTCACTTGGGAATTTTTTTTATAATATTCAAAAATATCAGTATAAGACAATATACGGTTAAGTGAATTTCAGAGAAGAAGAAAATCACATCTAAATGGAGTGGTCGAGGAAAGACATAATGTAAAAATTGCATTTAGACTAGACCCTGAACAATTTGGAGGCCAGAGAAATAAGAAAAGCACATTCGGAAGAATACTTTTAATTTCTGTTCCAACCTGCACATCACCTCAACTTGATGAATTAAGGTTCCAACTCAGTGGATCTGTGTATATCTAAACCAATAAGAATTAGAATTCATGGGTTCCCATAAAGCCATGTGACCTCCACCTTCATCACCAAAATAACGTTAAGATCAGGCAGGGTTAGTTCAGCTTCGGTTTCTTTTGATTTGATCCTTGAAGATGAAATTTGTCACAAAAATATACCATGATTATGTTTAACCAATTTATGTTAAACATATTATACGATGGATTGTGAATAAAATCCACTTTAAGAAATGACATGATCGTGCACATGAAAAATGCACCAAACTCTCAGATTCTATAAATTCCTGTAAGATGGTATCTGATGGACTATTTATTAAAGGATGTCAGCTTAACAAAGTAGCAAACTGAACTCCCCGAAATTTACCAAACTTTGCATTCTTTCTAGATTCCCAGACAATGAATTATCATTATTCTAATAATTCACCATAATTCTTAAATTATAACTAAATTGAGGTAGGACAATATGTATGCAAGAGAAGATAATAGATAAATACCCAAAACAAGGTCCCTTCCTAGTCAAAAGAATCCCTTATTGAATTCTAAGGTCTATGATTCAAAGACCACATCTTATTCCTCAGACTGAACTGCAGTGTTGAACACATGGCAGACAATTATAAATTCCTTTCTGAGAAAAACACTGCAGGTAAAAATCATAAAGTAAAAGACTTATCAACAAGACTATATAAAAATTTAAAATTTTGTACAGCAAAAAAACCATAATCGAAGTCAAAAGGCAAGCCACAAACTGAGAAACATTATTTGCAACATATATGAGAGAAGAAGGATTGCTTTCCTTATAATGTTTTCTTATATATGAATTAGAAAAAGATTGACATTCAAGAAAAAAATATGGGCAACACACTTGAAAGTCAATTCACAAAGGAAAAATTTAAATGCTCAATTAACATATTAAATATGTTCAATCTCATTAATTTTTTTAAAAATGCAAATTAATATGATACCATTTTTACCTAATAGGAATACAAAGCAGGAAAAAAAAATGACATTAAATTCTGGTACAGATATGCGGTGAAGGTTCATTTATTATATATAATATATCTCATTTTTCTTCAAAAAAATTATATATTACATATATAACTATATATTATTTCTACTTTATACATATAGTTTTATTTATTATATATAATTTCCTTT